>NC_139710.1:10247155-10387155 GCF_964188405.1 Protomyctophum parallelum
ATTATTATCTTGGCTTTGCTAAAGCTCTAGGCTTTATGTTTGTTTTTATTTATCTGATGTGATTTTTCTTTTTTTTAATACTGTTTTTATTAGGCATTTTGTATGACAACATCAGAATATTATTGACAATGATAATGAGTAGTTTTGTTAAATAAAATGAAAGAAATAACAGGCAATGTAAATGTTCCACATACAATCCATAATAAAAAAGACATATAAATGTGATAAACATGAAAAAACAAAAAAACAGTTAAACAATGACAAGTTTGAACAGACAAACAAAACAGACAACAGGACAGACACTCTTGCTCTCAAACTTTCCCAACATGTTGTTGTAAATTAAGTGAATTACAGACATTCTTTTTTTAAATGAGAAAAAATAAAATAAAGAAAAAACACTCAGTTCCCTTCTTTTTTTTTCCCTTCCAATTTTCTATTGTGCTATCTATTGTGTAGGAGGGGTTAACGTGCACCTATTGAAATATTCAATGAAGGGTTGCCATGTCTGGTAGAATCTATCTTCACTCCCTCTCAATTCAAACTTAATCTTTTCCAATTGTAAGTAGTGCATAACATCTCTCATAAGTGAAGTGTGAGTCGGAACCTGTGCTTGTTTCCAATTCAACAGTATCAGTCTGCGAGCCAGTAGAGTCACATATTTTACCATGTTATATTGGAAAGTAGACAGTTTGACCCCGGTCCCCCTGACTCCCATAACTGCTGTCAGTGGATCCGGGTCAAAAGGCCTATCTGATGTGATTTTAATACACAATCAGAAATATTTGTAATTGTATAATGTTCTATGCTGTACCACTAATTGCCTCCTGGGGGACAGGTCGGAGGCTATCAAATTCAGTATCATCTGTCAGAATTCTCCTTAAAACACAATGCAGTTGATGATTTATTTTGTATTATGTTTGTATTTTTTTTAATGATATCATTATTTGTATTAATTGTGTAAATCATTGTGGTTATATGCACCTGAGCCTATTGTTATGAGCTTAGTATTCATTCAACAGGTGGTTATACTTTCAGATTTATTTGGGGCTTTTCATGCCTTGGATAGGACAATAGGCTGACAGGATATGGGGATATAGAGAGATAGGAAGTGACACGCAGCCATTGGGATCAGGACTCGAACCTTCAGGTTACATCGTAGTCTAGGACTGCTACGGCAGCGATCTGGGTCTTGATAATCAAACATTTATTAAGAAAATCAATAATTATGTATCCCTATTTTGGGCAAGTCATTATCGGCAAAAGGTATATCTATAAGCTTGGCTATATTCTTTTACTATTGACTGTCCATTTAATGATTTGATAATGAACCTGTTCAGTAAATATATAGAATATCCTCTGAGTAACAATGATGGACAAGAGTTTTCTGTTTCACAAAAATGGTATATAGCACAGCAGCTGAGCAGAATTATAAACTAGAGCAAAATAAGTGTAGACTAAATGTTTCTTTATTACAGAGCCTGCAGGGGGTGCAACATGAATACTATTTCAGTCGTCTACTGTATGGTGTACAGTATTTAATTTATGTTTGATTAGCCTATACTTTAAGCTACCACCGTAAGCTTAGAGTATAAGGTTGTAGCTAAGTCCATATGATGTGGGCATCTGTAGGGCTATGGCTCTCTCTCTCTCTCTCTCTCTCTCTCTCTCTATATATATATATATCTATATATATATATATAGCCTATATACATAGCCTACAGATTTTGTGTAGGCTAGCTATATATATATATATATATATATATATAGCCTACACAAAATATGATGTGTTATTTATACACATTTATAGGCCTACTCCGAGTGTACAAAATGTTACCAAAATGTTACCAAATGGACCCGTGAATTCCTGTTCTGTTCTTTAGCTACATAGAAATGTCTATTTGTATGTCTCTAAATGTTTTGATGAATTGAACAATGTGGACCCTGTTGTAAACAAGTGTAATGCTTAATTGGGTCGTCCACTCACAGTTAACAGTCTTTGTATTGAGTTTGTGCTTGAAATGTACTGTAAATTCTGCAAACTGTTAATAAATATTTCAATCAATCAATCAAATCAATCAATACACAGAGAGAGAGAGAGAGAGAGAGAGAGAGAGAGAGAGAGAGAGAGAGAGAGAGAGAGAGAGTAACATTAATTTAACACTGACTGGGACATTTACAATCTAAGCCCAAAGGGCTAATGAGCATCCTTACCGCCACCGCTCCTATAGCACAGGTATGGGAATCTCCAGACATTCCCAAGTCCCACCGCGTACCCCACCGTTGCCAGGATGAACTCCAGCCGTCGACCCCATGTCGCTCGTGGTGCCCCGACCCCCCCTACGCTGCTGGGGGTCGAATGGTCTAGGGACGATTTCAGAGCAATAATCCCCCTCTTGTCACTATAGGCTGCTTCACGGTGACTGGTGAATGGTATCTTCAAAGTCGATGTGTCGTTTTCAGCTCCGACTCCCATTGCAGCCCTTTGTAATAGACTAATAATATATCGTATTTGCTTATCAAGGTAGCGTACACAATGTAAATGTTGTGTAAGACAGTAAGACAAGATAAAATAGCATAAGCTGACAAAACCGTTAAGTCGAGAGATGCGTTTCAGTTATCATTCCCGGCGATTCCCTACACTTAACATTTAATACGAATAATAGCCCCAGTCCCCCAGATACAGCCTCTTGGATAGCAACCCTAATAAACCTCCATGTGAAAACGACACACTTCCTTCCTCAAATTACATGCAGACATGCTACTTAGAAAAACAACTGTTTTGTCATGTCATTGTGCCATACAAAGAAGACCTATATGCATTTTGAGTAAACCGGCGACCACTATCATGTGACCCGCAAACGCACGCTCTCAATCTATCACCTCCAGTCCTGATTTCGCATGTTATGTCACGTCTTTACCGGCGGCGACGGTCTCATGTTGTGTGTGGAGTGGACAGTCATTTCCCACTGTACTGTGGTGTCCACCCCACTGAGCGGGTCCACGCCGGGCCTTCTGATTGGCCACAGGATAATTCATTTGATTGGTGGGTGGGCGAGTAATTTTCCTTCACTATGATTTTTTCTATGCCCTCCTTGGCTCCTTCATATTTTACTAATTAATTTAGTAGGCTGAAGTCTACACATGAATGTTTATCTCTCTGCATGATTTGCATCACGAACATAATGCAAAGGATAAACTAGTCATTTATTTCTGGTGACAAAATCACGTAGTCCTATGCAGCCTGACAATTTCAAATAGCTTCAATGATTTCGACATGACAAAATCGTGACCTGGAGGACCCACCTTAATAACTTCTTTGTTCTTTTAACTCGTGGTCGTACGCTTTCACTAGTTTACTCTGCCATCTAGCGACAATAACGGTCGTGCCAGGAGAGTTCCGCTATCTATGACAGTAGTGCGCTCAAATGGGCAGTAGATGGAGCCAGTGGTTCGGCTCTGTGTGTACGGTTGTTTTCTTTGCTTCTAGTGTGCTCCCAGGTGCTGCAGTTCGATCCCTTCCGCTCTCCGTACAGGAATGTAGAATGCATTACGTCAGTTCTCCTGCCAACAGGAAAAGTTGGACTGAAGGAGTCGCTTTTCACTGTTGAGATTTGGACCGACGTGTGTTTTAGTTTGTACTACTTTAACTAGCTGTCTGCACCGTATACATTATTGGATGGACGGTGAGGTAGAAATGAAACAATCAAATGCCCATCATCGTCCGATCGTTTCAGTATGAGAACTTTTTAAAAGGACACACATATCGACGACGAAATCCAGCAATTAGATGGAGAAACTGGAAGGTGAGACATTTCATTTCTTTCCGTCTCTAAACTCAGGGTTTCCATTAGTCTGATGATGCGGGATATGGCCTTTGTTAGCGGCATAATTGACCATTGAATTGGAAGAGGGAGACATGTTTCTTTTGTTGATGTGATTCTACATTTAGCCTATCTAAAGTGGTTCTGCAGTGCAAGTCAAATTATCTTTGGCAAATTAACGTTACGGGGTAGCAGCCTAGCAGGCTAAAAGTGTTATGATATACATTGATAATACATCAAATGGTTTATTACGTTAGATGTATTTGAGCATAGTAAACTTTAAAGGATGCATGATAGAGAATGATACATCATGTGTGTTCCAGGTACAGATGGACATCGCTGTGCGGGTTGTGGGGACACTATTCAGGACTCGTTTCACAAGAAGGTTCTTCAAGACACCTGGCACAACGCCTGCTTTCAGTAAGTGTTCTACTTCCACTTTAATAGTTTGCCTCCGAAATATTTGTTATTATTTTTCCTTACAGAGTGCCTATGTATTTAGGGGGAACGTTTTGTTTCCGCTGAAAGAGGAAATGAATTGCATTGAAATGTAGACAATTGGTTCTGTTAGTCAACGTGCCACCCTTTTCTCGGGCATTCTGTTTTGTAAAGCGTGTGCTCTTATTAAGAGCCAAAAACACAGAGCCGTATAGATACGGCCCTATCTATTTTACTGTAGGATACATTTTGTGCCTTTTGAACCAAATGCCCAAACTGAGGTGTTCTTATTCTGTTGCTGCCTGCCTGTCACATAGAGTATCAGTCTCACTCTCAGCTGGCCAGTCAAATAGTTCCTATATCTTGACGGACGGGGATTAAAATAAAAAGAAAAGTCAAAGGTTTAATGATTATACGACTGGTCTGGAGCTGACATGAGCTGTCCAGTAGCATCCTCATCATGACACATGACAGGACACTAATGCCATGAGATACTGTTGATGAACACAGAAATGTTATACATAAATAAAACACTTTTATATCATGCTAAAATAGCCTAAATGTACATTATATTATATATAATATTGGCTATATTGAAATGATTTAAAACGTATTCTGTATAACCGATGAAATCAATTTGTTCGAATAGGCTAACTGTTGCACCCCTACAAAATGTACTCATTTGTCAAGACTCATAACCTTCAAATATTTATTTCTGTCGCTGACAATGTTCTTGAGTCATCTTATTTCTCAGACAGTGTGAGATAAGATGACTCCGTCAGACTCAAAATATCAGTTGTTTTCAGTTTTGGGGTATATGACACATCTAAACTGTACCAGTTCTGTTCTGTCACATCAATGCATGATTGATTGCATGTCACATAATGGTTTCTGTCATGAGGTTGGAGTAGAGGCTAGGGTCCTGACGGCTCTGTTAATGACAGTCTCCCTGGTCACTGAGTAGTTGGATCTGGGTGTAAAAAGAGAGGTTGGTTTGCCAATATTTTTAATGACAGGAATTTGGCTATGGGTTATTTGAGGCAATTCTGAGACTAAAGTTCATATAACATAGTCGTCCATACATTTTCTGTTTTTGAGTCCTATACACAGGTTTAATATTTGTCTTTAGTTCAATGTTTGTTTGAAGGGAATGAAGAATACATTTATGTCATGTGTCATTTATGTCATATTGTCTCTTTATTGTTAATGGCGTTTAATGTTTGTGTTTGCATCGTTTGCTTTACATCACCATTACATCACCTAATCAACATGAGTTAGACTTTAATATATTAGCGCACCTCAATTCACACGGGTATGATTTTTTACAACTGAAACAGCTGCAACTTGTGAATTTTGAGAAGCCTAAATCTTTTTAGCAGTACCTTGTCCTTGCATAACCCCATATCTTATTCCCTTCTATAATTGGCTCCTTTTATAGCACTATGACTACGTCACATTTTCTTTCTTTCTTTTATTTTTTTCCGTTTAAGTGCTGTATATTACTTGGACTACTGTGCTGTCTGTCAGCCAAGTGTGCTGCATTTCAGTCCACTGCGGCCAATCCCGCTGGCCTAAAATCACCTATCCTGACAGGTGTTAGAATACTAACATTCAGTAGTAATTTGACACTTTTCAGGTTTTTCTTTTACAGTGTTAATTCTGCACACAGAATGGAATCTCTGCATTCCATTTGGAGTACAAGACCGACTAAAACGGCTTCCTTGTAAATGCTACCCTGTGTTTCTATTGTCCATTGTCCACATCATGCCCTCCTTGTACTGGTACCTTCTGTATCATGCTTATAGGCTGATGTCATTCATGTTCCAATAAACCTGGCAGTGTCTTAGGGGCCTATAGGTAAGAGCAGACTGTACACTTCTCTGCTCACCACTGCTGCATTCCTAGACAGCGATTCAGAGATGTGGGTTCGACATCCCAGACACTGACTGCAGAATCCTTTGTTTTTCTCTCAAGAAAGCTGGCTCCCAGGTTGCTCCAAATAAGGATCAGAATTGGCAGAGAGCTGCTGCAGCAGTATACATCTTTAATTTATGATATTGGAATTCCACATTTTTGGCACTAGAGTATAGTAGTTCATATTATATATACTAGTCCTTACCCGTTCTGAATATATGAACAGCAAATGATGTTCAGTGTGGGTAATGTGATAGGGGGGGGGCGGTTGTTTACAGATGGTGTTGTGAAGTTGGGTTGGGCACAAAAGTAGGCTAATTAAACGTAAGTTTAATAAGGAAATGCTGTAGTACAATCATAAGTACACCATTGATGTGTGATGTAAATTTGGTGGTGATATTCTGTCTATAAATGGAAGTTATTGAATTTTTTCGTTCACGTTAACATGCCCCCATCAGAACTGTCAGAGCTGGCTTTCAGGTGCCTGTGCCACGCAACCCGCGCGTTGGCTGCGATGCTTCCCAAAGAAGAAGTTATGTCGACTGACGCAAGAGTAGCTAGTAGTATCTGGGTCCAAGTTGTTTTTCCCGTGTGGGTCTGTTGCGCAGAGAAATGTGTCCCAGTATTAATGTGTGTCTGTCCCAACATGCATTTCACTGGTGGTGACACGTGATCAGCGGGGAGATGTTTTTTATTGTAACGCAAATTAATTAAATTAAGATGAATGTTACTTTATTGTATGCTGGTACACCATATCTGCTACCTTCAGGAAGGAGATAACATTTTCTTCGTGGCATGTTTGTTGTATGTAATATCTGACCATATGTAACGGTCAGATATCGCTATCACTGCTACGAATTATTTATATCACGGGTTGTGAATGATCTCCTCTTAGGATACGATTGATAAAGGGAATGTAATGAAAATAGCCTAAATAAGCAAGCAGAAAACAGTCAGAAACAAAACTCACGTTAACCTTTTATCTCAAGTCAAATGAAGGAATCGACAGTATTTGTATAAATGCATGGTAGGGAAATGTTTTCATGGCTAGGACTGTAAAATGTACACTTATTAGCCCACAGACCCCCATTTGAAAAGTATGAAAGACCCCAGTTTGACATGCAGCATAGAAAGTATGGACTGTCGCACAGGTATTCCCAAATGTACAGTGTGGGTAATGTGATGTAATAGATCATATTATTGATATATGTATTTTGAGGAAGAATTGCTTTAATATAGACTTGTTCACTGGAAATGGAAAAACAGTACATCATAGTCATATATAGAACTGAAAGTGTCAAACAGTCATTGTCATGTTAGTAGTGTAGTAATTGCATTTATGTATGTATATACCGGTAGTTTCATGGGCAAATGTGGTTATTATGTATGTGGCTTGGCCCAGTGAAAGAGGAAATGTTCAGCAGTTCAGTTTGATGGTCAATGTGTTAATATTTCTTTGTATACAACATTGTTCATGTCGGTACGTTTGGTGTTGTCCTCCTCATTGATTAGCAAGATTCGGAGTTGCTGGGGGTTGCCAACTCTGCTTGCTGCCACATAGAGTTGTCCATGTGAAAAGAAGTCTTTCACAGAGTATACACCCACTCGTGACAGTGACTGACCTTGTGACTTGTTAACAGTCATGGCAAAGCAAGGGCGTACAGGAAACTGTTTGCGGGTGAGTGTGAAGGGGAACATATTCTCAGACGGTGAGAAAGGTATCCTAGGGATGAGTAGCTGGGCGCCGGCATGGACCCCAGTTACCAGCTCTGCTAGGAGAAGATGTGGGCGGACTTGCTTCAGGATGTAGCGTGAGCCATTGCAATGGCCATGTACTGTGTCAAAGTTTCGCAGTAGCATTATGATCATGCCGACCTTCAGTGACAGGCGATGTGGTGGCATGCCTGATGGACAAAGTGTGTTGAGGAATTCCACTGGGTACTGATGGTTGTCATGTTGTTCCACAGAATCCACACTGTGGAAGATGTGCTCCTGACCTGGGAATTTGTGGGCAATGTATTGATTGACTGTGTCCACTTCTGCATTGGTTGGGCAGAGGATTGCTCTCTCACAAAGCCACTGATGGTCGGTCATATTGTGTGCAAGGTTGTGAAATACCCAGTCGACCATTTCGTGCAGAGTTGATCCTGGCATGAGAAAGCGATCCATTATTGTGACTGTAAATTCTCCCTTATCCTGAATAGTGGGGATGTTCCCCTCGCCCAGATCAAGCAGAAACTGGTGGAACAAAGTGTCATCTTCCATGCTCCCTGCTGTTGCATGTGTTATGCGCATGTTGTTGGTGAGTTTCATGGTTTGAACATGGTTCCAGAGAGGGGAACTCTTCAGGCATCGTGAAATTATCTGAGGTCGTGTGCCATGGGGAACGACTGGTAGGATTTGGCGCCAGTCTCCACTGAAGATGGTGGTAATACCTGAGAGTGTAATAACAAAGTTGCTGCATTATAGACAATTATTATGGAAGTGATACTATATTGTGTTTCTTTTGTAGTTGTGTTTGTCTTGTAATGAAGATTGGCTGGCAAAGGTGTTGGCAGCTGTTATTGTTGTACATAAAAAGGCCACAATATAGTCATTCATGCCGTCAGAATGTACAGTAATAAAGTGTATACGTTTGAATGAAGTCTTACCTCCAAATGGTGAGTTAGGACAGTCCCTGAGTTTCCGGAATGTGCGGTCGGCAGCTTCAACAGCACGGCGATCCATCATGGACACCTCATCAATGACGAAGAGAGAGCACCGACGGATGAGCTCTGCTGTACTGGACGTAGTACCGATAGCACACATTGACTCCTCTGTGAGTACAATGGGACACTTGGTGCGGCTGTGAAAGGTGGTTCCTTTTGGAAGTAATGTTGCAGCAATTCCACTTGAGGCTGTTGCAAGGGCTACTTTTCCATCTGCACGCACAGATTTAAGGATGAAGGTAAGTGTGAAGGTCTTTCCAGTACCCCCACTTGCATCAAGTGCAATAAGCTTGCCACGGTTGTTCTGAACACTTTCCAGGACACAATCTGCAACTGCTCTCTGTTTGTCATTTAGAAGGTGTTGTGTTGCATCAATGTAACGCTGCAGCTCAGGAACATTGTGTTGTGTCTCATGTCGGATGTCATGGGGTTCGGTTTGTCGAATGAGATCACGATTTGGCTGAGGGAGATTGAAGTTGATAGTGAGGTCATATCCATATCGTTCAAGATGCTGCTGAATCTCCAAAAGTACCTGGTTGAGTATGTTGTCATTTGGTTCGGTAAGGCCTGCAGCATGTGTGAGGTCTTCTGAAATGGAATGGTTGTGTCTTTGCCAGAATTGAATGTGGTCTTTCCTTAGTACAAATATGAGTATGTGTGCGAAGATCTCACGTAGCTTAGGGCCAAATGCAACCAATGCTGCTTCTTCCATAACCATGTCTACTTCATGGTCATCCTCACAGATGCCTCGTGCAATGCAGGCAGCAGCGTATGTGTCATGCACAACTCCATTAACAGAGCGAAGGTCGTTGTAGCAGGTTGGACCTTGAACACGGTAGAGCAACATCCGCATGAAGTACAGGTCAGTGTTGTGAGGAGTAAAGGCAAGTACAGGAATGCGCCCAATTGTGTCAGCCAGTTGGTCTTGGTTATGACCACCACTCCTTCTCTGTTTCCTGCGCTTGAACGTGTTGTTGGTGAAGGAGAAATGCTTGAAGACGTCTGGGTAAGTGATGTGTCTCTTATCAGGATTATCTTGCATTGCTGTGAAGTAGGCTGTGAGAGTTGTATGCGGTGGTCCGGAATCAATGAGGGCCTGGGCATCTTCGTCATTGTTGAAGGTGATGAGTTGCTCTCCTTCCAAATGGATTGCCAATTGTTCAACAGGTGGATATTTCTTTTGGATAGGGAAGTCATAAATCCTCCAGAAAGCTTCAGAGGCAGTGATGTAGCGTGCCACCTCATATTGTGTGATTTCATCATAGCGATCAACACTGACCATGCATACGTCGGGACCTTTGTCAATGTATTTGTAGAGATACTTGACTGCAGTGACAGAGCACACGACCTCAACATTGATATGAGCCTCATATCTGAGAGATAGGTATGGGTTAAATGGAACAACCCACTGGTTGGTGATGAGGAATTGTATGCCACCCCTGCCAGTCTTCAAAAACGAACAGCCTGGTGCTCCATGTGTTTCTTCTCGACGCCTATATAAAGGGTAGGAGCTCTCAGACATGGCTGTGTCTGTCCTGTATTCTTTTGGGAATCCTTTTGTGCACTTGCCCTTGTCCATACAGGAAGAAGTCATGTTCAGTGCACCACATGGTCCATGTATCATGTTATTGGCGATCACACGATGCAGTGTAGGGTTAGTGGTGGCATCGGGGATTTCTGCGGATACAATGCGGTCAATGTCAGCAGGGACGCGAGGCTTGTCAGCAGGAAGCAGCGTGAACAGTGCATGTGCATGTGGGAGTCCGCGTTTTTGTGTTTCTTTGACTGTGACATATGCATCTACACGACCAAAGATTTGTTGGTTATATACGTCGTTGATCATCGCGTTCCACTTCATGTGGAAGACCCGTGCAATGATGTCAGGGCGGTCGTGAGGCTGTTGGCCTGGCAGAAGTGACTGGGTTATTTCCTTCCATTTTGGATTACAGGTCATAGTGATGAATAAATCCGGTTTTCCTTTTTCACGAACGATAGCCATTGCGTCTTGGAACTGGTGTGTATACCAACGTGGTGATCCGTAGAGAGTAGAGGGTAGTATTGTGATCCTTCCTGGAAGGATGGCTTCATCAGATGCAATGGCATCTTGTACACATTTGTACTTTTCTGCTTTGAGTGTCTTCTGATTTTTGCGCATGAATTTTAGTCTCTGGCCCTCAATTTTCACTTGCTGATCACATACAAACTGTTGGCTCAGTTTCCCTGTAAGAAAAATAGTAAATGTAAGACAATGTCATGTTGTAAATGCAGGGCTTAGGGTGGAGGCAAATGCAAAATATGTGGAATGAGGGTATGTGAATGGAGGTATTGTACTGCGTAGTTGTAAGTGTGGAATTAGGTACATTACATATATGTGTTATGTGAAGTACCTGCACGGAGGAACAAATTGAAGTGAGTTGCTGGGTCACGTAGTTGAAGATGGTAGCGATAGAAGTCTGTGGCAGTGATCCCCTGTCGACCACCAGGTAGTCGTTGATTGAGTGCGAGATGATAGCCATAGTTGCCTTCAGGGTAGAGCAGTACATAACTGAGGGGATCATAGAGTGGGTGAAGAGGGTGGATCCGCTTTGGCCCACCACTCCGAAGTTGTATCTGTACGTCGATGGGTCCAAACTGTTGGTTTTCTGTAGCTCCTGGAACAATGACAGCAATGTCTGTGCCACTTGGGAGGTTGACTGTACCTGTGTGGAGAGGGGGGAGGGTGTTGTGAAAATTGTCTCTGGAATGAGTATAGTAGCTGTAGTAATGTCTGTGAAAGGTTGTATTTGCGATATTGTGATCAAGGATGTGTAGTGTCATGTGGAGTGGTGTAGCGAATGTGAAAGTGTTGTGAGTTACAAACCTGGGTGGATGTTCCGTGGAGCGTTGGCACTGAGGTTGATGTACATCTCTGTAGCAGGATCTTTAGCAGCAAGTTCTGCAGCTGTTTTAAACTGTTGTATGAGAGGGTTACAGTTGTGCAAAGCTGCCTGTGCTTGTTCCAGTAGGTGTTCGTCGAGGTTTTGGTTCGAATGGTGTGCTCTGCGGTTGCGTAGTTCATGTTGTGGATCATGCACATAGATTTGTGCAAAACAGGGTATAGCAGAATCGGATTCAGGAAGTAGAGGGCCAATTGTATGATACATCTTGCCTTGAATACGCAGGGTTGGGTTGAAGCCAGGTTCTGGTTGGGGTTGTGTCATTCCAATGGAGGCCATAGCCAGAGCGTTGTTGTACCTTCTGGCATCTCGCACAAACTGTGGGTTTAGAAATAATTCTCTGATGGTCTGTGGAGGTTTGGGAGGGATTGAACCTGGTTTGGGGCTGTCAGGGTCGTAACGGAGATCGACACGACCATTGGAACAGCAGAATCCTGGTCTCTCCTCTTTCCAACAATATGCGCCACATGCTGAGCACTTGGAGCATTCGAAAAGGCTGACTGTGCCGAGTGTGTGTGTGGCATCATACAGAGTCTCATCAAAGTATTGCATGTCATCAGGACATGCTGTGCGACGTCCTTGTTGCGTTGTTTGAGCCAACCTCTGAGAGTACAGTGCTGCGCGTGCAGTAGCGTGTGCAGTAGTGTCAACACGCTGCCGGTGGTCATGTTGGGCAGGTGTTTCAGCTGCGCGGGCAGTAGCTTGTGCAGTAGTAGCAGCACGTCGACGGCGCTCATGTTGGGCAGGTGTTTCAGCTGCGCGGGCAGTAGCTTGTGCAGTAGTAGCAGCACGTTGACGGCGCTCATGTTGGCCAGGTGTTTCAGCTGCGCGGGCAGTAGCTTGTGCAGTAGTAGCAGCACGTCGACGGCGCTCATGTTGGGCAGGTGTTTCAGCTGCGCAGGCAGTAGCTTGTGCAGTAGTAGCAGCACGTCGACGGCGCTCATGTTGGGCAGGTGTTTCAGCTGCGCGGGCAGTAGCTTGTGCAGTATTAGCAGCACGTAGACGGCGCTCATGTTGGTCAGGTGTTTCAGCTGCGCGGGCAGTAGCTTGTGCAGTAGTAGCAGCACGTCGACGGCGCTCATGTTGGGCAGGTGTTTCAGCTGCGCGGGCAGTAGCTTGTGCAGTAGTAGCAGCACGTCGACGGCGCTCATGTTGGTCAGGTGTTTCAGCTGCGCGAGCAGTAGCTCTTGAAGTAGCTTCAGCATGTAGACGGCGGTGACGTTCGGCAGGTGTTTCTGCTGTGCGAGCTTGTTGTTGTGCGTTTGTCCTAGCACGCCTTTGCGTGTCAAGTGAAACAGTGTTTGGGGTTGTTGTGGGGTTCATTTTTTTCTTTTTCTTTTTTGTGCTGAACTTGGTTTTCCGCTTTGGTCTAGTTTGTGTATTTGGGGCACGGGGAGGAGCAGTAGCACTGGTGGTGGATGGGTTAGGGTCGCCTTTGAAGTCAGCAGGTTCTGAAATGTGTAGCATTCATGAGTTATTAATAGTGATGGAGAGAGTTGTGTGCATGATGACATATTTTATGGTTATGTTGTGAATGAGTTTAGTAGCAAAAATGCAGTACAGGGGATAAGAGGAGTAGTTACCTGTGGCCAGAGGCCTTTCCAATGAGGGGAAGTGTGTCGTTGTGTGGTGACTGTCCGCATGGTGCTGACCTGAGAAGGTAGGGATGAAATGTAAATATTGTGTTATGAGAAGTAATGAGAACATGTCATCTGTGGAAGGAAGGTAATGTGATACATGTAGTACGGTATATACAATTTGACTGGGAGAAGAAGAGTAGTTTCTGGGCAATGTGTGGGCAATGACACACACAAACACACACACAAACACAGCAGGGGAGTGGGGGAGGTGTGACACTGGTACACACACACACACACACACACACACACACACTATCTCGATCTTCCCTTACATTTCAATGTGCTGATAGTTGCACATGCAGTCACACACACACACACACACACACACACACATACAGCAGGGGAGTGGGGGAGGTGTGACACTGGTACACACACACACACACACACACACACACACACACACACACTATCTCGATCTTCCCTTACATTTCAATTTGCTGATAGTTGCACATGCAGTCACACACATTGGCAATACATCACATAGATAGAAGTAGTCATCATCACATGTGTAAGCTAAGAACGTAACAGTGGTGCCTTGCTATGCCTTGAACTGAAGTCTATTTGCATATCAATTGTTCCACCCTCCACAGGCAGGAAGTCAATCTATGGCTGAGAAGACAGTGATTCCAAATTCTTTTGAGTGATATTTGATCTGATATTATCTTTAGGGTCTTAAAATAGACCACCTGGGGGTTTTGACCTTCCTGCTTAGCAGATAAGTGACACTATGCATTTTACGACACACACACACACACACAGGGACAAAGGTGAGTCCCACTTCAGCGACGTTTAACATATTTTGCCATTTTTATAAATTGCAGCATTTAACTCCAATTTCATTTTATATGGTTATACTGTGGTTATATTCATGTAGAAAACGAAGAAGAAATTATTATTATAACTAAAGGTAGCAAAATAAATTAAAATAAAATAAATAAATAAACATTCATACTACATATTAAGGAGGTAGGCTGTGAACAGCAGCACACATCATCATCATTAGCAGATGATGATGTTAGATTTAGAAAATAGGGTTGCTAGTATTTTCTGTTGCCCTGCAGTTGGCTTTGGCACTTCTTTTTCGGGGGGGGGGTGGGGGGGCGGCATGTTAATCTGTGATGGCACCGGTCCACAACACACAACATACAACAGTGTCGGCGTTTGTTACACAATGTGTTTCCCATTAAATCGGGTATACTCCGTTTATGCTCAACAATGTTCCCGTCTTTCTGTCGGAGGCTGCAGCGCCGTGTAGAGGAGAGAGTTGCGACAACCCCGTTCACTGTTTATTCACGGAGCTTCATGGGTCACTGAACGGTATGTTGTCGTCACTCTCTCTCTCTAAACGGCTCTGGTCTACAGGCTGCGCTCGCAGCGCAGCGCTCCGCTCACTACTCAGCGCTCTCTCTGAGCAAGATGGTGGCGCCCGTCAGACTATGTTGTTACAAATAGTACAAAGATTCTTACGTGGATTTTATCGCACACACACACACACGGGGTGGAGATTTTGTCATGCCTGCGGTCCTGAGTGGAATACGCTTTGCAGTTAATGTACACGGGTTGTTGTCGTCACTCTCTCTCTCTAAACGGCTCTGGTCTACAGGCTGCGCTCGCAGCGCTCCGCTCACTACTCAGCGCTCTCTCTGAGCAAGATGGTGGCGCCCGTCAGACTGTGTTATTGTTAATAGTACAAAGATTCTTACGTGGATTTTATCGCACACACACACGGGGGGGGTGGGGATTTTGTCATGCCTGCGGTCCTGAGTGGAATACGCTTTGCAGTTAATGTACACGGGTAGTGCGTGCGTGAAGTAAATTGTGAGGTAACTTGTTCGATACACAGGCATGCAAGCAAAGAAGCAACATGAGACGGAATGCTTACCTGTTGCGTTAGTGGTGGACTGGTTGTTGTTGGTACGGGCAGGAGCGCGAGTGAGACACTGACGCTTTGCATTGCAGCTTCCAGAAAGTGAAAGTGATGGTCGTTTTGTTCGTGGCATGTTGTTTGATGTATGTAGTAATTGTGTCGAATCGATGCGTAGGCTACTGTTACTAAGGTGGAGTGTTCGCCTCAACCCTCATTCGCCTGTCCATGCAAAGGACAGTAGCCAGATGGGGAGGGGCCTGAGGTGGTGTGTGTGGAGCAGATCAACACACACACACACACGCGGCGCCAAATTGTATAGGGCACTCTTTGTTGTGTTGCGGCGGTAGCTAGAGGAAGCATGCCAGTGGGGTAACGGTGAGAACGGTGGCCTGTGATGCAGGTGTCGCTAAGGGGCGGAGGTGTGTGAGGGTGCGAGGTTAATTCACTAATAAATTAATTAATAATCATTAATGTGTCAAATCGAAAAAAGGGCTCCGTCACGCCCTCCATATTCATATGGTCAATGCCTGTGTGAAAAGTGGGAGCGATTGGTGCAGGCAATGAGGAGATAATGAGGAGATAAAATGCGGTCGGACACACACACACTCACAGTCACACACACTCAGACATTCGGTGAATTATAGTTTGATATAAATAATAATTTTCGGGGCTATGGAATCTGACTGGGATCTCTAGACTTGGCTTACACACACACACACACACACACACACACACACACATACACACAGCAACAGAACCCACAGATTGCAATTAACAATTTAATTGTTTTTGTCGTTGAACACTGAAGCATGTGAACAAAAAGAATTCTGTTTAGCTATTAGTCTTTGAGGATTAGACGATGATGTAATAATTGTGACAGGCCTATTTAGAGCGTATTTTATGAGCGAGAGAGTGCTTTGGATATCATCTCCAAAGCACTAGCATGCAGATTGATAAGTGCAATGTTTGAATCCAGATTTTTTTTGCACACACACAGCTTAGCTGAAACAGCATAAACATCAACTTCTCATGGTTGTGGGCGGCAACGATTCCACGTCGGGTTTTAATTCTGTGGCTCTCTCCGTATATGCGTGCGCCCACACACACACAGAGAGCACACATGGTCAAATGTTTGTGCTGCTGCATAGATTCCAACGCCGTTTTATCAACATTATTCAAGTGAGATGCGTTGGTTGGACTATTTAACAACAATATGAGGCTAATATAGCTACCAATATGTATGACAGTTGGGTTTTCCCAAGAAATAAGTATGACACCTGAATTCTCCCCCAGAATAAAGGTAATATCCATCTATCGATACAGACCGTCTGTCTTCACAGACACAGCTGTCCTGTGCTTTCATTGGCTGTATTACGGACCTTCTCGGGGTGCAGTCGCAAACCCATAGGCGTTCATATGTCCTGTCGGCGAGAGAGCCACATATCAAACCTGCTAGATATTCAGAAACGCTCAGGAAGGCATCGGCGAGCGTTTATCGGCGCTTCTCGCAAAGCCTTTCACACACAGCGACAAAACCCCTGCGATCAAAGCCAGATCTTGCGTCAGATTGGGGGGGGGGGGGGGGGGGGGGGTTTGTCGGCGGGCGCTAAAAAAGCTCCCAGACAGCATAATCGGAGCAAATATCGTGCAATGTGTAGGGGCCATTACTGACACCACATGCCAACAGGATTAAATCACCAGCGCTCCTGTCCAAAACCTAAACTATGCATATCGAGCTCATAACCAAAATGTCTGCATATAGTTTGGCTGCGCACATGGGGTATGCTCTCGTACATCTGAGTCATGGCAGTGTTTTGCGTTACATTTTTTGTATTTATTTGTGTGTATGCGTGTATACATACATACAAATACATACATACATACAGTGATATATATATACATACATATAGTATAAGTAGTCTTAAATTCAATATGCAACGTGTTCATACATGTTAACGATCACACACACTTTGTAGATGCAAACCGTTTTGATTCGTGGTGAAAAGTCAAACACTCCCTCTCTGTCTTCCAAGGCCAGTACCATAGACCCTCCCAGTCAGACCAGTTTGTTACTACTATACTCCAACACAGGAATTCATTCCCCTTGGAATGTGGATCCGAGGAAATGAGTGATGTTTACCTTGATGTTTGTGTAGGCAGGACTTGCATTGTTAGGATAACCACCTGAGTTTGGTGTGCCCCCCCCCCCCCCACACACACACACACACACAAACTGACCAGTTCCTATGTTACAGGCAGGAGGAAGTCATGCACTTTAGGATCTGTCAGATGTTGTTTTGTTTTGTTGTGTAATACCTCTGGGCATTTACTATACTTGTCAGTTGTTTTTGTCTGCTGAGACAATTTGTTCAAGGATGGGATGCACTCTGAAAGGGTCCCTGCCAAGGATGCTCAATTTTCTAAACTTAGGTGAAAGTTTAATGTTTGAGAACATTCAACTTTTTAGTTAACAAATACAAATAAGCACAGTGAAATACCTTTTTGATAGATAAAGTATATAAACTTCTTCATGAAAAGTAGTATAAAAGTATAAAATACAGACAAACATACATTTATTTTATTTAACACTTAAACCCTGTTTTACATCTACAAGCTCACAATGCATCGGATTTGGGGTGCCAGGTTGAAACTTGAAAGTGGATAAAAATCAGATTGGATAAAATGCTGATGCCAATGTCGTCAAAATATTTAAATAACCAATATATTGGCCAAACCAATATATCGGTTGGCCTCTAATACAAATAACATGACTGCTGATGTTAATGAAATCAAACACTGCTGTGTGTACCCAAAGATCGTTGTACCACAGACCATAACTTCCTGCCTATTCTCATGTCCTTCCAACAGGGCTCGAGATTAACGGCGTCCCGACGTCCCGGGGACTGTAAAATATCTATTTGGGACGTAAATGTATCTCATTCGGGACGGTTTCGGGACGAGAGGAGTTTTTACACTGAAAATGCGCATTTCGTGTGCAGCGATGAGCAGCATGAGAATTTGCAGTGCCGTCAGAGTCAGACATTGACAACAGCAACAACAACGCACACAGAGCCGAAGAGTTTGATCAATCCTCAAGGGCCCCCCCCCCCCCGCAGCCCCGCCTCCCCGCACCCCCCGTCCCCCGCCGCAGCGCGGAAAAGAATAAGTTGTTTTCGCTGGTACTTTTAAAGCAGCTTCTATAGGCCAATGTCCAAGCCAAGGTGAGGACTTTCAGGACTATATTATTATTATTATGAGAGGGAGAGAGGGAGAGAGGGATCATAGGCGGCGGGTGCGTTTTACCTTTGGGTAGTCTACAGAATTGCGTTGGGGGGGACTGTCGCCGCAGATTTATTTATTTATTTATTTCCCAAATGGTCTAAAAATGAGTTATTTTAGCATACTTTTACCAATGAATTAGCCTATACACAGACTGATCAGCCTATTTTGGACGATATGGGTCTTTTCTCGAGTCAGTGTTCAAGGTTCAAGGTTCAAGTTTATTTTGTGTCCCCGAAGGGCAAATTGGGTTGCAGCATAGACAGTACATTAAACAATGAATGAAACAGTACAGACAACAAACAGTTCACATAGCGGATACCAGAGTAAAAGGTGCACACAACCATTAAAGTGCAGGCGTTTAAAGTGCTATGCGATAGGTCATAAAAGTGCGTGTGCATAGACATAGGCACAAGATAATACAGTAAAAAGTAAAAGTGCTCATCATAAGGTTATATCCTCGATCTACGCACAGCAGCATTCAGTGTGTGAATAGAGACCGGGACAAAGGAATGTTTGTGCCTGTTTTTTGTGGCACAGGGGGCTCGCAAGCGAAGGCCGGATGGGAGAAGGATGTACTCTCCGTATAGTGGGTGAGCAGCATCAGATCGGATACACAGGGCTTTGTTAAGTACCTGTGTGTAGTCTCACTAGTCTGTGTAGGGTTAGGTCTCTTTGGTGAATTCTTGATCAGTGTTATTATGTCACGACTCCAGAACAACTACCATGAAATTCTGACACGCTTTGATGTTGTGGACATCTGGCTAGGTGAAAACAAAAGAAACCCGATTAGCATTTGAGTAGCCTACTTTTTAACACCTCTTGGACAGCCGGCGGAGTAGTCTCTCAAGCTGTTGCCTCGCAACAATTGAGGAACAACAGGGGAGGCGCTGTTTTCCCGAATATTTGCCGGCGGAGAGGTCCAAAATGTTTGGAATTCCCAGAAAATATGTAATGTAAATGTAAAATGTCCACGAAAATCTTCATGGGGGCCTAAAGGGGCCCTGGGAGTCTTCATGGGGGCTGCGGCCCCGTGGCCCCCACAGACTCTACGTCGTTGAACGCACACACTACATTCACCCAACGGAATCATAGGAATTATATTGCTTTTGCCCCGTGGATGGGACATTTAGATTGAAAAACTATCGGTTGGAAGCTTGGATAAAACCATGGTTGTGTGCCACAGAAAGGTTCCATATGGACATGGGGCTACACTACATCACCAACGTTTAACGTTAGCTTCCATGCTAGGCTTGCTAGCTGGCATCGACATTAAATAATATGTTGGTATATATCCTCTGAAGCAACAGATGTTTTCTAATGCTCAGATTGTTCTGGAATTCCTGCCCCAACACTGTGGAATGCACACCCCAAAACGCTCTCATTCCACAGTTTTTATTGATTGTATATAATATTATTATATTGATCCTTCGTCTTAGTATTCCCCCTAATAAAGTTGTTTTTATTTGTTTTCTCATGCCAACCATGTAATAGACATTTGAGTATTCATATACCTGCATTGCTGCACGTTATCTGTTGGTCTTGATCAAGTAGCCTACACCAAAGTTTAATAGTGACTGTAGTCACTATGCATTGATTCACTGGTAGGCTACACCAAAATAACAAAATCCATTTGAAAATAAATATCACTGTTCTCAGGTCGAATATTGATATGCGATTAAAATGATTAATTTAGATTAATTACAAAGCCTAAGATTAATTCGATTAACATTTTTAACCAAGCCCTATTTTTCATCTGGGAGCATTTTGACTAAATCAGTGTATCTACAGAAGAAACATGAAGCCAAACAAATAATGTACTGTCTGCATGTATTCAATACAGTACATTATTTGTTTGGCTTAATTGTATTTCTACAGAATACAGTTATTAATTTCACAATTTGAGTGGTGCTTTTTTGTACTTTTTTTTTCTTTGCCCGGGACGGTATACATTTACTTCGGGACGGTTCAAATTATATTTTGGGACGGTTCCGGGACGGTGGTGAAAAAAGTTAGTCTGGAGCCCTGCCTTCCAACTATATCAATAGAGAAAGGCACATGTGGTCTGTCCACATGTTGCCACTGCCAAGGAGCTTTTTAATCTCTGGGATCATCTGTTCCAATGTTTAAAACCCTAGATAAACTATAGCCTACCTGCTGCACTGCAGAGACCACTACAATGCATGGGTCTGAGTGTTTTCGGAGTGTTCACATAATGCAATAAAGGTTCAAGGTTCACTTTATTTGTCATTTCATATGTTTGCACATATAAAACAAATCGTACTTGGGACCAGCAGTATATATTTAAAACCTATCAATAAAAAGAATAAGCGTAAAAAAGTGCAATGCATTCAAACTGAGCAGCATATTAAAAAATATATTAAAAACAGCTAAAGTGCATTTTATTTGACTTAAGAGTTCAGTAGCCTGACAGTCCCCGGATAGAAGCTGCGTTTGAGCCTTTCAGTCCTGGCTTTGATGGAGCGCAGCCTCTTACCCGAGGGGAGCGGGGTAAACGGTTCATGGGCTGGGTGAGTGAGGTCCTCCATAATGCAGCCTCCTACCCGAGGGGAGTGGGGTAAACGGTTCATGGGCTGGGTGAGTGAGGTCCTCCATAATGCAGCCTCCTACCCGAGGGGAGCGGGGTAAACGGTTCATGGGCTGGGTGAGTGAGGTCCTCCATAATGCAGCCTCCTACCCGAGGGGAGTGGGGTAAACGGTTCATGGGCTGGGTGAGTGAGGTCCTCCATAATGCAGCCTCCTACCCGAGGGGAGCGGGGTAAACGGTTCATGGGCTGGGTGAGTGAGGTCCTCCATAATGCAGCCTCCTACCCGAGGGGAGTGGGGTAAACAGTTCATGGGCTGGGTGAGTGAGGTCCTCCATAATGCAGCCTCCTACCCGAGGGGAGCGGGGTAAACAGTTCATGGGCTGGGTGAGTGGGGTCCTCCATATTAAATGTGAGCAGCAGTGCTTTTGCACCTGCTGGTGTAGATGTCCTCTATGGAAGGGAGACTGCTGTGGGTGATGATCTGGGCGTTTTTCACCACCCTCTGCAGCGCCTTCTTGTCGGCAGCAGAGCAGTAGAACGCCTTCCGCACTGAGGTATTAAGGTCAGCTTGTCTCAGCCTCCTGAGGAAGTAGAGTCGCTGGTGGGCCTTCTTTAAGATGTCTGAAATGTGCACGCCCGGGATACCCCGGGCTATGGGCCCTTTCCACCATAGCTCCATTTATGAACAGGGGGAGGGGAGGGGCATGGTCTCTTCTTCTAAAGTCTGCAACCATCTCCTTTGTTTTCCCCACGTTGATACAGAGGCTATTCTCTGCACACCAGTCACTAGGTCTGTCAGCTCCTGCCTGTACGACGAGTCATCGTTGTGGGATATCTGTCCCACTATAACTGTCGTCTGCAAATTTCACAATATGACTGCCCGGTTGTTCATGTGTGAATAGTGTGTATAACAGGGGGCTCAGGACACACCCTTGGGGGGAACCGGTGTTGAGGATGACGGGAGATGGCGAGGTGCGGATCTTGACAGACTGCGGCCGGTGAGTCAGGAAGTCCAGGACTCAGTTGCAGAGGTTTGGTGTTAATCCAAGCAGCAGCAGCTTGTTGGCAAGAGTCTGCGGAATGTTGTTGTTAAACGCAGAACTGAATGATGGTGTTAAACGCAGAACTGAATGATGGTGTTAAACGCAGAACAGAATGATGGTGTTAAACGCAGAACTGAATGATGGTGTTAAAAGCAGAACAGAAAAAGTGCCCTTCTGGGCACAGGTCTCCACCAGGTTATCCACAGATCTGTGCAGTTAGAGGTAAAAACACTTTTCGGCCAGTTATAGCGCCACCTTGAGGCTGAGTTGAAATTGTTCATGTGGCATTTCGTCCTCGGCCTAGTGGGAATGTGGGTGCACAATTTCACGGAAATCACGCGATGTGTTCATGATTTACAGCATTTTGTTTGAAACTGAGCACTCCTGTGAACTTTGGAAGCCAATCTTAACCAATCAGGATGGAGTCTGATAAATCTGAAAGACCCGTTTCGTTGAATGGCTCTAGAGAGACTGTGTACCAATTTGCGTGATGTTTGGACAAAATCTGTAGGTGTACTGTGCAAAAACTTGTTTTGCACAAAGCGGCCTCCTGGTGGCGCTATAACAGGCTGTTCTGGAATGTTTGGGGCAGAGGTTCATCGTTGGCATCCAGGGAGTGTGTGTGCAAAATATGGCATCGACCGGGTTAACGGTGGCCGAGATTAGCTGTTCACGGACACACGGACGGACGGACGGACGGACGGACACACACACGGACGGACGGACGGACGGACACGCGGACGGACGGAGTGCAAAACATACTCTCCCCACATGCCTTCGGCCTGGTGGAGACAATGATGGTGTTAAACGCAGAACTGAATGATGGTGTTAAACAGAACTGAATGGTGTTAAACGCAGAACAGAACTAGAACTGCACTCTGTCGAGTGCATACTTGCTAGTTGCACACTAGTAGGCCATAAATGGCCAACTAGTGCGCAAGCAGAGCGCGCAAGTACTTTCGACCACTGTAAACTGTGAAATCTCAGTATCTCTGTGAAGGAACGTTTGAAATTTCTAATTATTAGGTGTAACTATTTGCTACCTACCTACTTTATGCATGTAAACACCTAGTATTATTAAGTATGGTTCAAGTTTCTATCTATATAAGAAATACAGTTTTATTAATTTAGAAATATTCTGGATCCCTTTTTAGTCTTTCAAAGAAAAACTTATCATTTATGTGATGGAAAAAAAGGTATATAAACTGAATTAAAATATGTTATCACGTATACAGTATAATTATTTTATTATTTATTGTAAATTGTCTTAATTAATTAATTAATTGTTTTAAACTAGCCCTTACCCGTTGTGCGATATTTGCCCCCCCCCCCCCCCCCTTGTGGCCGTGGGGGGTACTGCGCCCGGGTGCGTTTGTAATTGACTAATAAATTCATTAATAATCATTAATGGCTTCGTTACGCACTCCATATTCATATGGTCAATGCCTGTGGGAGCGATTGGTGCTGGCATTGAGGAGTTAGGGCAGTCACAGTGACACACACACACACACTCACTCAGACATTGTTAGAATTATAGTATGATGATGATGTATTTCATCTTGGACTATAGTGATATTAATACTAAATCATGATCAGAGTAATATGTGTCTCTAACTTCAATTTCTGTAATAATAATACTTCACATTTGTTAAAATATACATGATCTAAAATACTTCCGTAATCTGTAGTTGGATTTGTATTTAATTGTTTAAAGCCAAAACCGTCCCAGCCAACCCTCCACTTTTGATGCGTATGCAAATAAAACAGCAAATTGTGCCTGATTTGCTGGGACCAGATTACATACATGACCATATTTCTTACGTCATCATTGAGAGCTAGTCATACACTTTTGATGCGTATGCAAATAAAACAGCAAATTGTGCCTGATTTGCTGGGACCAGATTACATACATGACCATATTTCTAACGTCATCATTGAGAGCTAGTCATACATATACTATATATATGTAATTTGTAAGTTGATTAGCGGTATACTGTGGTTACTTTGTGCCAAAAACCGTCCCAGCCAACCCGCCACTTTTGATGCGTATGCAAATAAAACTTGTGCCTGATTTGCTGGAACCAGGTTACATACATGTATACACGGGAACATTACCTTTAATCCTCCCAACACTAAAACATATCGTCATTACGTCACAATCAAAGACCAATTACACTCTGGCATTGGGTCCTTTAATCCACATATTTCTTACGTCATCATTGAGAGATTACATATACACACATGTACTCTGGTCCCAGCAAATCGGGCACAATTTGCTATTTTATTTTACAAATTACATATATATAGTATATGTATGACTAGCTCTCAATGATGACGTAAGAAATATGGTCATGTATGTAATCTGGTCCCAGCAAATCAGGCACAATTTGCTGTTCTATTCGCATACGCATCAAAAGTGGCGGGTTGGCTGGGACGGTGCATACGGACCGGGCAAAACTATTACTTGCGCGCTCTGCTTGCGCAAGTAATGATGGTGTTAAACGCAGAACTGAATGATGGTGTTAAACGCAGAACTGAATGATGGTGTTAAAAGCTGACAAAGAGTAAAGATAAAGATCTCTCTTTATTATAGTTCAACAATCATCCATATAACCACAGCATTTGTGTGTGTACATGCTAGCCAGGTTTGCTCTCTCAACCTAACTACCAACACAGTCCCTCACAGGCTCACATGCCGCGTCACTCACTCCTCCGTCCCGGGAGTCCCACCCCCAAGACAGTCCCATTGGCTAAAGCCATAGCTGGCCGCTACACTATATAAACCTTTCAACTTTAAAAATAGTTCACATACACAGTCAGTTGTGTGAAGTCAGCCTTCCGATGTGAATGTGATCCACCGCAGTTTGGAATAAAGCCTAATTATTACAGCACGTCGTCCTTTCTGATTGTACACATTGTGCAACGCAAGGCACAAACTGTAGGCCTACTTAACCATGCGACGCATTGCGAGCTTGTAGATTGGCGCTTTTCAGCGCTCCTTTGTAGAGGAGGGGGTGATGCATTGCTGACGTTCAGTGTTCAGTCTCATAATCACAGTGAAAATGAGCATAATATAGGATTGGACACACCACGGGTGTAACGGGTCGTCGGGTCTTTCGGACCGGGTAGGTTTTTTCCGGATCCGAACCTGTTTTTATCGGCTCCGGATCGGACCGGGTCCAATTATTTCGGGTCCGGTTCCGGGCCGGGTGTGGCCAATTAGAATCTCGGATCCGGATCGGTTCGGTTCTGATATCACCGTGTCCGTTTCGGGCCGGGTCCAATTTTATGGACCCGTGCTGTGCTCTAGTCTGAACCGCAACAAAGTCGATGGCCTCGTGTGCTGTTTGAGGTTTAAATCGTGTTTCTACGTAACAGTATGCCAGAGCAATGTGGCTTCAAAGTAACGTGTCGTTTTCTTTTTTTACCTGTGTTTCCCCATTGACTTTGCATGGGGCATTTTTCGCGTCGTTTATTGCGAATTACGTCGGCACGGTAACCCGAAACGGAAAGAAAAGCACAAGCACACCATTCCCGGCCGAGCCGCACGTTTCGATGTATATATTGTGGGGCTTTGGTAAACCGTGCGGCCGGCCATAGACGTCAAAGTTTCGTGTCTTGATTACGATTACGATTAAGTATGTGTTGCGGATTTCAACCTGTGTTTCTGCCATTGCATGGCAGGCACCCAGAACAACTTCTGATTCACCATGATGTATTGTATACAATAGCATGAGGAGTGATGTATTTATTTATTTTCTATCATGCATTTGTCACTTTACTCTTTGTCAGCTTTCTGTACCATCTCTGACTTGTTTTGATCACGTGATTCTGTACACAGCTGTTACCCATTCTATGTGATCATGATTGACAAGAGGGTTGTATAAAGATGTGTTCATCTCTAGTCTGAGGAAGAGCATTGCGCTCAAAACGTCAGTCAACGTTTTTGTGCAAATAAAGGCACTTCACGAGCATCGGAGCCCACAGCGTGCGAGTACCTTCTTTTCATTATCTGTGCAGTACAGAATTCATTCCATATGTTGATCTGACCCCCCATGCCAAAGTGCCAGCGCTCGCCCAGCATTCTTCCATCACCCAGGCGGATGCGTGCACGTGGCCTCAGGGCGTCTTACTGGTATAGATCATAGTCAGTATGTCAAATGTAAGGACTGCAGTCCCTGAATCTCACTGTTCTTTATATTTTAATGGGTGTCTAACTAGGCAACTGGGAATTTCAGGGGGTGACTAATATCCAGTTTGATTTTGTCTTTAACTCTGACTGAGTTGCTGGGGTGTATTTTCTTAAGTGTGTAAAATGAGGGCACTTGGGTGGTGCAGAGTTAAAGTACCTGTTTACCACCGTGGAGACCATGGGCTGTATTTTGCGTGTCTTAAGTACCAGGTCTTATTACTTAACTTAAGTGATCAATGCCATTTGGCTATTCTGAGTGTCCAAAGAGCATTGTCCACGCCTCCAGGTCTTAAGTTAAGTAATAAGACCTGGTACTTAAGACACACAAAATACAGCCCCATGGGTTCAAATCCACTGATATGCATCTGGTTTGGCTGAGCATCTATTCTAGTCTATACAAACCCATGTTTGGGGGAGAGGAGGGAGGTGCAAAGTGAAGGCTAAGACCAAAAGTCCTAGTGTATTCTGCACTCTGTGCTATTACCACTGCCTATCAGATTTATTTTGCTGTGAATTGTATAACTGCAGCTTCAGGTAGTTCTTCCTGATATATGACCTAGGCAGTTCAGCAGCTTACAAGCAAGACCTAGCATGTCTCAGAAACAAGCTGCTTCTAATACATTTACCTTCATGAACGCAGACAAAGTACATGCTGTCATCCAAGAGAAAGGGCCTCCAGCTAATGTTCCACTCCCGTCTAACCTGGGAGGAGAAAGTATCATGTTCAGCAGTGATTGATGGCTTGATGCTTTCTGCAGCACCATCTCCCTTCTTATTGTTGAAACTCTGTA
This sequence comes from Protomyctophum parallelum, assembly GCF_964188405.1. Lineage (NCBI taxonomy): Eukaryota > Metazoa > Chordata > Actinopteri > Myctophiformes > Myctophidae > Protomyctophum > Protomyctophum parallelum. Next base: position 10,274,334 of record NC_139710.1, read on the forward strand.
ATATAAGGTATGTTTGAAGAAAAATTAACTAAAATGGCAAGTTTGGGCATAGATTTTGGCTTTTTCCCCCGTAAAAGTATTAGGAGTAGGATTTTTAAATCACTCTGGTCAATCAATGAGATTCTTTGTCAAGGCTCGACACGGGTATCGTTCAGATATTACTCGGATATACCTTTGCAGTTGTCAACATGCCTTTGAAATCCTACGCAGAGCTCTCTGCCTCTGGCATATCACCTTGGAAGTAGACTCGTTTGATGGTTGAAAAATGCTCTGCTAAAAGACACCATCTATTCACTCTTCCCTTTACTTCCTTTATTTCCTGCATAGGACAGTTATCAAGTGTATTGTTTTCCTCTCTACAGGTGTTCTGTGTGCTGTGACCACCTGACTAACTGGTACTATGAGAAGGATGGCAAGCTATACTGCCGCAAACACTACTGGGAGAAGTTTGGGGAGATCTGTCATGGCTGTTCTCTGCTAATGACGGGTCCTGCCATGGTGAGTTTAATTGATTGATTGAAAATTGTATTCACAGTATGTAGAATGGGTACATTTCAACGAAAGTACAGGTCAATACAAAAACTGCTACGAGGATAAAAACCAGAGACTTGTTTACATCAGGGTCCTCCATTTTCAATTCATCAGAACATTTAAAGACGTACAAATATGCACTCCATACTGTACACACAAAATGTGTACAGTATGGAAAAAAGGGGGAGGAGAGGGGGACTTGTAGCCGCCCGTAAGTGCTCTTTGAGAGCGGTTTTAAAGGAGTCTAGGGATTCACATTTCTTAATGGCTATTGGTAGGGCGTTCCACATTTTAGTGGCATAGGAGCGAAATTAAAGTCTGTTGTAAATGTACATTCTGACTTAATGCCTTTTGCACACTTTTACCAGTTTCAGTTCCTGTTCTAATAAACATTGGCCTAAAATGCTAACCATGTTAAGTGCATGACTAGGTTACAATACACAGTCAAATCCTGTGTTAATAGTCTAATAGTCTAATACAGCTTAATTTTTACAAGAGTTATATCAACACACTATACACACATGACTTTATTGTGTAGGCCTTTGGTCCCAAACCGTGTGCCATGAGACAAGTCTAGGTGTGCCTTGGAATTCTTTCGACAACCCCACATTAGTGCAATATATACAACTTTCTTTTACTGAGTATTTTGTGTGTACTCATTTCCCAATACAGAGGTAAATTCCATACCCTAAAACAAATGTATGATATGGATCTCGTGTCCACATGAGAGCAGCCAGCGACCAGCCTGTGATGTTATCCTGTGATGTTATCTCATGGCACACTGTTTGGGACCAAAGGCCTACAGGCACAATTGATTTCCATCCATTATGCAATGAAAGTTAATTATTGTATTTGAAAAAGTATAAAACGTGAAAAAACATTGTATATAGTATTGGTATTTGGTACTTATGTGGCCTACTGGCAGTGTGCACAAGAAATTTGGTGCTTATTGGTTCAGTGGTTTGCAAGATTATCTCCAGAGGAGTCGACACAGACAGACAACATAGACACACAAACCAACCCTTTTATATAGAGAGCTAGCCTTTTGCAGAGCCACACCCTGAAAATACTTCTTCCCGGAGTCCCTATTTTCGGCATGTCATATTAGGCTCAAAGACGTTGTGAGGTTGTAGATTATAGGCTATTTTTGCTGTGTTTTTGTGGTACAATTTATTATTTGGCACGTGGAGGCATCCACAATTTGCACATTTGTCAGCTTTTGTCAGGATTAATTAGAAATAGATAAGTTACATCATTAGTGCATTCATGAATTTATTTTTAGGTTTTTTTAGGGGGTGTGATGGGTGCCTGTACTTGAAACGGCACAAATAAACTATAAAAACAAGTTACTGTACAGTTAGGCCCTCATTTATCAATTGAGTGTAAAATCTGCCCAAATTCAAGTGTCGGTTTTGTAGTACACTCACGTCACCACGGCATTTAAAAAGTGATCGCAAACAGCTGATCCTTCCTTAATTTCATTCCTAGCATTGATAAATGTGACGGCTGAAATCAATCTGGCACGCCCTATGAAATCAAGCCTCGCCCTCATTTTTGTGACATGAAGAACTGCAATACGACCACACAACGTATGGAAACCATGGTTACATGATGGAAAAAGCCAATAAAAAAGTTTCCCCCGCTTGCCTTGCTGCCCGCCGCAACCGACAGCTCCTGATCACCTGATGTGATTTTTGTCCTGGTTCAAGTTCAAGGTTTTGCGGAAATGATAAATGGCGACAATTGCGGTAATTCCGGCGTGCACCCTTATTTTGGCATATGCCGCGTTGATAAATGAGGGCCATACTGTAGAAATTCTGTCACTAGCCAGCCACTAGCCTTCTGCCCAGAGAGAGACAGCACATAGATACTGTCCCCCCCAGTCCCTGATAACAGCTGTGTCTGCATCCTTTCACCTTTTTTTGTTTGACCTCTAGTCTGTATTAGTAAAAAGAAAAAAAGTGATTTATTATATATTATTATTTTGCACATAATATGAATACATGTGTGAGTTTTTTTTACTTGCCATTGGTGTGTCATGGGCACAAAAAGTTTGAAATCCACTGGTATAGGGAGGCTGTACTATAAGGTTAGGTTCTGTACTAATCTGTAGTGCTGTGCTTTAATATGTGTCATTGATTGCATGTATTCATGAAGACATTGCCAATGTTTCCCTTCAACTCAACATACCAGACCCCCTAGAAAGAGTGGGTCAAAGTTCTCCATGTTCCAGTTCCTCCCCGGTGATTGAGATCAATGCTAACTAACATTCATAAAAATATCATGCAGGCTGGTTTTGTGGTGATTACATGGACTGATGAGCGATGCTGTACACTGAACTGCTGTGGAACAAAGCAGCTTGGGCCTTTGTCCTCATATGTGTATTAGCTACCCCCCCTGCTTGCCTCCAGGCCTGCTCTATTCTCTTTACAGAAGTCCTTCACAGTTAATTTCTACAAGTATAGACTGGACCTAGTGGGGACCTGGAGAGGGAAGAACAGTTAGAAGTTCACAAGTTGGTTTGGAGGGCTTCCATTACCTAGCTTAAGTCCACCACAGTGGGATGGCTGTGTAGACGCAGTACTAGCTCATCTACCACCATCACCACAGTGTTTATTGATATTTGTTCAGGGTGTAATTACATATTATTACAGGGAAATGGCTATTTTCATTTTAGGTTAATTTCCTTTGTATTGTTTATATGTTTCACTATAATTGAGCATTTTCTAGTTGATGACACACAATGTGGGATAAATAAAAGCTGTGAGTTTCAACAAACTAATGTTCCTTTAAACTCATTGATTTTATTCAGGATCCTTTCACTAGTTGTCACTTCATAGCTTTTCCTTTACATTAACAGGAAAATCTGCCTCCTCACTTTTATCTTCAATATGTACTTTGCTCAGCCAATCAAATCATCGCCATGGGGGTGATCAGCCAATCACAAGCCGATGTTTGTTTTTCCACAAACCCTGAAAGCTGGGCATATGAGGGGCTAGCACCCCTCAAAAATAAAGGAGCTGCTCTGTTCAACGGCTGACATGAAGGTTTGTCAATGAGACGAGAGATATTTAATGAAGACTGAAATAGAACAGAGTTTAATGAATAACAGAAGGAGGCACTGATCCACAAACATTGGGTTATGTATTAAACGGTAGTGCAGGAGAGTTTTAATAAAGTTACAATGATCGGCAAAATACTTGGGTGAAAAAGGGAAGTTTAGAATGCTTAAGCGTTGAGTGTTGGTGTTAATTAATGCATTTACATAATGTTACATATTTTTCATTATTTTGTATCTATGAAGTCTAAACAAAATAGTAAAGGTTGATGGTATCATCCCTCACTGGTCACATGCAGGGTTATTTTTCTTTAGTTAGTTTAGTTTAACTAATTTTGCTTTAACTGGTCTAATGTGGAGTCTAAACCGAAGGGTTCCGTGCCACCAAACTAAACACATAATGAACCTCTTTCTGTTTAGTCTTGGCTTCTACTACTAATGTCGCTTTACTAGTCCATGTAGCCAAGTATTTTGGCAGGCTTGAGTTGGCAGCCACTTACCAAGCAACAGAACCATCACGGGCCCTCAGCTGGGACAAGCCATGCAAAGCTATTTCTGCTAGTGGCGTTCCAAAGGCTTCTACTGTGCAGATTGTACTGAAGCAAACAGTGTTTTATTCCACTTTGGGATTTTATTTTTAGTGGGTACTGTGACATTTTACTGTTCTCTGTCACGTAAATGGTCTATGTTAATCATCTATGTACTGTAAATGGTCTATGTTAAAATTAAACTGCTTTGATAATCAAAGTTTTTTTTCTGCTTAGAGGGGAAAATGTACAGCAACAAACTCTAGTATAGTATATCCTGGGGTACTGTATATATTAAGAAAAACACCCCATTCTTTAAAAAAGAGGCATGCGTTTTCACACCTAGTGAAAACTGCAGTATTCCTTCCCTGTTTCCCAACATTGCCACTAGTGTGCGTGGGCATGTTGAAGCTTGTTGTGACTGGGGTCAGTGATGTTGTTCTTGCCTTGCAGCCAGGGAGTCACAGCCAGACTACTTGAAGGTTGCACTCATTTGGCTTACATCACCCAATGCTTACCGTAGTAGCAGTAGGGAATCCTTTCTCGGCACTCTGATTCACAGTCCACATGGGGGGGGGAGTTCTCATTAATTTAATTTCCCCTCATTAGATTCTGTGTTTCAAAGTGATTCCTGCAGTATCTACCTTTGAGTATGTCTTCTAATGTACCACTTGAAGGGCATCTATCTATCAAAATATAGTTCTGTCTAGTTCAAATAATCTCTACATTTATAATGCCTCTGAGCTTAATATGTAGAGTCTCTAAATATTAAGCTTGGTGCATGTGTAGAAAACGTATTGGTGTGTATTGTAGACTAATAACTTTAAGGACTTGTCTGCATTGTAGACTAATTAAGTGAAATGAATCTAGCGTCGCTTTTTCACAAACATGGCTGACGTAATTCCACTTTTTTCTCACCTTTTACCAGCAATGTTAAGAAAACAACGTCCTGTCACCTCGGATTCTGTCCGTAATCACTTATTTTGTGTTTCAATGTTGCCTATAATATGGTACAGGTGTCCATTGACATATCTTTCTGTTTTTGTTACCAGACACAACTATAAGTCTTGGTTAGCTAGTTAGAATTGTGTTACCCTCGAGCAAATCACTTTGAGAAATGAAATCTATACCCTACTGTTAAGTTGAAGCAGAAGTACATCAGCCGTGTTTGTGAGACAGATCAGAGCTCCCCACCTGGTAGAGGGTACGATACGGTATGAAGGCTAAGTCCTTGCTGTACTGTATTTCATTCTCTCCCTCTCTCTGTCCTGCCTTTCATTTCACAGTCAAATAAAGCCACATGCCAAAACAGTTGTTAAAAACAAAGTCTATCATTTAGCATTATGTGTGCATGCATTTGTCTGCCACATTGCTCTTTGATACCTAGAGAGGAGATGTTGCATGCAAGATGTCATCTTGCATGCGAGGGAGAGAGAAAGAACAGCTGGTTGGGAGTGTAAGATAACTCATAGAAAGGGAAAGGGTCATTTACTGTCATTAAGGCGGTGTGTTCCCAGTGTGTTCGTGAGAACATGATCGGGGAGAGTGTGAGCTGGCAATGGGAGGTGTGACGAGAACATTGGAGCAGTGAGTTGCCTAGGACTGTATAGGTAGTGACATCATAGCAGATTCCAGACAGGTGGAGAGGTAAGCAGGTGTTACTGAATGTGTCATACTCAACGAGAAGAGGAGGGTTGCATGCACCACTGTATATCATAACCCACTTCTCCTCCCAAAGAGCAGAGCTCGGTGCCGCACAGAATGCTCACCTTCGACATAGTACCGCGTCCTTCTCTGAGGATACACCCTGACTGTAACATGAAGGTCAATCCAATGCATTTGTCCTCCCAGGTGGCTGGAGAATACAAGTATCACCCAGAGTGCTTTGTGTGTCTAAGCTGCAAGGTGGTGATTGAGGACAGGGATACATACGCCTTGGTGGAACATTCCAAACTGTACTGGTAAGACCTTTTATTATTATTAATACTAATAAAATGTTTTTATTTATTTTTATGTTGCTGCAGATGTTTATGGAGTGTTTAGGCATTCAACAGAATCTTACATGTTTGAATCCTTATACCATTCCTGGGGTATTTGTTTGGTGAAGGAACTGATGAAATACAAATGCAGATACTGTACCGTACATTAAAGATTAATAGTTAAGAGGACATGGTCTCTATAGTAACTAGTTCTCGGAGGAGCAGTGAGCTCTGCATCTTATAGTCTCATCAGCAATTACCAATAGTTTTTAACTTAGATCACAAGTTGTAGCCTTAATATTATTGCACTTTTGTTGTAATGCATAATCATTTGAAGGTGGACATTAGCTCAATTATTACACCGTGGTAATATTCAGTTACTTTTCATTTGGGACCATAGATTACTAACACCTACACAAGTAGTGATTCACACTCTCTTCACTTGTGTGCAGCGGAAAATGCTACAAGCAGGATGTTCTCACACCCATGTTGGAGAAGTGTTCATCTGACTCGGTCCTAGACTCCCTTCCACACACAGTAACTCTCATCTCCATGCCTTCTGCTGCCAATGGCAAGAGGGGGTTTTCCGTCAAAGTGGTGAGGGATGTGACCAGCGGCTCAGCCAGTGTCCAAGTCAAAGAGTAAGTGTTGCACTGCAGAGACCGTATGCGTAATGCAGAATTACGTGACACTGATTATAGGCTTTCTAAATAACAGGATGCAAGTGTGTGTCGGTCTCACTGAATACATTGCATTATGCTTGTAATTGATTCCTTAAAACTTGTTGATGCGGGGAGCACGGTGACACAGTTGGTAGTGCTGTCGCCTCACAGCTAGAAGGTCCTGGGTTCGATTCCTGCTGGGGACGTTGTGGGCACTGGCGGTGTGTTCCCTCCTCCGCGTCATCAGTGCCCATACCCGAGGCGGGGGTTGGCGATAGGGCCTTTCTGTGTGGAGTTTGCATGTTCTCCCCGTGTCCCCTAGGGTAGATACCCTCACAAAAACATGCCGTAATCCTGGTCTCTAAAACTACCTCCCCCTGGCCAGCCGGGGCGCCTGATGGAGGGGAAAGGAACTGGTCGGAATAACGTGTCCCTTCCACGCGCTATGTCCGGCCGGGGAAATTCCCCTCTGTCAGGTGAAAAGAAGCAGCTTGGACTCCTCATGCATAGGAGGCATGAGGTCAGTCCGCTGCCCCCCAGGTTGGCAGAGGAAGTGTAGCGCCCAGGATTACATTAGATAATTGGCACTGGGTGAAAAGAAAAACTGGGTTACAAAATCGTGGGATAAAAATTAAAAAAAAAAAGAAAAAAACTTGTTGATGCAACCTTTACCAGCTCAAATATATGCACACTGTGATTGATCGCAGACACTGTCCTATGTTGTTCATGTCTGTAGTTACTGGCCGAATAACAGACATGAGCTTCTTTGAAAACAATTAAGATTAACAACCCATTATATTCTTTATGTGCATAAAATACAACTACTGGTGCTGTGTTTCTCCAGGGTTCGGGGGATGCTTATAAGTCCAGAGATTCGGAATGCGATTCACGTTGGAGACAGGATTCTGGAGATCAATGGCCTTCCAGTGGGGGCCTTGATGGAGGAGGAGGTGAGTTTGTACCTCAGCATGTGAAACGCCCTATGTTTATGAATGTTCATGTTGTATGAATAAACATATTGTAATCCATAAGCTGTTACTAAAGTATATTACAGTACATGTCATGAGATCCTGTTGAGATTCCACACGTTCCTCCATCATTTACACATTCTTTAGCAGGGAGAGTAGGGTATCTGGCATGGCTCCAGTAGCTCGTTCTCATAACCTCACCATAGCATACATTCCATTTCTGCCTTCATTCACTTCTTAAAAACTTTCCTTCCCACCTATCCTGTTTCCCCTGAGGTGCATTCCGATAATAATTTCTCTGCTGCAGTGAAACGTAATTAGAATTCTTAAGCTACGAGAGTCCTGTTGTACAACTGAATTTGATACCTAACCTAACCTACGACGTGCCAGTCTTATTTTACAGTTATGCCCATTATGACATTTTGTTCAAAAAGATGCTTCACTTTCTTTGGCCATGTTCAGGTTGATGACCTTATCCATCAAACTAGCCATACACTGCACCTGCTGATAGAGTATGATCCAGTCAGGCAGCGTTTGGACAGGCTCAGGCTGGGCTCCTCTCAGAACCAGATGGGAGTTCCCGCCACCTCACGCATGCGCCTTTCTTCACCCTCCGATGCTGTTCTAGAGAGGACAGATGTGACTGATGATGGCACTCTGAAGCGAAGATCATTAAGGTGCATTACAGTTGGCCAAGCAGCCAACACAACATGATGCTTATAGAACAAAGAATATAATGATTGTGATGGACATAATTTTTCAGTTTACGTAGGAATCCTTCAAAGGTTTTGCCTTTGTGTGTTTTATAGTGAATTGCTCACCACACTGTTCTCCATTATAGGCGCAGTAGCAGCATATGTAAGTCGCCGGGGCCAGCGTCTCCAAAAGAGCACCCTAGTCTCACACGGGATATTGGGCGCTCTGAATCCTTGCGATCCTCCAATAGCTGCTCTCATCGCATATTTCGGCCCTGTGACCTCATCCATGGTGAAGTGCTTGGAAAAGGCTTCTTTGGACAGGCCATCAAGGTTAGCATCATTCTAACTGACCACATCCTGCCATCCAAGAGTTTGCACTGTTTTTACATCCGTTTTGTTTCTATTTATCATTCATACCAATGCGATATCTGTAGTTTACTGCTTCTCATGTCTGTACTTCAACTTTGCATTTGGTTTGTGTGTACCCCAAAAGGTGACCCACAAAGCCACAGGAGAAGTCATGGTGATGAAGGAGCTAATCCGTTGTGATGAGGAGACCCAGAAAACCTTCTTGAAAGAGGTAAAGGAGGTCTAGATTTACTAGAAAAGCTATCAGCTATGATTTATTATACCAACAACTGTATAAATATTCTACGTTTTGCCTCTATGTACATTTTATTTTATACAAGGTTTTATTCTAGTCCTCAACGGATTTGTTTATGCACAAAAGATATTTCACCAGGGTAGAACTTGGATTCCATTCATTACCTTCTTGAAATGGCAATAGTTGCATGATCTTTTCTAACACTCCTTCTCTGTCACTCTCTCAATTGCTCCTTAGGTCAAGGTAATGCGGTGCCTGGAGCATACCCATGTTTTGAAGTTCATCGGTGTGCTATATAAGGACAAGAGACTGAATTTGATAACCGAATTTATTGAGGGAGGCACGTTGAAGGATTTCATTAGAGATACGGTGCGTTAAGCTAGTTTATTCACTTAACTCCCTCCCTTTCTTGTCCCACAGCACAGTACCAAAATAAACGTTAGTGGCCATTGAATGTACTGTGTTGTACTTGGTCCTGTGTGGGATGGAGCTGCCCTGGAGTAAACTCTACTAAGATAAAGGGCTCTTGACTCTATAGTGGGCTGGCTGGCTGGCTGGCATGTGAACTGGCAGAGCTGTGGAATGAGGGTATAAAGTGTTCCCAGGTGAAAATTCCACACCTCCTCCCACCACTGACTCAAGAGTTCAGGACAACATATGGTCTAGAATTCCTTTTCCTTTTTTTTTTTTTTACTGTTTTGATCATTTAACAACAAAACCTTTAACAATGGTTATATAGCTCCGGCTTTGTATATGAATTTTGTAACAGTGATCAGTTTCTTTCACCATTTGAGTAGCATCTATTATTCATTTATCCTTTTGTTTTCTTCCATGGGGCCTAACAGGACCCGTTTCCATGGGAGCAGAGGGTGAGCTTTGCAAGGAGCATTGCTTCTGGAATGGTGAGTTGGCCTCTTGCAAACTGCCAAGACATTAACATTCATGAAAAGAAAAGCATAAGGTATCCTTTTAGCTCTTGTGGGCAGCTGTGTTGCATAATACAAAATCGGTGTACTCAATCAGTACCGAGGCATATTTACTTGCATCAAAGGTTTATTGCAGATTATATCATTACTCTTTAAATGCCTTTTTATGCATTTTAATTGGCTCTGTGAATGAAATAGGCCATGCAAATAAACTTTAGTGTTACCTACAGTATTTATTGCAAACTATAACTGTATAATCTTTGTTTTCAGGCTTACCTTCATTCAATGAGCATCATACACAGAGATCTGAATTCTTATAATTGCCTGGTTAAACTGGTAGGTAACAATCAGTAATACTGTATGCTTCTTAACCCTGATCTATATGAAAATAGACAATCTACAAGCGTGTGAGCTTGTAGATCTGCTATTCTCACTGCCCAAGACTGTCTATACAAGAGCAAGAGTCTAAATTAAAATGTTCAAGATCTTGGATTTTCGATTCACGAATCCCTCAGTTTATTCCTTTTTATATTAAGAACTTTACTCCAGCAATGCCTTCAGCTAAATAATTAGGTATTTTATGGTTCTACCGGTTTTTTACACATGCATTACCAGCCTTGGTTTGTTTGACCCACTTTTCCCACAATTGATTGCACCTTATAAATATATTCATGTGTTCAACAGGACAACACAGTGGTGGTTGCTGACTTTGGACTTTCCAGGCTCATAGTAGAGGATAAAGTTAAACCCCCATCTGAAAAGCCTACCTCTAAGAAGAGAGTCTTTAGACGCATTGACCGCAAGAAGCGCTATACTGTAGTGGGGAACCCTTACTGGATGGCTCCAGAGATGCTCAATGGTGAGCAACGCATGCCAGAATAATACACAGGATACTCCAAAAACTAAACGACGTTCATTATATTTTTTATTGTGGTGTCTCTGGCACCTGAATATCCCCTGCAGGATTAATAAAGGTATCTTATCTATCTCAGGTAAACGCTATGATGAGAAGGTGGACATTTTCTCCTATGGGATTGTGCTTTGCGAGGTAAGACCATTGTTATACATTAGGACATCTACTGTGTATACAAACAAGCAAAGCATGGGTTGACTATTATGTCCATGGTCCTGTGTTTCAGATTATCGGGCAGGTGTCTGCAGACCCCGAGTGCCTTCCCAGGACGATGGACTTTGGCCTGAATGTTGACAAATTTTTGGAAAAGTTCCTCCCAGATGACTGCCCACCAGCTTTCTTTCCATTGGCTGTGGCCTGTTGTGATCTCATACCAGAGAACCGGTGGGTCCTCAGTGTTACTGAACACCCAAGTCACAAAAATGTTGGGGGTGGATACTGGATAGTCAGTTGTCGGATGGTGTTGTTAACGGAATCGCTATTACGTCTCTTGGTGCTCCTTATCCCATCTTTAATCGCATAAAAACACATGAACTTGTCTAACAATAAATTTAAGTACTAAGTTACTAACATACACAGTATAAACTCAACCAGGTGCAAGCTACAGCCTCCAACCAATGAAAATATGTTGATCACGGGTAGAGGCAGAATATCCACTAGTTTTGACTATTTTGTTTGAACAGTTTTCTTCTGTTTTTGTGTCTGGTTGATTACAGGTTAAACAAATGTGAATTAAGCCAAAAAGTGGAATAAGATGGCTATTCATTTAGGGGAAGGTAACATGTTGAAATTCAGGTTGTAAAGCAGGCTACATGTGGGAAAATTCTCCAGGCTTCACCCTGTGTGACATTATCCAGGCTGTTTTGTAGACTCTGTAGAACCAGTGAAAAAACAACCTTCAGATACAATCTCAGTCCTGCATGTGCAAGGGGAACGCCTCCACCGCCAGATTGCTTCCTCATGTTCTCTCTCACCTCATTCAGCCTGGGTTTAACCTCTAACCCCCCCATGTGTTCATCCCCCAGGCCACCCTTCCAGAAACTGGAGGACTGTTTCGAAGCTCTGGCCTTCAACCAGGAAATGGGCATCCCCCTGCCTGCTGGACTGGATGAACTGCACCAAAGTCTGTGTCGACTTCACGGCCGCAAAATCGGTTCATTGTCTCGGAGCTCAGACCCGGCAACAACAACAGTAGCTTCTCCAGATGGATCTAGTGTTACTGGCAATGGTACCTAGCACCAGTGCCTCTTTGGCCTGTTTGAACTGCTGCAACTGCAGTATACAGTCGATGGGGAGAAGAGAAAAAAAAAAGAACTATGACGTTATGGAAACTGGATCACCTGAGGTAGCTGGACCAGTCTCCTTCCTATGCTAGAGGCCTGCATTGTGATGAAACAAGGAAGGAGCTGCATTTCAAGAAGAAAAATAAATCTAGTTTAGTTTTTCTGTTACAGTAGGTCACATGATGTACACACACCAGGAAATGCAGGGTTTTGTTTTATGTTTATCATGCATTACAGAAACATTTGAAATTGTTTGAGGCCCTGTGCCTGACAAAGGAGGAGTCCTAATCTCGTGGACGATCTTTGGTCTATATTTAATACAAGCCTCCTTGTGAAAGTGGATTTGTTTCACGTGGCTTGTTTCTATCTTTCCATTTGGCTCTGGAGTTATTGTCTGCTATGTGTGGAATGCAGAGACCAGTCCTTGCCCACGAGAAGCCTCACTTCACCACGACAGCAAAGAAAACAGATTTGTGAATCAACCTGGCTGATTGACATGTCACAGTAAATAGATGACAGGACTTTAGAGGAAACTTTATTTACCGTCTTGTGTAGAATTGGAAGCCAAATGCTAAGTAGCCCCCAAGTCAACACACCTAGGTTCAGAGAGGTGTGAAGTAAGAATGTTATGATTTTATTGACCAAGGAGAAACTTATTTTTCATGCTACCTTTAAATGTATTTTTCTATTTTTCTTATTTCTTTTTAAATATATAGTGAATTTTCTACCTAGAGACCACTGATTTACTACACGTGTTGGTCGAGTATGTAGTATTGTATGTTATTTTGTAAATCACAATGCTAATGTTAATTAGGTTTAACGTGACAGATCTATGGTTCTTTAGATGATTGGATTATTTTCATTTTTTCATATTTTAAACCATTTACTGCGCACAGTTGTGATTAGTCTTCCTGTTTTCCTATTTTGGTAACTGACTAGCTTGTTTTCAATGAAAATTGCAGTTGGTCTAATTGTACATCACACATACAGGGGAGTGTTAAACTGCTGCTCTTCATTCATGTGATCCTGCTTTGTGTTCAACAGGGCTGCGCTTTCAAAGACATTGCAACTTACCAAAATGGTTACTTGTACAGACAACTGGCTTTGTATATTTTTCTTATTAAGAACTGTATAGAAATATGTATATATTCTGGCTCTAATTGGATGTCCTTTCTAATGGGAATCATGGATTTGTAGATTTTAAGACATTTTGTATAATAAAGATTGTAAAAGGTTTTTCTTTTTTGCTAGCATTATCTAAGGTACTGACAACTACTACTATTAATTGTATCACTGTAGTGTTTCATAAATAAAGATTCATTTTAAAACATTTCTGTCATCCTGCAATATTACCTGTAATATGGTGTATTCTCATATCTGTATAAATCACACCTGTGTGAAGTGAGGGGCGCCCACACTATATCGGCCACATGGCGGCTTACATCGTCATTTAGTGCCATGGCCTAAACAAATATTAAAGTCCATAGACTTGGCTGGCAAACGATGTATCAAGTGCTCTAAACAAAAACAATCACACCCGTGTGAAGTGAGGGGCGCTAATTTATTAAAGTAAGTCTAACTCATGTTGATTTGGTGATGTAAAACAAGGTGCCAAAACAAACATTAAATTCTCTTTATTGTTAATGGCATTTAATGTTTGTTAGGGACAAGATGTACATTTTCCCTTCATTGTCCATGGCGTTTCTAAAACAAATGAACTAAAACAAACATTAAACCTGTATATAGATGTCCATAGACTTGGCCGCCACAGGATGTACTCTTCAAAAGCCATGCATTGGAAGGGCTAGCGCCCTCAAAAAAGTACAGAATCTGGGATTCATGAAGGTACATAAAGAATCCATGGCAATACAGACAGTATATTTTTGGAGATAATGTTTGGTTGAGTGGACAGTCAAATTAAGTATTAGTGTGGGACTCATGAAGGAGTGGACTTGACACAGATATCTGCAGTATATCCTGTTAAAGAGCATCAGATATAGAAGCACATATGGCCACAAAAAAGTATCGTGCTAATTTTATTTTGAATGATCTAAACTCTAAAGGCACTCACTTGAAATTAGGGAACATTTAAAATGGCAAAAGTTGTTTATTTTGTTTTGTTTTTTGATAGCATTATGCCAGTTTGTCATGTTTTTTCTGCTTTGAAAAATAAAAACAGTGCTGTAGTAACCACCAGAGGGAGACCATGTGTGCACTGACTGTAGCCTGATAAAACCCTGCAGACTGTCTGGATAGAGACCTCTAAATTGCTTACTGAGATGTCATGTTAAACATGGTTTCTTTGTTTTAGAAAGGCATTGCAGAACCAATCTGTGTTTTAGATAAATAGTACTATGTATGATTCGTTTTTTCTCCAAATTATTTTAGTCACTGAAATGCAGGGCTGAGATTGTATCTGCCCATCATACAAATTAGATTTAATACTAATTTCAAATGACGCTCACAGTACTGTGACATGTTGCATATGTAACGCCCGGGATTCTAACTCGGGTCTCCCGCATGAAAGTCCAACATCTTAACCACTAGAGGGATATCCCTTGATTCCCTTTGGACCAGGGGAGATATTAGACTTTTGAGGCCATCATGCAGAGGCTCTGAGCCACTCTGCTACACATAATGAAAATGAAGATAACAATCAATATAGGCATCAGTTACATGGAAATAATGAAGCAGCAGCTTCAAAGCTAACCATAGCTTAAGTGATACAGTACATACCCCAAAACTATATATTTACGCACAAATGAGACTCACTGTAGTGATGCAATATTTATCATCAGAGAATCACTATTCACTGAACAAAATAGACATGATCTATGTACGATGGTAAGAGTGCCCCTCACTTAACATGGGTGTGATTTTTAATCAGGCATTTTGTTTCCAACTACAATTGTCATTTAATAGTTGTACTGTAAAATGGCTCCAAAAAAATTAAAGCCATAGGCAACCATATTCGTGCATTCATTGTTTATTTATCGTTCATTCCATTGATCATTATTTTGTTGATTTATTTTCGACACAAAGCTTTGGACTGGCTTCTACTGCTCTGTTCCTTTCCTTACCCTGAAGCATGGAGTGCATAACTCAATCGTCCGAATCTAATCTAAGCACCAGGTGCCAACAACACTTCACAGAGTACACTGTTCTTTTCTTTCCTTGCTCACTGAAAATAACTAATTTGCTGTGAGAGCAGACAGCTACGTTGACAAAGTCCAGTGTCGCCGCCCCAGGATCACAGACCCAGTCTGTGTTTCGATTTCGTGGTAGTGTTATTTTGTCCTCTGAGGACTAACTACTATCATTGGTTATTTAAAAAGAGCAGCCTGTATTCCTGTCACTTCTTAACCTGTGTAAATAAAGCATGTCAAGATAGACATCTGTCAATGGCTACCTTCATCTCTCAACTTCAACGCAAATATATATATTTTTGCAAATATATATTCTCACTTCCATTTCAACACTATTTCTCAAGACAAAGTAGACTGTATTTATGTATACACCTTGTCATGACTTTCCTTCATCACATCGGGTCAGCCAGTGAGTCAGTATCACTTGCAAGCATGCTTGTAATGGAACACAGCCTGCATCTCTGAAAACATTGTCATTTAAACAAAATTAAGTAGAAAACAAGAGAAAGGCTGTAAATGACCAACATTCCAAACACTGTGTTTTTAACACAAGTGTTTAAAGAACATTAAATCACACACTATCATAAACATTGATTGGTCAACATCCCATTCAATAGATCTATACTGCATTTACCGGGTGGAGCCCATGACCATATTATCTTGGAATATCATGTGTTGGTCAGCGAGCATGGCTCTGACATGCACACTTTTACTGTACAGTACCATCCAAGATTTGCCTTTTCGGTTTCCATCAATATCGCCTCAGTTGTAATTGTATCCATTGTGTGTCAATTTATCGTCCCGTTTGTAACACAGGTGTGTTTAAAAAAACAGGAGAGAAAAAACTGACACAAAGTCAAGTCTCTGGAGCTCAACACTGCTTTCCTTCTCCATTAAAGGCTTCAAAACAGTGGTTACTTGGGGGCTGGCGAGGATGGTGCGAGCGTTTTGGTCCAACGAAATTCAGAATTCGCCATGGTTTCCCGTGAAGACAATACTCAATCTCAGGCTCCAGGGGTACCGGCCTGCTGGCCCATGAGAGGGTCACCACCCTCCATTGTGTCCTGGGTAGGGCTCTGCTCATTCTCCGCTGTGATGACTATGGTGTTCTCGTCTACGAGCTCACAGGTGGGGTTGGAGAAGGCAGACAGGGGCAGGGTGATCCTCTGCATCTCCCGCTCATACACATGCTGATCATGATGTTTCTTTAAGTCCCGAGCCCTACAGCAAAAACATAAAACAAACTATTCATTATTGTAAAACTGGAGGCGGCCCTGGTTCAGCAATACATTTTTTGGCCCCTCATGTATAAGTTTCCATTACCAACCCTCAGGGCTATAAGTAGGGAAATTGTAGACTTACGCCATCTGCTGGTTGTGTTAAAAGATTATTGAATCTCATTCTGTTAAAGCATGCACTTCCCTGAAACAGCTATTTTGTGACATTTTAATAAACTAAGCTACAAATAAGATGCTCTGCACAAATTAACTATTCTATTTAATCAAAACAGTAGATATTCAGCCATTGGGTAGCAATCCAATCCACTTAATTTATAAAGCACATTTTACAACTCAAGGTTTACAAAGTGCTGTGAATCTATCATGGTTAAAATGAAGTTTGAAGTTACAATGGGTTTGAACTTTGCATGTTTGCCCGCAGACCGTAGTGACCTTGGGTCACCTTCGGTGATTTAAAAACAAACAATACAAATTTAAAATCAATTCTGAGGCGCACGGGAGCCAGTGAAGTGATGCCAGTGAAGTGACACCATATTAGAACAAATTTGCGCGACTGTAAAGACGGGGAAAAAAGCGGGAAGGGGAGTCACATCCACTTTATCGCTTGATCATTTTCAGAGCTTATTTACCAATGCTATAGCATTGCTAAATAATTGCTATTAAGCCATCAGTAGTCTCGTGAGCGAGACAGTTGTCTCTCACAATGTTCAAATGCTTCCATCATACAGTCTGGAGCATGGAAGCTCTGAAAATGATCAATGATCCATGAATAATAATATTAAAAAAATAAAGCACCGCTTTGCGAGCTTCTAGATTGTCTATTTTCACTAGTTTGGGTCCTTGGCAAACGTCTATAATCTCTCTATTGTGTCTTGACCTGAAAGGTTTGGGAACCACTGCTAGTATAGCATTCGGAAGCAGAAACTACATATTTTCTCTTGTTGGAAACTCCCCTGAGACACAGACTATAGACAGAAATGGTACAATCTTATAATAAGCCTTAGTGAGGACCAAATGAAGATAGGTTGAAAATGTGTGAAGTGGTCCTTTAACCTCACCAAACCCTAGCCACAATTTGCAACGCTAGAGTTTTTAATAATGGGATGAATCTAGAGTTGCAATACCCTCCATTGACTCCCCACTCATCCAATTTGGTTTGTGATCTGCTTGTCTTAAACGACGTTAAACTCACCAACATTGCAGCTGTAGTCCAAGCTTGAATTATCCTCTTTCAATCTGCCGAGCTTGTTTTTCATAAAAATCCACAGTAGAGATGTTATGAGCTACTTTCTGTCAAGACATCCTCTGCAGGTGATTCTTTTTCTAAGTGTTGCAGTTTGGAAGCACTCGTTTTTGTTAACGGGTCGCGCTTCTGCCTCCTGCATTATGTGCAAATTCGAAACAGGTGGTATGCAGGGCCGTTCAGTGACATACGACGAGTGCTTCCAAACTCCAGCACCTAGAAACCTGCACAGAATTTCTTGACAGAAAGTAGCTCATAACATCTCTACGGTGGATTTTTATGAAAAACAAGCTCGGCAGATTGAAAGAGGATAATTCAAGCTTGCACTACACTACTACAGCTGTGATGTTGGTGAGTTTAACGTCGTTTAAGACAAGCAGATCGCAAACCAAATCGGATGAGTGGGGAGTCAATGGAGGGTATTGCAACTCTAGATTCATCCCATTATAAAAAAATCTAGAGTTGCAAATTGCGGCTAACCAAACCCATGCTTAAACATACAGTAACAATACTGTAACTAGTAAGTAGTATGTAGGTTTTTAAGTAAGCAAGTATATTATTGTCAGTAAGCACAAGGCAGTATGAGGCCTGTTCTCTGCTGATATACAGGGAACAGACAAACTGCTTCCTGCCAGCCTACATTGTCATTTTAGGACTAATTTCCCTTATTCTCTCTAGCATTACTGCAGGTTGTAGCTTTTGCTTATCTCCTTCTCAAAATAGATAACAAGGGCCCAGCTAATCAGATTGAACAGCCAACCACAGATCTATATGGGTATCTGGTGCTGCAGTGGATTTACGATACCGGCCACAATTGCTTTTCTCTCTGGAATATTACACCAGGATTCTTAAAATAGGCACATGCTGTATGCTTTTCTGAAGCATGCCCCCACCCATGTTCTGTTGTTGTTGCTGTGACACGGGCATCTGAATGGCGTTCATCACATTAGCGTGCCACAAAAGAAAGCTGACTGGAGAACCGAAATAATAGCAGCTGATGCTCTCCGCTCGACAGATCCGTAAAAATCAGCACTAACCGTATTTCTCTTGAGAAATGTCACTGTGTGTCACTGGTCATGACAGGTGCCAATTGTAATATTATTATCACATATGTAGCACTGCCCATTTAATGGGTAGTGCATAAAAAGAGTGGCCAGGTTTAAGGCCTCATGTTTGCCAGAAGCCTGATTTGAGTGTTTGTTGGGGACCTGGAGGCATGAGGTGTACAGCGGTACAGCCTAGTACTCAAACAAATATTGATGCTTTGATAATTCATTGTGATGATATTTTAATTTGTGACATTTTATATTCTATTTGCAGAGTTAGGCAGGTGTGATGTTTTGTGAGGGGGAGCTGGGATGCAGTCAGTAAAGTGTAAGGAAATGGGTAGTCATATCATAATGTAGCCCTGCTACACATAGATACATTAGATAATATACTATACTACACTACTAGACCATTACATTTAGTTGAGGAGCTGTGCATTTGGATGCTCTAATTTACTATATTCACACAGCAGCTTACGTCATACTTGGCTGGGTTTCCCCAAAATGACACAAAAGTAAAATGGCTGCCATGTGAATGTGGTCAATTACTGACTAATATGTGCACAGAAGGAATTTACTGTGAAACCAAAACATGACTAGAGCCCCACTTCTCAAGATCCACAGCATACTGGTCTATCAATAAAACAAAACATTTTGTTGGTGACTGATGCTGGCAGTTTTTGGCATAGACATAAGTAGACGCCCCTTTTGACTCTGGAGCGTATGTGCTCAAGGGAGGGCAAAGAAATCCCGAATTCCTCGCGAAGCCCCGCGGAAGCATGAGTGTGCGTCACAGAGTGCATGTTCGGGTCTGATAAGTCCCGGAAAAGATGTGCTGTGATTGGCCAGTAGTCACTTGAGTGGCAACGTGACGTAGTGTGCCTCTTCCGACGTACCAATGTAAATTCTTCCACCCTCCCGTCAACACACATCGCTCCAATGAACTGCAGCAGCCATGATCTATCTATGGTTTTTGGTGCACTCATTCATTTCTGCCTATCACTGTTTGTCAGCTACTCATGCATTGCATATTCTCTCGCGCAGCCAGACGATCACAGATCTCTGCCTACTGATGTCGGGTGACAGTGACACATAAATTCAGTGAATGTGCTAAAACTGGGTGGTAACTGGTAACATTACAAAAATTAACAGCTTCAAACTAAGAACAAATGCTTGACTTTAGGGTGGTCCTTCATATTGGGATGGTATCAAGATTGGTTTTCAAAGCAGTGAGTGTGCATAGCTCTCTTATGGCTTGTTTTCTCCGGCGTTCAAGCCCATTCATTGAATTTAGATTGCCAAAGATGAGTGCGAATGCATTGTTTTCATATGTGTCATGTTTTTGCACTTTGGGCAAAACCAATCCTGTATGTCCTACCTCTAAACTGCTCCCACCTTGTCTGACCCTCCGCATATTCCTATTTTCTAAATGTTATCACGGTCTGCATGAATTTTGAATGATTCAGACACTGACCTCTTGTAGAAGTAGCCCATAGTGATGCCGACACCAAGGAGGATTATAACGGTCATCATGAAGATGCCAAGGACATAGCCTGAGATGCAAAGGCAGAATACACATAAACAGAGCACATTAATACATCACAGGCAAATCAACTTCACTTTACAATCTACAATATCAACAAAAGTTACAAAGTTATTTCAAGGTACATGTGTAGAAGGGAATAGCTCCCCCAGCAGTTATACTTTGCTGCTATATCTTTTTTGCCTTTTCTGCCTTTATTGATAGTATCAAGTGAAGATAGACAGGAAGAGGGACGAGAGAGAGAAGGGGAGAGACATGCAGTCGTCATGAATGGGACTCGAACACACAACACGCCGTCAGGCCAAAGCCTATATGTGGCATGTGACTGGACCACTTGGCCAGCGGGCGCCCGTGCTATATATCTTTTTGGAAAGCTACTTCATCTGGAACATACCAACAGTGCCCAGGTCTTTTTTCTTCTTTGGTCCTGTGTGTACTCTCTGACTGATGCCCATCACATCTCCTGGAGCACGACCTGATTTAGCTGGTTGGAAGATCCGCATCTCAGGTGCAGTGGATGTTGGTTTGAGGGTGCCGGCTGTGGCTTCCACCGTGGCATCTTGTTCTGAAGACGGAATCAATCCTAAGTTTTACTTATGAACATGCTGTGTGAGTGTGTGTAGTGCTATAATTGAGATAATAATGGAAAACCCTCCAATTTCATTTACACATGAGGCAAAGGTGTGTTTTGCATCATGTGTAATTGTAATTATAGTGTTTTTGCACCAACAGTGTTTACTCTGTTGACTATTTGATAATATATTATCATGTTTGGTTGATTGATTCTATTGTTTTATGGATACTCCTGAGACGTATAAATTCTTGTTTGTTATAGCAAAGCTTTTCCCCCCACTGTTAATGGAATTACCATTGCTGACACAAATCTATATGATTTGTGTCATGAGACAGCTCTTCTTTGGTTGTGGGACCATAAATCAAAGTATTACTTAAGCCTCAAGGTAACAGTGTGAAATGGTGGATCTCACGTGGCTCAAGAGACATGATGTTGCAGCTGCACACATCAACATCTGCCACTGGTTTCTGTGAGGAGAGTTGGTTCAACCTGGGACTACCTCTTTCCCAGAGCTTTCTACCCGATGGCTGTGGTTATATCTATGCTTAACCTTAATCTCACAAAAACTAAGCCTACACCTAACCCTAACCTCACAAACACTGTGCCTAACTTTAACGTTAACCTCACAGAATAATAACCTCAAAACTACACTGATCGGGTAGAAAGCTCCAGGAAAGAGTGAGTCTCGGTTCAACCCTCTCCAAAAAAAGTTGTTTACCAACTCTGCTGGAGTTAGAGGGCATGAGGTCATAGAGGGTAGCAGCCAATTGCGGGCCGTATCTAAGGGAAGTGTGTTCCTTTCGTCCAATGACTTGAGTTGTTGGGTGTGGCCTATGCCTTTCCTGAGGCAACATTTAGGGCTGATTAAAGCTTCAGTCTGCAGACAAAGCTTTATTGTTTGACTTGGCTTTACTCTGAGATGGAGGAACAAAGGGCAAGGTGGATGAATCCTCCTAGTGGCTCAACTCTGTCCAACTGAGCTACTCTACTATTAGGTTCTTGACTGGAAAAAATACATCTGAAGACAAAATAATGACCATCCATTAGTCTATAATAATCACTTGCATATAAGATGTACAGTAATGAATTGCATTTTTATAGCACTTTTCCAAGTGCTCAAAGCTCTTTACAATGGTTCATTCGTTCATACATTGGGAGTACATGCTTGTAAACTCTGAAGAGAGTTTGATAGGAACTTCTGACTGTGATTGGTTGTCTAACAGTGCCTCTGAGACCCCCTTTCCACCGGTTGGAACTGGTTCAGAACCAGTTTTTAGTTCATGAGGCAGAGCTCCAAAATTGGAACGTTAATTATGAATTGAGTGTGCAAACCCATACTTATATTAAATTGTTTATAGGATCAATATAAGTACATTTATCCACAGTAGTAGCCTTTTCCTATATAATGCCTAATTTGCATATTTAAAATGTTAAGATTTGGAAAACAATAAATCATTGTCTTTGTGTAAGTAATCAACTGGGTTTCATGGTGATAACAATTTAATATAGGTATGGTTTTGCACAGAGATCTGGCTCATGGACTAAGAACCCCAACCGGTGGAAAAGGGGCCTATTATAGTGAATTCTGATTTGAGAGGTTGCTGCTACTGCTCTGTGGACTAATTAGACCATTACATAACTGCAACATTGTCCTCCTTATAGTTTGCTGAAAATACCCCAACTGCATCTGTGGGAACAAACCTGGCCAGCCAAGGGCCAATCATTATTTAGAAAAATCACAGGACACAAATAACAATAACAAGAGGCTACCATCCCACTGCATTTTGCTGGCTATATTCTGGATGTTTGGATATTTATTTGAGGCACACATTTTTGCATGCATATATGCATTTATAATTTGAATGGTGGACTGGTTGTGTGCATATCCCTAGTTCACTGCAGCCATGAACACAACCTTCATCATTTTTATGCTACCTTTGCATGTGTCGATGGAACAGGATTGTCTTTGGACCTCTCCATCTGGGCCAACAATATAGCACCAAGGCCTATCGGAAGAGTCTGGGTTACGGCAGTAATTGTGGTCCCCGACACCTAGGAAATAAACACAGAAATATGTGAGACCCATACTATGAGACTACAAAATACTATCCGTGTCTTAGCAAGTCCCTTGATTCAATAAACATTAACACATCTTCATCACACTACGATGAACAAATCAGCATTATCACAAAGAATAGAATCAGCAACCATTTTTGATTATCCATATTGTATCAAAATAAAATATTTAAAATGTGTTGTAAACAAGTTATGTAATTTAATATCACTCAAGCGCTTAGGGTCCAGCCTACTGTGCACAACACATTGTATAACTATCACTGTAGGCTATCATGAAACATTAAAACAAAGATGAAAGAGCCATATAGCCTATGGCAGCTATCAATCATGCCTCACTCAACAAAGTTGTTTCACATAATAACACCAGTGACATTTCAAACCAACCCTCTTCTGTAAACATGTCTCAGAGACAAGTAACCTAACCCTTGGCGATATGTACAGTGTTTCGTCATGCCATTTGAACGGAATGACAAATAGCAGGGAATCACTGTCTCATATTAATTTGGTGGGATGCTAAACTGAGCTCTGATTTGTTGCCACAGAGCAGAAATTATCTCCTTACCTGTCTTAGAATCTGTGACACCATAGTCTCTGGTGATATTGGTCCAGATCAGACAGGTTAGTCCCGAAGAGGAGCTGTGTTGCTCTCCTCTGTAGTCCAATCCATTTGATCTCATACAGTCTAAACAAAATAATTCATCAAAGCAAGTACGATAAATAAATGCTTGTTCCACAGTCATGTTTGTGTTTAGCAAAGAAAAGTAGGCCTAGTTGAATGAGCAATCAATCATGTTTAGCATACTGTAGTCATTTATTGTTATGTTATTAATTGTTATAACAAAAAAATGAAATTGATGAAATACTTAAAATTATAGCATACAATGGATGAATGGAATATATTTAACAACAATAGAAACAATTCAACTCTTAGTCTGAACAATAGTCTGAACAACATTGTATCAATTTCTATCAAATTACCTTCAGCCTTTGATGCACTGCTTTCCACAAAAGCCACACTTAGCAAAACAAAGTGCAAAGAAAAAAACATTTTGCATAAGTGATGTGGTGAATACAAATAGATTCTAAACATAATGCAATGTGGTGCTATTTTTTTTGAAAAAAAGTAAGAAGAGCCTATGCTGAATGGATCAGTCAAACTGCTCCCTTCCCTCGAGTCACAGCCCTTGTTTTTGTCGAAGCGACAGATCTCAGCTTTCTTGTAAACAGCCTCTCCTCTCCTCTCTGGGAGAAGGAACTCCCCGTTGCAGTAGAAAACGTCAAGGTCCTAAAGCCTCACCTGTTTCCTACGAATCATCGAAGGGAGCTAATTTAAAACTGAGCTAACAACGCAACGCGGGTGGCAGGCAGTTGGAGGCCCCATAGAAATATATGAAGACAGGTGAAGTTGAACGCCTGCAGTTTACCAGAACGTGTATTATTATTATTAATAATATATAATCAGCTGTGTAACCGATTCGTTCTAGTTCTTTACAGCTCATATACTGGGGAATTGGGAGTAATTGGAAACAGTTAAAATGCCTTAATACGCCTCCCCTGAATATATTTGTACCTACTGTATCTGTAGACCTATCTGCAGATACAGATAGGTCGTTGACCCATGTAAAAATCCCTGGCAGGACTATGGAGTATAATTGCCTGTAGTGGATGTGGATGCCTGGACCATCCTAGGCAGGACCATCCCGTATGGTCAAAGGAAAGAGGCCACCTGTCATTCTGGACTGACCAATAGGAGCAGGCAGTGCAACCAGTAGTGCATGACTCAGTCTGTCAACATTCACTCTCCCATGTCCCTTTTCAAATAGGCCTTCCCTGGCTGCTTTCAGGCCATTACTAGAACAAACATATAGCCTACAACTCTTGCACTCTCTGTCCCATTCCATAATGGCTTATGTTCTGTCTGAACAAGGCAGAATGAATTAATCCATGAATGGTATTGTGAAGTACAAAAGATGGGCAGCTTTGCCACTGCCTGCATTTATCATCCTTTATTCCCTGCTGTGTATTTTGAACATGGTGGTGTGGGAGGAAAAAGATCATTTGTAATTTGTTACATGATAACTTTCAGGGTAGTATTGTCTTAAACTGTAAAAAAAAAAAAACAAAAAAAAAACAATATGGTACGTAATGCAGGGTGCTTCTGAATGTATGTAAGGTAGGCTACAGAGCATCCTGATGCATCACATGGGATGTGAACTGTATTGACCTCCAGGCAAGGCAATGCAAAGTGTCAACAGACAGCTGAGCACATCAGTTTATGTGAACTTCCCTCCCTCCAAGACCTTTATGTTGACTGCAGTGTCAGCAAAGCTTGCAGAATCAAAGATCGTATATAGTATAGTTATATATAGTTATGCCAACCAGATTGTTTCAGTTGATGCCACATGGAAAATGGCTCAAAGGGTTTTTGCACCTACACAACCAGCCAGGCACCTGAATGAGCTGGCCTAAGTAAAGAAAAATAAATTTTGGAAATGCCCCACCCCCAACGTCCCCCCGACCATAAATCAGTTTAATGTATTTTCATACATTTGATATATTTTATCCCAAAAAGGCAGCTATATCGGTAATTCTCTTTGATTTGTTGTGATACATCAGTGGAAAGGCACATTATTTATGCCCAAAATGATGTGTGCAGTGTGCACACACACAAATGCATCTGCACGTCCACATCCACCTTATAAAAGCTTGAGGCGATTACGTGGCCTTAGTGCCATGGTTAATTATTTCATTAACCACACACAGGCTTTCTGAAAGAGAGGCTGTAACATTTGAGTCCCACTAGGATACAGCAGCAAAAGCTTTTACCAGGCCAGATGGTCATGCTTTTCAGCTTCAAGTTTTACTCTTATGTACTGTACCTGTACACAAGATGTAACAATAAAGCACAACCTTGAACAAAGCCTACATGTGATTCGTAATGAGACTATAAGGAACAAATGGTAAAAGCATGCTTCTACTAAATTACTAATTACTAAATAACTTTGTTATTTCGGTGAACAAATTGTCAAGGACAAGTCGCAAAAAATATCCAGTTTTCCCTTTTTTACATAATAAGTTGAACCTGTAATAAAAATGACAGTGACAAACAAGCATGTTTTTGGGAGGCATTGGGATAAAAAAATAAAATAAATGAGTGTGATAAACGTTCTGTTCCCTTGCATTAAAGGTTTGCCTGATGCTAATGGGTGCACTTCTCAAACAAAAGAACTGTTTGGGACATTATGATGAGGTCAGCCTTCTGTAGTGGGTGGTCTGTTGCAGAGCAACCACCAGCTTGCCATCATGGCCAGTCAATCATCTTCAGCCTTTATGCAGTTGGAAAATGGACACTTATCCAAGCAGAATACCTCTAATGGATCATTACAGTAAACCTTAACATTCCCTAGTGGGCACCAAGACGCTCATCTCTCCAGAGGCTGTTGCATTGCGTCAATATATTTTTCTGAACTGTTATTGGTGGTGATAGTGCAGACTCGGTAAGACTGAGTTTAATTTGTGTGTGTGTTCTCTTATACTTGAGTATTGTGATAAAACAGAGCCTTTCAGATCAGTACACTGTATAGTACAGCTCTCATATAACCATGTCCCCAACTCTGCATACATAGCTTGTACTAGTGACAAATATGCCTCTCATCAGCTTAGGACAGGTAATGTGATCATGCATTCAGCTGTCTACAGTCAGTGGTCTCTTACATAAGTCATCTATGTCCAGAGCTACTGTACTGCAGAATCAGCAGCTGTACAGTTCCAGGACCCATTCTGGTTGTTATAGATTCCATAGGCTTTCCTGGAACATCCAGACACATCTGATATCAACATAAGATAGCTTTATTCATTGAGCATACAAAAATGGAATGGAGGCACATACTCCATTTCCTTAAACTGGCAAGTCTCCAGCCACAGCAGCAGTAAAGACATCAGAAAACTGGACCCCATTCTGAGCGAGCCGATTTAAAATAGCTTGCACATTTGTCTGTAGGGTCAAAGGGTCACAAAGGTATCGTACATCATCAGAAATATCCAACAGCCTGAGAAGGAAAGCAGCCCTGGTCAAGACGCCACATAGGGTGCCATGGAAATTAGAATCCACAAGAAGTGCCAGCCATGCCGGGTTCAGGGTCTCACCTACAGAGAATAAAGAACATGTACTGTGTATCATAGCTGCTTTTAGACTGATTATGATTACCATATTCATATCTACAGTATAACAAAGGACCATACCAGTGGTTTGGCATGTTTAGCACATTGGCTACATCTCACTGTAAATAAGACATTATTGCTGACAATTTTTCAAAGCGTACTAGCGTTTGTAACAAAGAAAGAAAAGAAGAAAAAATAGTTTAACAATCCATAACATAACATTGACAAAATATAATGGTGACAGAATTGTCACTATGCTGTCTCATGCAAGTTTCAAGTCTTTGCAAGTTGATTTTTCAGACCGTTCTGAGACAAGCTAGAAAATTGCCCTCATATCACATAATGTCTCTTGGTGATTTTATATAGGGTTTAAGTGGTTAAATGATGGCATTTTTTTACCTGGTTCAAAGTCTTTGCAGACTGCAAGGTTCTCTAGGATCTGTGCAACATTTTCCTCTGCCCACAATCTGAGGCTAACTGCCAAGGCAGCAGACTCACAGTATTTGTTTGCAATCTGCAGCAGGTAAGGAAGCAGACATGCAGACAACACGGAGGGCTCTGCAAACATATTGGCTTGATCTTGCTCATACAGACTGGCACACCTGTTGAAAAATAACAATTAAGCAATGCAAGAAGAATATGACATAATATGAATGTTGTCTAAATGCGAGTACAGACTGGATGAGGTAACTCACCCCATCTCATTGGCTTCTTTCAAAACAGTTCCAAGGTTAGGCTCAGGCAGATGACAAAGCAGCACCTCCAATGTCCCAGGACTATCCCAGTATTTGTCCACTAGCAGATCCAACAAGAAGGGCACTGCCTGATTAACCTGCATGAGGTATATGTTTCTCTGGCCTGCTCCTCTTCTGGCATGGTAGAGCATGGAAGTGAAACAAGCTGCCTTCATCCTTACCTGCTGGCTCTCATCCTGCAACAGGCAAATGGCTGTGTTGATCAACCTGCACAATACAAAATAGACACATTTATCCCTCAAAGGATGCAGTACAGAGATCATGAGACACGATTTTACACCTCAGTACCTGGTGTTGATGGCTAGGAATGTGTGGTTCTCTGTCAGAGCTCGTGTCATTAAAGGAGCTCCAGCCAGACACAGAGCCTGAGCACAAGCCATCCTGAGAGCTTCGGGAGCTGCTGGGTCCCGGTGGACCTCCAACATGCTGCACAAGCGCTGGAACATGGAAATCTGAAGGCTGATGTACGTACAGATAAGAAAGAAATTAGGAAGGTGGAGTTGAAAAAGTAATTTGTTTCCACACAGAAGTAGGAAACAATGACATACATCAAATGGAGAGGCAAACCTCTGGGAAAGCAGCAGGCTGGTAGCACAAAGGACACAGGACAGGAACTCTGGTCCACACTTCTGGTCTTCCAAGTGACCGAGCAACAACTCCAGGCATTCCAGCAGGATTGGCTCATCCAACACAGTTGATATAGAAGAATGTAAGGACTGACATGCAGAGGTCATCACTGCTACCAGGGCTGCTAGGTAGGTCCTACGGTACTCCACACTGTGACCCAACAGTGCCTCCCTCAGGTTGAGCTGGGCAGAGAGAACACATCACTGACCATGGACATTGTATCCATACATCATGACTGCAATTGATTAGGGGGAACATCTGAAAGATAAGGGTATATTCACCCACAGGGCACAACCAGATTATATCATGGTTGAATAACAATACAGCACTTTCAAAAGCAATGTTATAACAAGTGCAAAATGTATGTCAGTTCTTAGTTCTATATCCTCACAGGCTATGTATGTTTTCTGAAATTTACATACTGTACATAACCTAGTATACAATCACTTACCAGTAAGTGTAATAAAATTACATATTTGACCCAAATGTAACTGAAATGTCAATCTGGGCAACATGCAGTATATCTTTCTAAAACAGGTATCTTCTGATAAAGGGTGACTAATCCTAGTGGAATTTAAAGCCCAAAACAAAAGGTAATATAGCTATAAAGGTATCATTACACAATGCAGAGAATGCATAGAATGCTGCAGTTTGCTTGTACAGGTGAGCCAATGAGAACTTTATTACACAGCACAGAAAGAAAGACCTTTAACTGTATAGGTTCAAGTATTCAACATGATAGAATATAATAGCTTACACGCACCCATTTCTTGCGGAATGGGACGATAAGATCTCCAGGCTGATTTAACTCAAATAGCATTATATTCAAGCCTATCTTTGCTTCTTTAATTTCCTTATAGTGTTCTAGCAAAGTCATGTTGTGCTGAAAGCTGTTGGACGGGTTTTGAAAACAGGCTTTTGCAGAAGGAATCATGTCTTACCTGCAGTACTCTCTGGATCACCTGTTGCAAACTAGCCTCTTGTAAGTCACACCCATCCATCACATAAGTGATCAGTGTGAACTTCAAATCAGGGCTTGCTGTAGAAAAACCTTCCCATATTTGACATGCCTGCATTATGTCTGCACACAAAAAGTGAATGGCTTTTTGATGGAACGACGATGACCCAACCTGTAGGGTTGACAAAAGGGGTTTATCAAAATCTGTGGTTTGTTCAAAATCTGTGCTGTGTGGTTGTGTGTGTGTGTGTGTGTGTGTGTGGTGTGTCCAGGTGCCACCCCATTACCCATTTTGTGCATTTGGAAATATGCCCCGAGGAATGAATCCAGGGTGTGCCGCAGAACGAAGATTCATAGCACTGACTGGTTTTATGAACATCTTAGCATTTGTGACAAAACAACAATGTAGTACTCAGTACTCACGAATGCACACTGTTGCCACATGTTGCCTTTGTGTATTTATCTTTTAATCTCGCAAGACTGAATATGCTGTCATGGAAGGATTTGTCTGAACATGGAAAAAATATGTTATAAAGGTTAATGCTAGTCCATTGCATGTGTGCATTCACGCACACGTGCACCTGTGTGTACGCAACTACGCATGCAATCAACAAAGTCTGGCACACCACTGAATCTGTGGTTTGTGTGTATGTGTGTGCGCGCGCGTGTGTGTGTGTGTGTGATGAAGAGAGTCAAGTATAGCAAAGTATACCTGAAGTCTATGCTGTGGTGTATGTAGCTCACGCCGAAGTGTGTCACTGATCTTGTGCAGGAAGGCCTCAGAGCAGTATCTTCTCAGTGAGTGTGCTACTCCAAGGTAGGCCTCTCTCACCATGGGACAGTGCTGAGCCCCAGTCGACAGCCACAACAAGGCTTCCACTCTGCTTACCACCTCACACAGATCAGCTGAAGCGGCCCTACAAATAATGACGCAGCGTTTGATGGATCATTTTTTTCATGAATCTGCCATTCAACAACACGTAGTCAACATGTGCCATTTTATCATGCCACCATGGTCTGAAATCATGTCATGCCATGTCAGATTGTTAAAGTCGGAGCCTCGTGCTCTGTTAGTAGCAGCCATTTCTGATAGCGCTGTCTTTGTTTTGTCAGAGTATTTTCCTCTCTTGGAGAAAATGTTTTGGCTAAAATACCACCTGAAAGCTGCAGTACACTGGTTGTTTCCTAATATCGGCTTTGAGATAAAGAGACATCATGACAAATGTGATGAGGTCAGCACATTTTGGGCAAGTGGCTGCTTTTAGTCCAAGGAGTGTATTTTGTGCAAAAATAATGCTTGGAATGGATTCAGAATCATGAAAAACCCATGTCACATGCTACTTAAAGCAAAAGGAAAATTTGACATGTTAATGGTAGGGTCACAAGAAACCCCTATAAAAGGATTGCCCAATACTAACAGCCGGTCAGCAAGTGGATTCATGATTACATGTATATAGACAATATTGTATGCCAATAAAAAAATACTATATACCAAATTTCCCACTTTAAACAAAAGAAGGCTGTAGGCTGCCGGACTAATACTATACCATTTCTAATGTGTTCTTACCTGTCTGTGCTTAGAGCTCTGTCTAGAATGGCTTTGATCTGTAATAGCTGTCCATGGAGTCGGTTGTGACAAGTTTTCTGGGAGCGGAGCAGCTCAGCTGTCAATTGGAGGATGCTGTTCATGTATTCTGACGGAGGAGTCATGGCAACCAAGGCCTTGGAGGACATCACTCTGACACTATAGATGGGGCTGGCAGCCAAATGGAGTAAAGGAGCCAGGAAGTCTGACAGAGCTCTGGGAAAGAAAGACCAAACGAGATACAAATGCCAGGCCAAGCCATGCCAGTCATGAGAGGATTATGCAATACAATACAATAATAGTCATGAGAAATAGCTCAGATGTTAGAGCCTACCTATTTACACGCGCCTCAACAGTGGGTGCAGGGCCAAAACGGCAATCATGGAACATGTGAACAAATTTCACTGCGGAAACGTGTGTGACCAATCGTACGACTTTGACTTTTGTCATTTTTTCAATAAAGTAATCCTTTGCCAAAAGAATGGTGCGAGCCCTACCTCCTTCCAAAATAGCTCAAATCTTAAAATGACAATCACAACTATTTCGCTTAATATTGTAATAAAAATGATGAATCCTTATTATTGCTAATTATGATTTATCATTTTGCTGCTCATTGTGTTAATCGGTGCCTTATCTTTGGTACCGTATTTGGTCTCAGTGATTTAGTTGTGCCTCTGTGTGCCGGATGGATGGGGAGATGTAGCCTGGGTTCCAGCCTGATTCTCTGCCTTCCGTGGATTTGTATCGTCACTACAAATCAGCGAATCAGTCTGGAACCCAGACTAGGGGAGACGAGTTGTACTATGTTGGTTATTAACCCATGATGAGACAGTGAGGAGACAAGGTGCAACAGCTGACTAATTTAAGATTAGATTTATATTAAGATAAATTAAGACCTACCTTGCTTAATTAAAAAATAAATACAGAAGAGTAAACTAAAGGATGACCTAGCCATCAGCACGCAAGTTACATAATGATGTGCAAACAACAATCACCCTGTTATGTCTGGGATGCCAGGCTGGAGTTTGGCTAATAATGTGAGGACAGGGTAGAGGGAAGGGTGGAGGTACAGCCTGGCCTCCCCGGGTGTTCCCTGGAGGTCTTGTGCTGCCCCCTTTAGCTCTTGCAGAAGGAAGGGCTGCAGTCCAGGGTAGTGGATGAAGAAGGCAGGGGGAGACATGGCTTGCAGCATAGAGCCTTCCTCACCCCCAGGCTGCTGGCCAACCATTCGTGAGCACAGAGAACCTACAATCAAGTGAGTTCGATGAACATCAGAATCTGACTAGAAAGTAAAAAGGGTGGGTACATCAAATAAAAACATAATGTTTATCGTATTGGAAACTGTAGCTCCAACTCATGCTCCAGACACACCCAGGTTAATGAACGTCTTACTGTACAACTGCAGGGCAGCATTCCTCATCGCCCAGCAAGGAGAACTGAGCAGAGTGAGGGACAGGATGGCTATATCGGGGGCAAACTGAAGGATGGCCACTCCCAGTCCAGAGCCACGCACCAAAGCCTGCAGAGTGTGGACTGCACTCACCTAGGTACAATGGAGATTGGAGAGGATATGAGCTTGCAGTCTTGCAGTCTGACTATTTATATGCGTGTCTCTCTTTGTATGTATAGGAATGTGACCATATTTATTTTGTATTTCTTATATTTCATCCATGCCATTTTTACCTGAGGCAGGTCCAGTGTTTGGTCCCAGTTATGAGGTAGAGGAGTTCTAGCTGTCTCCAGTAAGGTGTGTATGCTGTGGGCCAGCAGGGGCCGGGATTTGCTAGCCTCCTCTGCAGACAATACACACAGGATAAGCATGGGAAGCCCCGCTGCTCGCCGTGTCACTGATGTACAGCATGGAGACTGCAAAACATGCAGCCCCTGGAAAGTGGAAATCAGAGAGGAAGGATGAAATTAACCTGTCAAGCAGCAGACTGAAGGGTGGATCGTTAAATAACCCATGGGGACACCTTTGACAGCTTACTTGTTTCAGAATTTGGGCCGGGATGTCCCTAAACTCCAGATTGTTACTGCTCAAGAGAGAGGCACATAATTTGGTGAAGCCCACACAGCAACCTTCCACTGCCCCCTGGTGGAGAGAACCACATTTGTTGTTTTTACAGGATGAGGATGAAAAGTGTTGAAGTGATCTACTGTATCTATGCCTTGGGCTGGACGAGTCCATCTTTCTTACCCAATGGCGACATTTGAGCAGAATGTCTTTGAATACTTTTGATGCCCTGTTTAGCTCCTCCACGGTTAGGAGTGACAGAGCTGTTTTGGATTCAGCAAGTATTCTCTCCACTAGAGATCCTAAAAAAAAACCTATTTCCTAGAGAAGAATAGAAAATACATTTATCTACAATATATACAGGAAGGATTCATATCTGTGGTGTCAGATGGTGTTTCAATAATATCTATAGCTTATAATTGGCATGTATTTCTATTTTACCTTGAGTGTTACCCAGCAGCAAGTTAGAACCAAGCTGTGTTCTTCAGACAGCAGAACACACTCCTCTCCACGGCTCTCTACATCCGCTTGGATCAGAGAACTGATTGCATTCCCCATGTCACAGAAAGATGGGGGAACATCTGTCAAAGAATGTAGTGATTTAAGGGTAATAGTCCATACTCACATTTCCATCAAATCCACCAACTGATTTTTACAAGCTAACCTGGGATACCTGGGATAAATAAGCTCTGTAACAAAGGCTTATAATAGTCCCATTTTGTCACAATCTCCACAAGTCAACACTTTTACACACACACACACACACACACACACACACACACACACACACACACACACACGAGTAAGTATCTCAGAGAATCGGAGCAGCGGGAACAGTATTGCATTCACCGTAACACACTGTGTGATGAAGAGATAGCTGAATCATGAATTAATCTAGGGTCATGAAATGTGGATTATGTACCAACCAATCTGGGAAGCAAAATTTGGATACCAAAAATTGCGGATACTATTGTACCAAAACATGTTTTTATTTGTATTTCTTTTAGGTGGCTAACATCGTCCTTAGGGGTAGGGTGAGATGCTCAGTCATCTGTGAGGGATGCACCTCGACTGAGTCCTTTCCGTAGAAAGGACACATTTGAGGTTGTTCGGCGTGTAGTAAGGACCTTCTGGTCGCCTCCCCAAGGTGGCTTTCCAGACACACCCAGCTGGGAAGAATTAACGACGCGGACCTTTAACAACCTTGAACGTGGACCGAGGCCCAAGCAGAGCATATCTCCATGCTGGCCTGGGAGTGCCCCAGTCAGTTTGCTAACATGGCCATGGAAAGGGATGTCTGGGATTCTCTGCTAGACTTCAGATAAGCAGTTGAAGATGGATGGATGGATGGATGGATGGACGGACGGACGGACGGACGGACGGACAGACAGACATTACCATTCTGGTCAACAGTGTTGTCCTGGGCAGTACACCCATACAGTACACCAAGCAGAAGCAGAGACGTGTTCTCCAGCAGGCCCAGTAGCTCAACGGTCAACTTATTGTCGATGACGTCGCACAGAACGCCGGGCACCTCAAGCAAACACCTCTCAAGGGCACTCAAAATACCTGGAACACAATTCATAACAACAAGGTCTTACACTGTATCTTAAGAATGGAAATCTGTCAGAATATGGCATGAGTGTGAAATGGCTGCCAGGTGATTTATGAGCTCAGGACTCACCATGTATAGGTTTGGTCCTTGCAGCGAGCATCAGATCAGCCTTAGCAGCCAGGTAGTGCTGCGCCAGTTCATTCACAAGGTATCTGGCCATGCCAGAGGCCCTGGGGTCACTTAAACTGCCGTCATCAACATAATTACTGTTTATCCAGAGATCCTGACACTGGCCTTGAGATCTACAGATGAAAGAGTTCACAAAAGCTTAGCCCTCACTAGCACAGCAGCAGACTTTATTCTGAGAACACTGCATACGCTGGAAGTGAAGCTTACTTCTGGAGAAGCACCTTCATCATCAGGGCTCCCATCTGAGCCTCCTGTACCCGAGGACTGCAGAGGAGCTGCTTGGTTCGCCTGAACAACACAGGGGTGATGTCATCTGAAAAACTTAGTGGGAAGAATCTCAACAGCAACCCTGCAGAGAGCTCTCGGATCTGGAAAAGATTAAAGCGTTTAAAAGTTATCATTCCATACATCTGTTTTTTTTTATTCTAAACATGGATTGTGAAGCACTAGTACCTCATTGGTTGAATCTTCTAAACAGCCAATGAGGACCAACTGTTTTGATCTGCAGAAGAAGTTCCACAGTCCTCTTTGCCTGGCCCAATTAATAAGAGTTGCCATGTTCACTGCAAAAACAGTTTCATGAAGATTGTTAGTACATCATATAAAAGCCACACTAGTAATGTATGATACACCTGGCTTTTCCATTCCGGCTCTTAAACGAACCTGGAGGCTGCCCCTTCTTTTTGTCTGGACTCCACGTGTCTGTACAGGTTTCCAGAACTGCAGAAAGCAGCAGCAATACAGTCTTCTTCCTCTGATAACTGTGTCCTGGTGCCAGATAGGAATATGGGAGCTGGCCCAACCAATCCACAAATCCTAAACAAAATAAGAATTCTCCATCAACCTGTCCCAAAGAACAGCTTTATTATGTAAGTAAGTTTTTATTTCTCTCACCAATTCCCTGGCTCAGTGACAGCTCTGCTTCCTTGGCAAAGCTGGTATCCCCATTGTTTTGGCCCCTTGGTACTTTGATATTGGCCAGGCAGCAGTCTCTGATACGAACCAGGAACCTCTTTACTCGTGCCTGTAAATGTTGCCGGAAAGGTGAGGAGTCACAATTCATATTTTGAGTGATAAATGACCTCATCAGGGACAGCTCCTCTGAAGTTGGTGCATCCTTTGTCTTTGGTGAACAACACAGGACATTGAGGGCAGCAAGACGGACTTTGTCATCCGCAGTCCCCAGAGCCAACTGGAGGGTCACCAGGGCTGAGTCACCTTGGAGTGCCAAATGTGAAACACCACATGTGGCCCGGCAGGAACTCATGATGCAGGCCCAGGCATGGAGGTGGCCTGGGGTGGCCGGCTCTAAAAAGGCCAAAAGAGGTTCTGCAGCGGAAGGGAACACTCGTAAGGTGCAGGGTAATATGTGGCTTGAGCTGTTGTTCTGAAGAAGGGTCACCTCAGAGGTCAAAGCCTCAAGAAGGGTAGACCTCCAACGCAATGCCCACTGATTGGCAAGATACAGCTCAGTGGGCGGGGAATCCTTTGGTGGGGCATCACACAGTTCCCTCCTCTGCTGCTGGATCAGGCATTTGTAAAGCTCAGAGGCACATGGTGACAGATGATTGGTGGAGAGGCACTTCAGGAGATGATTGGGAATTTCAGTATATCTATCCAGCACCTGTGTTGTTGAGGAGACGTGAGTCAAAGTCAGCATTATCGCATCTGAATTTCCCAAAATGAAATAAAGGTCTATTTTGTCCTTCTATTGGTCATTCTGTCTACATTGTAGTAAAAAAAACTATTTAACTCACCATGTCAGTACCCAAGTATGGGAGTAGAGCACAAAGAGGCGAATATTTGGCTTTTGCCTCCCAAGGGAGTTTGATTACACGTTGAAGTAGAGCAGAATAAAGACTTTTCTTTTCGTCTCCAAATCGTTGACAGTCCATCTCATAGATCTCCAACAAAAGACAAAAGGCACAGTGCACAAACTCTTGCACCCCATCCACCTGCCATAAAATAGCTCAATTTAATAATGATGATTTTACCACAGGATATTCTTTTATTTAGAGCAATCTACAAAGTCATTCACACTCACTGGGCTCTCTGCATTATCCCAGATAACTTTAACTAGCTCCGATTGTAGACTGCAGTCTTCAGCTAGTAGGTGAACACCTGTCATGTCCAGGATGTCAGACAGACTCTCTTTCACTTTTTTCAACCATAGTATCAATGCTGTAATGACAACAGTCCTAACAGTTAATTTTTAAATGTACAGTATACAATTATGCACAGTGCACATGACTAAATCAACTGTACATATATATTATATTCTCACCTTCAAAGACATAGTAGTGACAGCACGACTTCTCCTCACACAGAGCAGAGATGAGAGGAAACAAACCTCCCAGGAGTAAACACAACTGGAATAGAAAAGATATTTTTTATTCCATTGATGAAGAGACAAAACGTCAAGAATGCTATACTTGGAAACAGTTTGAATGATTTGGATATACCTCTGTAGTGCCCACACGGGAACTGAGCAGGATCTGGCCCCGGCTGCAGGTCAATAGCCCCCTACTCACAGCTAGCCTGTCTACTCCATCTTGCCCAATAGAGTTGCACTGCACGCAAAGCTCACCAACAGTTAGCATCCAAGGACCTAACAGATGCATTATATATCAATATCATGAATCCTCACATTGGTCTATCTCAGCAGATTCAAGAAACTTTTACAGTATTTTCTTCCCTTTGGACGCTTATAGAACAGGGAGGACACAAACTCAATGTATTTGCTCAGATATAATATTCTACAATACGTTCAGAATACTCAGAAAAAAAAGAATGATACTCAACCTTACTCAAAATAATATCCAATACAATTTGCATGAACTTAGTTTCCATGGATGTAGTAAATGGAGCACTACATCTCAATGTCACTGATTTTCATAATGTAAACATGCTGATAGTTTTGTACCTAAACGAGAGACCTGCAGCAGACTCCAAGCTGCCTCTCCTCCTGCTGCACTGTCTGGTGCCGTGTTGATCAGCATGGCCACAGCGGTACCTGCCAACAGCCGCGTGTCCCTATTGGAGCACTGCAATGCAAACACACAGAACAGAGGCACTGAGAAGAAATCTAGTAAGGCAACAGTCGATACTTCAAGTTAACCCATGAGACCTGAGACCAGGTTCTACAAATGTCTTCTTAAATCCTATTCTATAGGAAACCTAGGTTTCTATATCAGTGGTCAAACTTTTTCATGTCAAGAAACCGTAGAATTATATGTAGTTGGCCCTCGACCTCTATCTCAAAATATGTTGTTCCAGGGACCATCAAGAAGCAAAGATTTGAGTTAAAAATGTTCACTGGGAAAGAATATTATATTCAAAGATTTGCACACGTTTTCATGGTTTTTCAAAAATACCAGATCTACAAGTTTGTGACTGTATGAGCTTGTATATCTGCTAATTCTCAATAGAAGTATAACATAATGGTGGCTTAAGACAGACCTTTCCCAGGATTATGTCCATGAGGGCCAGCAGGATACTCTGGACTGCTGGACTCCCCTGTTCCTTTACCCACACCAGAGGAGCTACCTCACCAGGCAAGAGCTGAAACACCTGCAAACAAACCTATGGAGATCACAGGTTTCACATCAGTAACAACAATCACCTGTGACAAATACTCTACTCAGTCACTTGTGACATAGTTCTCAAACCTTTTCATTTTCATACAGTTGCTGTGTATTAACTACCTTAACTGCAGCATAGCACATGGGTCCATTTCTCAATGTTTCCTCTTGTAGTATAACAGGGAACAGCTCAGCCAGCTTTTTTAACAAGGAGGGGTAGATCTCTTGCCACACAGTACGGCCAATAGTGCTGTCCTCCAGGAACATGCAGGCTGAAAATGTTAAAGTCATGTAGTTGTAAAGTTAATTATGAATGCAATTATATTTACAAACAGCAATATTATACATAACATAATCATCATCATAAACCTACACCAACCTCTCTGCAGATCCTCAATTGATATCTGAAAAGAAAACATGGTGAAAGTTAGCCACAATTTGCAACTCTAGATTATTTTCATAATGGGATGAATCTAGAGTTGCAATACCCTCCATTGACTCCCTACTCATCCAAATTGCGTTTGCGATCTGCTTGTATTAAACAACGTTAAACTCACCAACATTGCAGCTCTAGGCCAAGCTTGAATTACCCTTTTTCTGCCGAGCTTTTGTTCCATAAAAATCCACCGTAGACATGTTATGAGCTACTTTCTGTCAAGAAATTCTGTGCAGGTGATTCTTTTTCTAAGTGCTGGAGTTTGGAAGCACTCGTCGTACGTCACTGAACGGCCCTGTGTACCACCCGTTTCGAATTTGCACATAATGCAGGAGGAGGCTTCCAAACTGCAACACTTAGAAAAAGAATCACCTGCACAGAATTTCTTAGCTCAGAATATGTCTACGGTGGATTTTTATTAAACAAAAGCTTGGCAGATTGAAAGAGGATAATTCAAGCTTGGCCTAGAGCTGCAATGTTGGTGAGTTTAACGTTGTTTAATACAAGGAGATCGCAAACGCAAATTGGATGAGTAGGGAGTCAATGGAGGGTATTGCAACTCTAGATTCATCCCATTATTTAAAAAAATCTATAGTTGAAAGTTGCGGCTAGGTGAAAGTTAACGCCAATGCAATGATAGATAGAATAGATTTGACAAACAAGGATGAACTGAATTTTCGGTACCTGATCAATGAGGACTATGGAGTGCAAACAGATATAGGTTTCTTTAAAAACTAGTTGGTGATCCACCTTAGCCAGATGTTGCAACATCTGCAAAAGTAAATGGAGACTCATTAAGATGCACTTTGTTGACTAAGCTACACAATAAATCTAACCAGAGCAAATCTACAATACATTCTAGAATCTAAGCCTGACCTGGTCCAGTTTACGACTGGCTGTAGAGATGTTAATCATTTGTAATTGCATGGAGATGAGGAGCTTCACTAGAAGCAGCAGGTGACTCTTATCCAAAGAATGTAACTCTGCCTCTGGTATCTTTCTCAACAGCTGAGTGGCCTCCTCCAAACATCTCTCCTTGCATCTCTTCACACCACTCCTGTTAAACGTTAAGCATGTCACATTCATTCGCGCCTTTATAAATTGACAGGATATGATATTGGCCTGTGCCCAGCTGTAAATATTGTATACCCCACCTGGAACATTCACCAAGTTTAATGACAAGGAGTTCGAGGGTTTTGCTGACATCTGTGGCTGTTGTGATTATGCCGTCTTGCAGACTCGACATCAGTTCTTCAGTCTTCAACATCTTT
This sequence comes from Protomyctophum parallelum, assembly GCF_964188405.1. Classification (NCBI taxonomy): domain Eukaryota; kingdom Metazoa; phylum Chordata; class Actinopteri; order Myctophiformes; family Myctophidae; genus Protomyctophum; species Protomyctophum parallelum. Next base: position 10,314,481 of record NC_139710.1, read on the forward strand.
CCCTTTAAATTCCAGATAGCCTGGCTGTTGTTACTGTACAGTCACAGTGTACACGTTTGCAAAAGTAATGGTACCTTGTTCCTCGCAGAACTCGTGTGACCAAATCTTCTATTCTTCTACTACGTGAAACCGGTCATATAACTAGAACAACAGGGAGTTGCTGCCATCTTGTGGCATTGTGGTCGTGTTTTACCCATAGACTGTAAAAGGTTTTACCATGTTGTAGTGTAGGGCAGGCTACGGCATATATACCATGTGTAGTACAACCCCAAGACACCTGGTGTCTCTATTTATCTTTAGACTGTCAGCGTGTTTCTTATGGGTCCAAGAGAACAAGCATTCCTCTAGATTGTGATTGGTTCAGGATTCGTTGCCAAGACATCCCAAACAAGTTTACAAATAGGCTATGGCGGCTCCCTGAAATGAACAAATGGCTAAAGCATACTGTTCTCCTAACACTTATTTTCGTTGTATGTGCGTTTTAGTGTTGTTTTTCTTCTTCTCGCATACGGAAAGTACCCTCGGTAAGGTCTAATTTTATACTTAATTTTCAAATGAATGCCAAAAAGCTTAGACGACGCGTTAGCTTGCGAATGTGATAATCCTTCTTGTCTTTAACACATTTCGATCGATACAAATCTATACAAACATTGCAATAATTAAAGTGAACTTATTAAACATTTTTACAGTTTTTCAGCCTTCTTATCTAATTGCTACTGGATCCACGATCACAACATTCTTGCTCGGAAACGCGTCGCAGGACATATCTCTGAAGCTTAGGACTACATCGCCATCCAATACCACAGGTAGATAACGCACCCAGTCTAGAGAAATTGGTGCCTCTCATCTAGATGGTGTTGGTGTATAATATATTATGTTATATCATGTAAAAAAAACATACATTACTTACATGGGAAATTGGGAATACATAATGTATGTAAGAAGTTAAGAACACAGGCATTATTTCTCCCTTCTTTCTAAAAGAAGAAATTCAAAATACAAAAGGGTTGTCACACATCAAGATGTCAGTTGATTTGCTGAGTTTAGTTACAATTTACAGGAAACCTTTCACCACCATCATGTATAGAGGAGACAACGCAGTGGAATGTCACAATGGAACAGGTGGGAAAGGTAAGAAGCATTCATTATAATTAAAGTGGTTAAAAAGTATAATCAAAGTGGTTAAAAAAAGGAAAAAAAAGTTTTGTTTTAAAAGTTAAAGATCTATATGTTCTATACGTTTCTATAAGTTCTGTAAGTGTACTATGTATGTGGCATACTGTATATAATGCCACACACACACACATGATGTACAGTATAAGAGTATTTCTTCAGGATAAGGGGCCTCCATTTAATATAATTATTATCATCATTTTTCGACCACGGTCGAGATAGTGGATTTCACAATATTACGCCAGACTTCCCAGTCCTTCATTGCCAACCCCCTGTTCCTGCTTACTGATGCCTGTGTCCCTAGCGATGACATCAGGGAACGACAGTTTTCTACCTCTGGTCTGCGTTGAGGCAGGATTCCAGAGAAGAAGGGAAGATATAACCTAATTCTCCGCTCTGTAGCAGTTTAATATAATAATAATAATAATTAATATATGGTATATTTATTTTGCATTCACAGTGAAATGAGGTATCTGCTTTTAACCCATCTTAAGTAACAGGGGCAATGGGTGGTACGGGGGCAGCAGTTTGTCTTTCAGCTTATATTTTTAATGTTCCGTTTCAAAATGTGTCTGCTCATTTTATTTTGTTAAATTACTTGCAATTTCACTTTTTTATTCTGTATCCTGTATGAGTTCTCTCTCCTGATAGGATACAATTGGTATCCATTACTAGAGAGCTGGAGAGACAAGGAGACGACTGTTATTGAACAAACACTTTTGCTATTGTTATGTCAACTTTTATATACAGTACTGACAGTAGAAGTGAGTTTCCTAATGCTGCCATCTTTGTCTCCTCTTTGGGGCCTCAGACCATAGCACGGGTCCATCTCAGATTGAACCGAAGTCTGGATTTGTGTGGTGATAATGAGACTGATTCAGACTGCTGTCCCAAACCACTTTGTGTTTTGGAGACTCTTCAGTTGTCTGCCTGTCGTGGAGGCACACCTCAGGCCTTACTACTCATCCAGGTCAAGATCTATTCCCTTTTGCTTCCCTCTAGCCCTCTGTCTGGTAAGTCCAATACATCTTTTACACTGAACTTTAATCATTTAGTGGCTAAAGGTTATGTCTAGCTAACAATGCTAAACCAAAAATGGCACTCTTTATTTCAGATAAGAAAACAGTAATACCCAATCAAGTGTACCATCCGCTGGGCTCCTGTCCCTGTGACCTTACTCCCACAGCATGTGATACACGCTGTTGTTGTGACACGGTATTTGACTTCCACATAATTACATATTCTGAAATAATAGCTAAAAAAAATTTTTGGACCGTTTACATTGTATTTGTTCATGTTATGTTTGAATTTGCCTTCACAGGACTGCTCCCTTGATGATTTGAAGCTATTTGAATCCCACTGTTTCTCTGGGCCGTTTGGTGGGGACATATCTCCTACTCCAGACTATCAGTGCTCGGCACAATCAGCTGAAAACTCCCCTGATTGGTTTCCATTTCTATGTGTTAACTCCCCACCTGAAAACAATCCATACCTTGGACTTTTTTATCAGGGCGAAACTATGTAAGAGACAAATGTAACAATATTAATCCATTGTATGATTATATACATTTAATAATGTAATAACATGTTCTTTCATGACAAATCACATGTACAATTAGTACACAATTGTCAAAAGGATAAACACAACAAAGCTCAGGAGATTATTTGTGTCACAAACCTTGGAGAAGTAATTAATCACTAGAGGTGACATTCCTGATTTACCTTGGAGATAACTGTGAGTGCCATCATTTCTCCAGATAGCTCATTATTTGGTGTGCAGCCTAAATTATTGTTTTAACTTGGCATTTGACCAAAAGTGCATGGACTCTGTTTTGCCTTGGAGAAGTGACAGCTTGTTGTCTGCCAACCATGATACACAGATATTAAAAAGTATTCTTTTAGTAAATAGTAATAAATTACAGTCACAGGCTGGTTTCACATCATTATTGTATAATAAAAAATAAAATGGGTCTGAGATCATAATACTCAATACTACAATGTAGAGGCAGCGGTGGCTCAGGGGTAGAGTGGCTGGATCGCAACCGCAAGGCTGCCAGTTCGAACCCGGGCTCCCCCAGCGTTGGTGTTCTTGAACAAGACACTGAACCTCTAATTGCTCCTGATGTGCCTTGCATGGTTTCTGCCGCCATCGGTGTATGAATGTGTGTGTGAATGGGTGAATGTAATGCACAATCAGTGTAAAGCGCCTTGGATAATGGCGCTATATAAATGCACCATTTACCAGATTTACTAATAACTATAAAATGTACATATATTCAGCACACCGAACCCTGGGCCCTCCTTCCAAGCATCTGTGTTGTCAGCACCAATTTCCACTGATGACTACCGCCAAGGAAGTCCTATTTTCACCTTAAAGGATCAATACTTCACTATACCTCAGGTTAGTTTTTATTTTATTGTATTTTTATTTTATGGTGTATGAAATCCACATTCCTACAAGGTGTGTGTGTGTGTGTGTGTGTGTGTGTGTGTCCACAGCATTCTCTCCTAGGTCAGTGTACAGACAATGCTCCTGTGGCATTCTTGAAAAACTTCCAAGAAAGCTGTGTGACCCTTCTCCGCTCCTGCCCATATCAACCTCCTTTACAGACTACGGCAACTGATTTGAGGGTTCAAGTGAAGGATGGTCAAGGAGGTACAGTATTTGGTTTTTTATTTGGTAATCATAATAATTGTATATTTCTTTCTTTGACAATTTAAAAATAAGGCCACGTACACAATGTGATCATGATTTAAAACAGTGTTTTTGTATATTTTGTTAATGATTATGTGTACTTTTGTAGTTCTATGTAGCCTTTTGGATCAGTTGGTCAGTTGCATTATTTAGTCAACAGCCATCTATTTGAATGGATTAGATGCTAGGGGAGATTTATGCTATTTTTGCACGAGCAAAGTATACAACTGGCTTCAAGTGGTTAAACAGACCAATCGATTATAAAAAACTCTATTGGAATTAGTTAATATATATAGAATACAAATCTAAAATCTAAACACAACATGGAAAAGTAATCTACAGAATAATAAAGAAAATTATCGATTGTTGGCCTAGTAAGGAGAAGTGCAATTTCTGAGGTTTTTGTATTGTTTTGTAATTTGATTCAGTCGTATTGCCGTCTTCAGATAAGCATGCATTCCTGCAATTCATTCGTGGCAAACTTTGGATTCACAGTCACATGTACATATTAAACATTATGGATATTAAATGCAGAGTAGGAACCCATGGTTTCATGCGGTTATGATGTGCAATGATTGCACCATTTGCAATCATTCACATTCTGCTATTTACAATCAAGTCCCTAATATTTTAGTGGAATATATTTCAGGTGTGGTTACAGTGGACATGGTGGATGAAGTTGCTGGTGACCTTAGTCACTATGTCTTGAGCACAGACCCTACTGCTCCCACAAGTATGGATATTTCCCTACATTTACTATTACTTTAAGTACTTATAACTTTAATGTTATGAGATTGTTTCTGATTCATTTTATTTTCCCCAAAACATTCTGTCATTACATAACTTGTTGCTGATGAAGAGATGTACTTTTGTGAGAATGTGACCGTGGCATTGGATTACAAACTCTTCTGGCACGGAAACAGCCTTATGAATATCACGCTAACACGCACTGTTGGGAATTTCGTCTTCAATGATAGTAGTAAGGGTCTCCAACTAAGTTTTGGCAACTTATTAACTTATTATTAACACATTAAAACATTATAGTGTTATGTTTGATGAATACTGACCTAATTTGTTGTACTCTTGTCTTTTCAACAGTGCATTTGACTACACGGTACTCTTCTGTGTTTCTGAACGGAGAATTTACAGGCCAGCAAAATTCAGGGAACCCAGGTTAGTGCAAGTTAAGAATCCATACTGCATCTATGCACACACAGGTTTGGCAGTAGTTTATTTCCCACCACTAAACTGAACGTGTCTTGCATTGGTGGGGTACCGGTATGTTCATCTTAACTTATCTATTTGTTTTCCACTGGTTTACTGGCAAATATTTTATATATAATGTATCTATATATTCAGGGTATCAGGTGGAAAGGCCTGTTATTGGAGGATTTGTGGACACTTCAGAGAACAATACAGGATTCATAGAGAGAACATCAATCAATATTTGGAAGCCAGGTAATATGTTTTTCTTCCATCCAAGAAAATATTGGCATTGTTGCAGCAATAACATCATTAAATAATATATATGTTGTGGTGTTATGTATAAACTTGTAAATTACATTTTTCAACAGTAAGTGGTGGGCTCTGTTACACTGCTGAGATTAGGCCAGTTCTGTATGGGGAGAACTCAACAGCAGGATGTCTGCTACCGGTCAGCCTACAGAATATGACTCAATGTAACATTCTGAGGTGAGTCCCTGAGTCTGAGTTTGATCGATTGATTGATTGCCATCATTATTTGTGTGTAAAATGTCATATTTTTGTCTCTTTTAGAGAGAATGTTGCCTCTCTCCAGGGCGCTCTGGTTACAGCCACACATGTGGCAAAGAGTGGAGACCCAGATTCCCTAAGCCTGGCAGACTGGGAAAACATTACCTGTAAGTACATCATTATTACTAAACAAATACGTTTAAAATGGCTATTATCTCACACTTGGGGGTCAGGGTGGAGTTTCCCATCCCCCGGATGTGACAGAAGAGTAAAATGTGTCTCAGTATCTAATCATGCCTTTCTGAATACCTCACTACACATTCTAGTTGTAACACTGAACTCAAGCAATCCTGCGGAAGACTCCACAAGTTCATGCTCTGGGATTCCGTCACATTTGCACATCCATGTGAACAGTGTTGTTACAGGGGTGATAGATGGTATTCATCAAAAGGAGATCCACAGCCTTCAAGTCAGGTATACTGTAATGCTCATTAATCTATATGCCCTCTCCTCAAACAAATGGTTAAGACTATAAGGATTATTAGATGGGTGAAAGATTATGTCTCTATAAGTGGCTCTTTTACAGTTACAGTGAGTCTACTTGGAGAATGGAGTGTGGAGGAGGTGACTCCTCTCCATGCATGAACCAAATGGAGACTCAGTCATTCCCGGTCACCTCCTCAATCACCTTCACTGACATCCCCATCAACATTGGACCACCGAAAACAAGGTGCCCTCTCAAATGATACAAAGTTTAGCAATAAAGCTTAATATAATAGTTACATTGAATTGTGTAAATTTCCCCTTGAGCTGTCTGATGGTGTATTGCCCCCTTTGACACCTCATTTTTTTCCTAGGTTTCAAATCAACTTCACTGAGTATGATTGTGACCAAAATGATGTGTGCTGGCCTGAGCTAGCGTTCCCCATCACCAGATATTATACAGGTGAGACTTTGATATGTCCCACAGAGGCTGTGTTGAATTGGTGTTCCAAATAGCATAATGGCAGTAGCATTACTGATTTATCTGTTCTTTTCCTCTTTCAGGGGAGCCATATTCCCAGTCACTGGCCAAGGGTCTCATCGTAGTGTTCTTCTTCATTGCTGCTTCATTTCTTGGAAATCCATGGAGACAAATCCGACAGGCGTGGAACAATTCCTCTCACTGAAACATACAAGTTCTAATTAATTAAAGACCCACTGTAGAGCTTATTTATTTGACATACTGTAGGTCCTCCTGATCAAGATGAGAGACAGGCAGTGGTGGAAAAAGTATTCATGTTTTTTACTTAAGTAAAAGTATTCATTGTGCAATATAGAATTACCCTGTTGCAAGTAAAAGTCCAGAATTCAAAATGAACTGAAAGTAAAAGTACTCATTTGCAGAATGGTCCATTTCAAGTTTTGAAATGTACACAAATCTTTTGAAAATATCCGATCTAGGTCTGGGCCGTGGCTCAGCGGTCCAGGCACCTTGGCCGGTAGCCTGAGTCTGGCAGTGTTCTGCAGGTCGACTCCCGATCCTGACTGCCTTTACTGCATGTCACCCCCCCATCTCTCTTCCCATTTCCTGTCAGTCTACTGTCTTGTCCCTCTATAAAAAATATAAAATAAAGGTGAAAGCCGCAAAAAAAACATTTAAAAATAGCCGATCTACAAGCTCACAATGTGTTGCATTGCATTTCGGTCATTTGAAAATGGCAGAAATGTATATAGGAGTTTTGTAATGTTAATCCAAATCTACAAAAAACAGAATACATCGCATGGATACCTGGGACGTATCGTCAGTGATCTATCCTAAGGTCATCTGAGTTTCGGGTCTCTCAACATCATACCCCTCACTCAGGTGACCCAGGTGATCAAGTCCCGACTTACGTCCCATTAGCTACCCTCGATCAGTTCCATTAGGGAAAGACAGGGCCACACAATCCGATGCTCCAGAACTACTCTGCCGGAACTGGGAGTGAAAGGAACTGCTGCGTGGACGGACTATAGGCTCTGTGGGTTGACTCCTGTCCGGGCCCCTACGTCTCACCAGGTCCATTCCTGCTCTCACCAGGTCCAGGACATGTGCGTTGCAACTTGCACCAGTCTCACAGCACCAGGCACGTCATCTCGAGCCGCAATGGTTCTGCATGGTGGTGTTGCACCAAAATTATAACATTTTATAGCGATTTATTTTTTTATTATTTACTATAGTCCTACTAGACCTCAGGATCTACTGAATGTGAAGGAGGCCTACTGGGGGGAGCCACACTGTCATAGGCTCAATATCTCAGGTTGACACATTCAGTAGATCCTGTGATCTTTTGTGGCCAGATGTAAATTTCTTGGGGTCTAGTAGGACTATATAGTAAATAATAATAAAAGAAATCGCTATAAAATTTGGTGTTTTTTTTTTTTACATATTTAGTCCCATGCTCGAATGCCCCCGCCCTCCTGTCAAAAACAGCTAAAATCCCTAAAACGAAAGAAAGCAGCAAATGGGGAAAAAAAATAACACTCATCTTTTACTTTGTCTAATAACCTAAAACATGAACCTTGGTTGAAAAAAACTAAAGTTGTCCTTTAAGTACAGTACTTAAGTACCGGTAAATGTACTTTACAGTTACATTCCACCACTGGAGACAGGGATAAGGGAGTGTTGTATTGCCCTGTGGACAATTTCATTTCAGAGGATACTTAATATGATGTATTATAGTGTAAATAAAAATATGTTGCTGAATGTAAATTTGTGCTTTCTTTTTTTTCCTCCTTTGGGCGGTATGCGCAGAATCCAGGGGCGGTGGTGATTGGCCAATCAAGCTGCTAAGATTCACTGTCATGTAAGGACTCTGAATGACGCTCTGACAGTGAGTGAGATATGACGTGGAGACTGGATTATTACCTTGTTAGCTAGTGTCTGATGAAACTTCGTTTTTTATGAGATCAATATAATTTACGCAATTTGGGAGTATGCGAGCAAAGAACCAACGTTAACATTCGAAATGAACTGGCCAGTGTCCAAGTGTTTCGGCCAGACGGAATAAACTGTTCTCACCACGGAATCAACTCGTCGCCGGCTAGCTAGCAGACTACACCGACGTTAGCGTCAACATTGAGAAACAATTGACATTAAAACGGACCCGGAATAACGCAGAAGTTAACGAAGAGCTCAAATGGAGGCTCATAAGGGTCATAACATTGGCTAAACGAGACTACAGCTAGCTACTATAGCTAATATTAGCGCATCTGTCTGTTGAAAGGACCTGTCAAAATGGGCTCGTTGTTCCGAAGTGAGGAGATGTGTTTGGCCCAGTTGTTTCTGCAGTCTGGATCCGCATACGACTGTATCAGTGAACTGGGAGAAATGGGACTGGTAGAATTCAGAGACGTAAGTTTACCACGATTGAGCGAGGTGCTGCTAACCTTTAGCAGCTAACGTGTTGTAAAAACTTCAGTCGAAGTGGATAACAGCAAAAGCACACTACACTATGGCTTATACACTGAGTTGCGTACCATACGGACTGACAACTATTGCATTTGACACCCTTTTCACCTTAACAAAATAGTGGTACTGCTTTAATTTACAACCGAGGGCTTATTTTCCTTGCAAATTTATACTTTTAATTTGACCTATACATGTTTTTCACATTGTACCTTTCAGCTCAATCCCAGTGTCAACACTTTTCAACGAAAATTTGTCAGTGAGATTAAAAGATGCGAAGAGATGGAGAGGATTCTTGGTAAGGATACACAATATACACCGCTTCACTTCTATACGCCTGGATGCCTTTTAGCCAATGATCTGGCTGGTCAACGAGGCAGAAGGGTGGTTTAATTGGAGGCCATTCGCAGGAGATTAAATTCTGGGCCCAAATAAAGTGGAACTAGACAGCTTGTGATAGGATTGAGAATTCTATCCAAGACGTGCCAAGCCAGGCCAACCTAGATTGGTTCTCAAAACATAAAATAATCAAGGACCCCCGGGTCCCGAACCCCCTTAAGGAACACTGACTGTCCTAGACAGTGGACCACACTGAGAACCACCTCTCTGCCTGCATACAGATTAGGCTCAGCAGTATCATTCCTATCCTTACTCTCTTATCTGTATTTTCAGTGATAACAGGATTACCTTTATGTCGACAACTCAACATAGTCTACTCTGTATCTTTTACAGGATACCTTCTGAGGGAAATCAAAAAAGCTGATATACCACTTCCAGAAGGAGATGTGAACCCTGTTGCTCCACTGCCCAAGCATGTCATGGTTATAATGGTAAGCTTCTGAACATTTTTTTATTTGTTTATTATCTCTCTATCATACTGTAAGTTGCTTATTCCTACTCTATATTTATTACATGTTCATAAAACAGTCCACACTAGGCAGAGTTTGTGCCATATTTTACCTTTAGTTAAAAGCACACCTATGGGGGCACGGTGGCCTGGTCTCTAAACTTCCTCCCCCTGGCCAGCCGGGGCGCCTGATGGAGGGGAAAGGAACTGGTTGGAATAACGTGTTCCTGTCACGCGCTACGTCCAACCAGGGAAACTCCCCCATGTCAGGTGTAAAGGAGCAACTTGGACACTCAAGGAAGTTCAAGTCTGTTGCTTTCCCCTTGTCCCCCATATATGTTGGCGGTGGATGTGTAGAGCCCAGGATCACATTAGATAATTGACGCAGGGGTGAAAATGGGTTACAAAATCGTGGGATAAAGATTTTATCCCACTTATTTATAAACACTTATATGAAGATACACAAAATATTTAAGTAAAGCACTTTGCTCATTACTGTGGGATCTTTGTGCATGTCTCTGTTCTACAGGAGCAGCTGCAGAGGCTGGAAGTGGAGTTGAGCGAGGTCACCAGAAACAAAGAGAAGCTACAAAAGAATCTTCTGGAACTGACAGAGTACACACACATGCTGCGTATCACACGCAACTTCATTCAGCGAAGCACAGAGGTTAGAATCTTGGCAATCTGGGAACCCATTTGTTTTTGCCACTGGGGGCAACACATCCTTTGTTGTGTAGAGACAGGAACTCGTTTTGGCTTGTCCCCTTTCTTAGTCCACTTCCTCCCAGGTGCTACAGTACGCTATATTTTTTTCCCTAGGATAGCTCAGGGAAGGAGTGCTCGTTTTACCACGCTGGCTAGTAAAGGAAAGCGCCACTCGTGCGGGCGGAACCTCACCTTCTAATATAAACACAAACTCCATTCTGCCAGCTGCCTCGCTAGCCTAGTGGACTACTACGCCGACTTGTAATATATGCTTCGTTAGTTCGCGCCCCACTGCCGCCACTGTTTTTACAACCGCAGACTTTTTAATAGTTTTTGGATTAAGGTTGCATTAAAAAGACTGGATTAAGGTTGGTGAAGGATGCGTTGCTCCCCTGCTTGCGGTTATGTTTAGGTTAGAGTTAGAGATAGGGTTAGAGTTAGGGTTAGGGTTAGAGTTTTATGAAAGATGAGACCTGGGAAGGAATCAGAGAGGACAGGGAGGATGGGGCAGGCGTGGTGGCACGGCTCTACACATAGACCCGTTACTAAGCAACCACGCACCTGCGGCGTGGCTCGGGCGGTCGGGAGACGGAGAAGCACACATGCGGTGTCACTCGCGAGGCGAGGAGGCCGGTTACCTACGGGTTAGGGTTAGGGTTAGAGTACTAGTAGGCATAAACACTTGTGTGCGGTCCAAAACACAGCCCAGTGCTTCCTACTCCACTGACAACCAATCACAGCACTCTAAATTCATTAGCATTTTAGCAACATACAGTAGTTGGATCCATTACAGAGGAGTATACAGACTTATGGAGTAGAGCCATCTACCTGTGTCCCTGTTATGCCCATATAGAGATTCATTCATTCATTCAAACCTTTATTTATTCTTGAAAGACCTTGAGGTTTCCCTCATAGTCTCGTCGAAGTAATTTGTTGCTTATGTCATAAAATGTTTTTAATAATAATAAAACAAAGTACAGTCTGGCCTTACAGAACAACAACGCTGAACACAATAGTTTAATAATCAGCATATAACATATTTATTTTTTGTAATAAATATTTGAAGTTTCTCAGAAGGTCAGGATTCCTGACTCAGGAATTAGAAGGTGTTTTTACATTACAGTCCTAAATGTACTGTAATGTAAAGTATTGTTGAAATTAAATATATTTTTGGTTTTAATAGGCTAAGCCTTTTCCCAGTTCAATCTAAAAAATTCCCGCTGCTGACTGCAAAAAAATCAAGATAATCTGAGCAACGGACAGAAGCTATAACAAAATGCATACATAAATGGATGCACCTGGGACGTATCCTCAGTGATGTATCCCAAGGTCATCGGGGTTTCGGGTCTCCCAACATCATACCCCTCACTCAGGTGACCCAGCCGGGGTGATCAAGTCCCGACTTACGTCCCAGTAGCTACCATCGATAAGTCCCATTAGGGAAAAACCAGGGCCACACAATCCGTTCCTCCTGAACTACTCTGCCGTGACTGGGAGGTACCATTCTGGCGCATGGAAGGACTAGGCTCTGTGGGTTGACTCCTGTCCGGGCCCCTCCTACTTCTCACCAGGTCCACTCCTGCTCTCACCAGGTCAGGCCCTGTGCGTTGCACCAGACTCCCAGCACCAGGCACTTTATTCAGGAATGGTGGATTCTCGAGCTGCAACGGTTCCGCAGGCTCCACCTTGCCCATGGTGGTGCCGCAGGCTCCGCTTGAGGCTTGAATGGCCCTCCTAAAGGCCTCAACGTGGGTTTGTTGGGCTTCTTCCTCACGGAAGACACAGGCTGGGGTGCCAACCCATACTGCTCCCGGCTGCCACCCGTCTGTCTCTCCGGTGGTCACCAGACTATTCCTGGTTGTCACGTAGTCTATTCCTATGAGTCACTATAACTATGAGTTAGCTAAAACTAACTTGATCAACGTGCCCAATTGTTCCAGTGTTAACATGGGTTTTTTCTCGAGTGTACGTCTTCTTAGCTACTGCAGCAAATGTCCACTGACTCAGGGGTACAGCACACAGTTTGAAGGAACTGCGCAGGAGGCTTGGCGAGGAAATCTGGAAAGCAGAGCAACAATAAAAGCCCCGCCATTTTGAACTCCTTGAGATCTCAGTATCTGTTAGTCTTTGTCTGCCAATATATAATGATGCTACATGGCACCATCATGGAAGCAGGCTCAAATAAATCGGCCAACTCAAAAGGGGCAAGCTCATATATGAGCATATATGAGCTCCATATTTGGGTGTAGCATCATTGAGAACTCCTTATGGTTATGGCTGATTCACAACCATATAAGGAGTCGGAGGTCTGCCGACTGGACTGCTGTCTGTCAAAAAAAGTTTCATTAATAGTTGTCATTTCCCCATCTGTCTTGCAGCGTGAGCCCTTACAAGTGCAGTATGAAGAGTTTCCCTTCTTGGAAAAGGACACAATGATGGACTACAACAGCATGCAGAGACTTGGAGCCAAACTGGGGTGAGGGACTATCCTACTATAATTTTAGACGTGTGTCTGTCATATCTGTCACCCCGCTTTGCTCCTCACTGCCTTGACCAGTTGATCTGCATTTGCACACAGGCATTGACTATTATTATCTCGATTCCCTTTTTTCAATTTAACATTGAACACTGTTTATTAGCGTTTTTCGCCAATTCTGTTGGACTCTTGAGTGCAGTTTTCGTGGTCACTGCACATGCGTGGCCACTGGCCAGGGTCACCCGGAAGAGAAACAGGCCACCGTTAGCCAATAAGCTAATCATCTGTTTGCAGTCAATCGCGGGAATGTCCGTACTCTATTGCTTCGCTAGCCAACTCGCGTTAATATTTCCGTCATTTGCGTGCCATGTTCTTCCCAAACAAATAATTAATAACCATGCTAAATGACTATAAACAACAGCTCTGCGGCTGATTACGTTCGGTTACACCATTAGTTTCCTATTGAATTCAGTTGACGACACACTTCATGTGTCGTCAACACTTCATGTACCATCTCCTCCAGATGGTGGCAGAAGTGAGTTCCTCCTGCTTCCATCTGGTCTCTCTCGGGCAGAGACGATGTACTACAGTGCTGATCGGAGCGATATGCGACCGCTAGATAGTTAGGGAAAATTTGCTTAATTTCTGTCAATTCTGGATTCACAGATGTGTTCATAAAGGTGTCTACTATCGCAGAAAAATGTGTTTTAAGCCAACTCCCTTGGGAAATAAATAAATTTGCATAAATGCAAAAATTAATAATTGGGAAGGACAGACGGACATATTAATATATAAAGATCATTAATGTATCACAAATGCATCTTAATTGAAACTTAACCCTTAGCCCGCTAGCATTTATTGAAAAATTAGGATCGCCAGCATTTTTCCCAGTCGACCGCTTATTTTGAAAAGCCACATTTCCAGACTTCCGGAAGTGAGCTTATCCTAGTAAGTTCAGGTCCAGGACGACTGTTGTTTACAATATGGGTCTATGCCGGTGCACTAGAGGGCTCCTCATCGCCGGCTCTGTGCCGTCAAAGAAACGCTGTTTTGATCAGAATAAGAGACTTTATTGTCACACCTTAAAAATAATTAACAGTAAAATAAGGGTGAAATTAATTTGCCAGGGCTCCTCAGACTTTCAGTTAATTAATAAATAAATAAACAAAATATGGCTCTATATCATTATATAAAAAGATCAACACATAATAAAAAACTACGGTGCTAAAAAGAAAGTATGCTTTTGTAAACAATAAATACAAATATGAATAAACATAATAATAATAATAATAATAAAACTTTATTTGTATAGCACCTTTCATGACATGAAATGCAGCTCAAAGTGCTTTACAGAACAATGGAGAATAAAAGAAAAGCAAGGCAACGACATTAAAAAACAAGCAGTAATGCAATACAGTGAGGACATGAATAACAATTTTTTTTAAGATCAATTAAAAGCAATGTTGTAGAAGTGGGTCTTGAGCTGAGCTTTAAAAATGTCTACAGAGGCTGCCTGACGAAGGTACAGTGGGAGCTTGTTCCATGCCGACGGCCCGTAGAAGCAAAAAGCTGCTTCCCCGTATTTTTTAGTTGCCATTGTTTTAGGCAAAGCGAGCAGGCCAGCAGTGGAAGACCTTAGGGGGGGCGGTTTGGGACATATTCAGGCAGGCAGTCATGTAGGTAGGAAGGTGCGAGACCATTGAGAGCTTTATAGACAAGTAAAATCATTTTAAAATCAACCTAAAAACAACCGGAAGCCAGTGCAGTGATGCCAAAACTGGAGTAATATGTTCTCTCATCTTAGTTCTAGTTAAAACTCTGGCTGCTGCATTTTGGACAAGTTGTAATCTGTCAGTTGTTTTCTTAGGCAGTCCTGAAAAAAGTGCATTGCAGTAATCAAGCTGAGAAAAAACAAAGGCGTGGATTAGCGTTTTTGCACAAACAAGGACAAATAGGCTCTGATTCGTGCAATATTTCTAAGGTGAAAAAAGGCAATCTTGGTAACATGATTAATGTGTGAATTAAAATTCAATTCAGAATCAATAATAACCCCCAGGTTCTTTACTGTACTGTTAATTTCTACAGTCAGGTTGCCAAGTCTGCTTATTATTGATTCTTTCTGCTCACTAGAACCGATTATGAGAACTTCTGTCTTATCCTCATTTAGCTTGAAAAAGTTCTCACTCATCCAACATTTGATGCTAGACAGACAGGTCAACAGCGGGTCTAAAGCACAGGGATCATCTGGATACATACAACTATCTCTACTCTTCTAACTTCCTGGCATCGCCCTCACGGCTCTTGTCATCTAGCTTGTTGTTCATGCAAAATTTGCCACAAGCAGAAATGCACAGAAATGCCTTTGTCACCAAGCTTCCATCCATTCTCCAGTATGTACTGAAGTATGAATGGAAGCTGCCAATCTCTGGTCTGGACATAAGCTTGGAGTGCTGTGCTGCGGTTCCTGTTGTCGGGGGCAGTTCTTCTGGTTTGATACTACTGTGATGATGGCTTGGATGTCCAAAACTTCCATAGCCCTCTCCACTTTGTCAGTGTTGCAGAACTACTACCACTACTGGGAGTATCGATCCAGACAACAGGAGCCGCAGCGCAGCGCACTCTCCGAGCTTATATACAGACCAGAGATTGGCTGCTGCTGCAAAGTCCATCACTGGATGTACAGTACATCCAGTGTACCACCACCAAGCTTCCATCCATAATCTCATGTACTGGACTCAGTATGGATGGAAGCTTGGTGACAAAGGCTATGAGTCTGTACCATCAATGAACAGACCCCATCACACCAGACTATCTTCTGAAGTCAGTCCGTTGCAACTATGAGGGGGAGGGTACACACTGCATTTTAGTGCACAGTGCATTTCTGCTTGTGGCAACTGCCATGGCAGATTTGACAAGAACAACAAACTAGAATTACTAGATGACAAGAGCAGTGATGGAGATGCCAGGAAGTTGGAAGAGTAGAGCTAGTTGTATGTTTATTCATATTTGTATTTATTGTTTACAAAAGTATACTTTCTTTTTAGCACCATAGTTTTTTTATTATGTGTTGATCTTTTTATATAATGATATAGAGCCATATTTTGTTTATTTATTAATGAACTGAAAGTCTGAGGATCCCTGGCAAATTAATTTCACCCTTATTTTACTGTTTTTAACTACTATTTTTAAGGTGTGACAAAGTCTTTCTTATTCTGAAATAAACAATACATAAATCAGCTAAAGATTGTTCTTTTGTCCATCTATTTCTCTTTCAACAGTTAGTTTAAATTAAGATGCATTTTTGTGATATATTAATGATCTTTATATATCAATATGTCTGTCCGTCCGTCTGTCCGCCCGTCCGTCCCTACACACACACGCCCAACCAAACAGAAAAGAAAACACCTTAGACATATTGACATATGCATAACATGGCATATTAGTTATTACGCATGTCTGGGACATACGTACAAAAGCAGCCAATTTTATGGCCAGGAAGTCATTTTTACTGAAAGGTAATGGCTGGAACGGATTCAGCACCCCCCCCAAAAAAACTATTTTCATACCTTAGAAGCTCATTATTGGCCAATTTGACATTGTCCTGCATTTATCCTAGGCCCTCCGGGTACCCCAACTTTGATTGGCTCACACAAAGTTTCCCAAGGGAGTTGGCTTGGAACAAATCTTTCTGTGATAGTAGACACCTTTATGAACACATCTGTGAAGAAAGCTAGTGGTAAGCATTTTCTTTCCAGATTTGCCACAACTTAAGCAAATTCTCCCTAACTTAAGAGGCGGGATCAAAACTAATCTTTTGATGTTTTTTCATAAATTAATTCCCAATTTTCTTTTATGTCATGAAAAGTAGTGAAAATTGCTGATCTACAAACTCATAATGCATCACAAGACGCAAGCTTGTAGATCTGATTTCGTTACGAGTTTGGAACATAAGCCTTGAATAACATGCCAAAATAGGGAAGCCAGATGGAAGGTAGACGTAATAAGCCTAGGCTTCAGTCTATACCTTTGTTTTTCCAGAATAAGAAAAAAAAACTGAACTAAGAATGTTTTTTTGTATGGAAAAACAAACAAACTAATAAACTAAACTAAAGGTGGTTAAGTTTGCCTCTGGGTTTTATAAATATTTAAACAATGAAACATTGCAAACAGGAGGTTATAGCAGGTAGAATTGGATTTGTTGGAACACAGGTTATTTTTTCCATTTCCTGAAAAATGACGTTTTTTTGTATACAGTACATACAGGTCAGGTAGGTTTAGGCCCAGCAGCAACGATACAGTATGTTGGTGCACACATGTTGCTTTTTAAAATGTTTGCCTCTCCATTCCCCCAGTTTTATCTCAGGCCTGATACATAGGACAAAGATAGAGGCCTTTGAGCGGATGCTGTGGAGAGTGTGTAAAGGCTACACCATCCTCAGCTACTCAGAGATTGATGAGTATCTTGAAGACCCTGATACGGTATGTCGCCCTGAGTTAATATTGGCTGGGTTTCCCAAAGGAAATATGCATAGTGAGTATGCGTGTGGTTCTTCTCAACAACACCCCCTTTCAGTGTGAACATAGATATTCCGTGCATAGATGTGCCACGCTATAGTAGGCCTGATGCCTGGTATGCTATGCCTGAGGCCTATATTGGTAGGCCTGAGGCCTACCATACCGGCCTGACCGGTCAATAAAAAAATGCTGAATGAACTAGCTTGTATTGGTAACTTTGACTGCACAATAGCCTCCCATTGAACCTCCTTGTCTAGGCCTATATTTATTAACCCACAATCGATTGTTATTCAATTTAATTCACTTGTACCTGGCCTATATGTTTTCATATAGGCCTACGTTTACCTTGCCGACATCACTTTGCCTCTGAAATATTTGGACTGCTAGACAGCTGACAGTATGCTCTCTTCACTCTTAAAAATTATATATATATCTGGCAATTTAATTTCTTTGATGCTGAAGTAGGCCTAAACATGTTTAATTTCAACGTTTTTATATTTAAATGAGATGAAGAAAGTCACCACTCACATCACTCATTTCCCTGCAAATGGTTTTACTACTGCCACATGTGGACAGGTGTGTGTATAGGCTAAAGAGGCTTTAGGGAAACGGGTTTTCTTCTACATGTATTCATGCAGGAGGCCTTACGTGCGCAATGAGGACAGGTATGGCTGTGCTCTAGTCTACACTAGTCAGTGTTTCCCAAAATAGGAAATTGTGTCTGATTGGCTTCCATGCCGCCAATTTGGCCGCACACGGGCTTCTGTTTGCGGCCTAGAGGGGTGTGTTCAAGCTACGCGCAGCGCAAAATGTATTTGGGAAACCCAGCCATTGTCCTTACCAATTCCCTGCATTTCAGAGTGAGATTTAATGAGCAGCAGTAAAAGAAAAAAAATCACACCCGTGTGAAGTGAGGGTCGCTCTTTTCATTACAAAAGTCATTCCGGCATGTTTCACTTGTTCTGGCGTCTTTGCTTTTCTGCCCTCACTTTTATCTTCAATATGTACTTTGCTCAGCCAATCAACTCATCGCCAAGTATGGGGTGATCACGAGCCAATGTTTTTTATAAAGTATATTTATTGGTTTTAACAAATTTAAGGACAACAAACACACACATTACACAACAAGAACATAATAACAAACAAGAAAAAAAATTAAAAAAGAAAAACAACACTATTATAAATAAAAAAAGATTGAATATACAAAGACATGGCAAGAACAATGAACCATAATGACAATAAGTTGCTTTAGAATTTTGATAGAGGAAATACATCCATACAGTATATATACATATATTAAAAAGACAGACAATACAGTTGTCATAGGCACCAAATCATTACAATGAGAGCAGACCCATGCATACTCCACTCAAAGGCGGCAACCGCCCCCCCTCCAGGCGGCAGGGCCACCACCCCAAGAAGCGGCCCCGACGCAATGCATCGAGACCCCTGCCCAGGCGACCGCTCCCCCATACCCAAAGGGCGAACAAGCCCCCACCCCAAAGCAGAGCACCCACTAGGGAAGAATGCTGGCATATAAGAAATCTAAGGTTGGCACGGAAAACCTCCAAGTACTGTGGCAGACAATGTTGGTCCAATATGATCTAAATAATTGTCCCAAATTTTGTAGAAAGTGCCCAATTTAGAATGCAACATGCATTTAATGTATTCACAAGGAATACAGTCCAACATTCACTTTTTGAGGGGCGCTAGCGAGTGATTTCACTTCTACCCGTAGGGTACAAATGGTACAGATGTCACTGTTTGTAGCAGTCAAACAAAAAACGGCGCACATCCTCATCTACTTTTAAATGCTCCAATTTTTATTTCTGCTGTAAATAAAACAATTGGCATTTAAAAGTTAGTTGCAAAACCCCCTCTTGTTTTTCACAGTTTGCAGCAGTAACATGACTCCCTATGGCCTATTTATTACACCATTAACCCATTATGTGAACACAACATCCAATCACAAAATTGGGAATTACATGTTGATGGGCCTCACCTCCAAAATCGTCGAATTTTCGTAGAATGTAAGTTTTATTTCAGGTATTGTGAATGATTCCATCTCCAGTGGCTTGAAGTATGTTCATGTACTCCTGTATGTAGGCCATCATGCCTGTGATCTCTTGAACAACATGAGCAAGAATACAAATTAGTGTCTAATATTGTGTAGTTAAAATAATTTCACTTGAAAAGTTGGTCCTGGTGGCTTGGATATACAACGTTTCCTGTTTATTTCCTTTACAGGGTGAACCTGCTAAAAGTGTGGTGTTCCTGATCTCTTATTGGGGGGAACAAATCGGCCAGAAAGTCAAGAAGATCTGTGACTGGTAATGATTTTTCTTAGTTTGTATCCCTCCGCCGGTAATAGCCTTGGCCACAGGCATTATCTTCTTCTTCGTCTCACTATGGTAGCGTGGCCAAAGTTTGTATGTATGTACTAGGTAACTAGGGCATTGGTTCCCAACCCTTTTATACTGATAAGAGAAGATTTGCGCAATGTGTGGCAAACCTGCAAAAAAAAAGCTTACCACTAGCTTTCTTCACGATTATGTTCATAGTCATAAATATGTCTACTATCGCATATCAATTTGTTCCAAACCAACTCCCTTGGGAAACTTTGTGACAGCTGCTGAAAGTTGGGGTACCATTAACAACCTATATAAGGCAAAATATTCAAAATTTCATTATACTTTAAGTGGAATGTGACGTGTCAAACTAGGGGTTTTTCATGATTCTGAATCCATTGCAAGCATTAGGTTTGCATGAAAAACACTCCTTCAGCTAAAAATCTGATTTTACGGGGGCCAGTTTCGAATTGCAGCCGTCCGTAGGTGCCCTTTGAGAGCGGTTTTAAAGGAGTCAAGGGATTCGCATGTCTTAATGACTGTAGGTAGGGCGTTCCACATTTTGGTGGCGCAGGAATTTAGTCCCTTGTTTGTGCCGAATCTGCGTTGCACATGGTTTGTTGCACTCCCTCTGGTGTTGTGGGTGTGGACTTCGTTAAAGGTTAATTCCATGCTAGAAGGCTTTCTTACCTTTTATTTGTAGTTGTTACAGTACGTCCCCACCAAAGAGGTCCATGTGTTATTTTGTGCAAAAGTGCATTATTGGCTATTTTCCCTAATATAAGCCCTCAATGGGGGTTTGGTTTTTGTGCTAATTTGCTTATTTCCATCAAAATAAGTAGTAAAGTGTGCCGCTTGGGATGCTATTTACATTATGAAGAGAGGATATATACAAAAACAATTGTTGTAGGGGAAATAGTCAATAATGCGCTTTTGCACAAAATAACACCTGGACCTCTTTGATGGGGACATAACTACAAATAAAGGTAAGAAAGCCTTCTAGGAGCCTGACCAGTTTGTTTTGGGAAGTCTGGAGCCTTGTTTTAAGGGCCTTTGAGGTGCTGTGGTACCAAGAGGTGCATGCATAGTCGAAGAAAACTTGTACGAAGGTTCCTGTTAGGGTCTTCAAGGTGTTTTTGTTGACCAGTGAGGAGAAGGAATCTTGTTCTTTGCTTTTTTTTTGTAGGGATGTCCCGATACACTTTTATCGTTTCCGAACCGAAAATATATTATATTGAAGTCCACCGACTGGGAATAATGTTCATAGCTAACTAGCTACATATCTCCTGTTGTGTTTATAGCAGACTCCTCACTCGAAAGCAAACTCCACAACATTTTATTTACCTGCCGTAGTGTCAACCCCTTACCCCTGTGTCGGATCGGTGGTTAGACTGGCATATTTGCCGATACTGATATGACCAATTAAGGGCCGATCCGATTTTTACCGATACAGTATCGGGACATCTCAACTTTTTTTATTACGTTGGTATCACCGGAAAGATTAGCCACCAAGATGGAACCTAGGTAGGTCATTTCATCTTTCCGTGTGATAATATTGTCACCCACTTTAACCAAGAAGCCATCTGCCTTGCTGAGATTACTATTTGATCCAAAGAGAATGGATTCAGTTTTTCCCAGGTGTAAAGATAGTTTTTATCAGCGAGCCAGGTGCAGATTCTATTGATGGCCTTTTCAACCTGCAGTTTGTTCCTGTCTGAGACCAGCAGTGCTGAGTCATCTGCGAACAGGAACAAGTTGCAGTCACAAGCTGATGTCATGTCGTTTACATATATTAGGAACAGTACATTACTACATTTTAAAATTTGTCCAGAGAGAAAGAGACACGATAGGAGAAATCACTATGCTTTCATGGCGTACAGACAGAAATTGCAACTAAGGCATACAACAGTGATGGTGGTATTTCTAGTTTGTGTCTTGTCACTGTTTAGCATTGCTTATCTGACTTTTGGATAACAAGTTTTTTTGTTTCTCCCCAGCTATCACTGTCACTTGTATCCATATCCCAATAGCAATGAGGAGCGAAATGATGTTGTAGAAGGACTTAGAACCCGCATTCAGGACCTGCACACAGTATGTCTATATGTTTTCAATTTTTCATTCAAAAGGTTTTTGTTGCATCTATACTTCAGGTCAAAGTAGTTAAACATGTAAACCGGTAGTTTGCTTTAACAGCTCAAATTGTGACTTCTTCACAGACTAATGGATTACTTGGAAGACTTTTTTGCTGTCATTTGCTGGTTAAAATATAATCTTCTTATGTGTTCTGACTAGATTGGAACATATCATGTATTCATTATATCCCAGCGAGGGTAACCCTTGTACCAGTCTTTTGTGGGAAGATGATAGTTTGAGGTCATTTTCAGTTACAAAATAACAGTTTCTGTAACATGAATGAGCTTTTCATTTCCTTTGGGAGCCACTATTGGCAGCTGTGCTAGGGTAGCTATCCGAAGGAGCATTGCTCCAGGAATTACATTAGCTTCCTGTAGCACATGATCTACATGAGACGTTTTCCTCCCCTTGTCTCTATAAACGTATTGTCTTCACCAGGCCGAAGGCATCTAAGGTTTGCAGGAGTGGTTCGCTTTGAACAAAATAAATAAATAACTGAAATAATGAACACAGTGTCCGATTTGCCGTGAAAGGCAGAGGAAGACGTGCTACCATTTTCACATTGGACTATTATAGCCTCACCAAGTCTGCCTAGTGTTCCAGATCAAATCACAAATTCTGACATTGGAGAGAAATATATTTGTTTCTTCATATGGGTGTGGAATGAATATTTGTTCATAATGTGAAACACCAGAGACATATGTTTAACTGTTCATCTCCTCAGGTGCTCTACAGGACAGAGGACTATCTGAAACAGGTTCTGAACAAGGCATCAGAGTCTGTCTACACTTGGGTCATCCAAGTCAAAAAGATGAAATCCATCTACTATATCCTCAACATGTGTAGCTTTGATGTCACAAACAAGTGTTTGATCGCTGAAGTGTGGTGTCCTGTCAATGACCTTCCCACCCTGCGGATGGCGCTAGAGGAAGGCTCGGTGAGAACTGTACACAATACACATGATGTGGTTGCTTGCTTCTTGAAGTGGAACATTGTTATTATTGAGAGAACTACGTTTAGTGTTTGCAACATAAGGATGCAACCATAAGATATTCCCACATGAAATTAATGAGATTCTGTGTGTAGAGGGCGGTGTAAGGGAGCCTTAATCTGCTGTGCTGCTTTGACTATTTTCAGTCCAGCCGATCAGCTGTCTTTAATGTACATACTAGTTTTGGCCGCTTCGCAACCCACACACTTATCGTCACACTGCTGCTCCGACCAATATCATTGAGTCATATTGTTGTCGGAGTACCCATTATACCCCACTGTCTGTGTCCCTTTTGTGTCCATATATGGAGATGTCTGTATCTGTCGGTCCTTGTCCCTTTTTTGCTCATTTATGGAGACCCCTCTAGTGACATCTTTGTCACTGTTCGCCAATAGAAGGCTCTGTAGTAGAAGACTGGCCTGATGAAGTGAACGGTGGTGACGCAACTCTCCTTATATGGCTCTGGGTCGGATCAGTGTCTCTGGACAACTGGGTCTCTGTATCCGTCAGTCCTTGTTAAGGGTGTGTGCACCTTATATTCGGATATTTGGCACAGCTATGTGTGTGAATGTGAATGTACTCCACTGATTGGCTGAGCACAGAATGCGCCGCTCGGTTCACACAAGTGTGATTTTATAAAATATTAGCTGCCACTGCCGCTCTGTTTGAAGAATTAATCATAAGGTTTGTGTGAAGAAGATCCAATACCATGTGTCATATTATGGTTTAACCCATTCTGACCTGAGATCAGATTCATACGAGGTTTCCACTGGACACACACTGGGTCTGATTAACCCATTCTGACCTGAGATCAGATTATAAAAATGTCAGTCGTTCTTCGATTTTTTCAAAAATAGCAGACCTACAAGCTCGTATCGCGCCACTCGGTGGCGCGATATGAGCTTGTAGATCTGCTATTTTTCAATAGCTAAAGCATAACATGATGCTGACACCAAAATGGGTTCCCGTTCAGAATGGGTTAAAAATATATATATATATATCCCAGTGTGAACAAGCAGGGCTATTATTCCAGTGCGTCCTTGGGTTTTTGAAGACATTAAAAATCTATCCTTGTTCACAGAGGAAGAGTGGTGCAACAGTTCCGTCTTTTGTCAACCGCATCCCCAGCAATGACACCCCCCCTACACTAATAAGGACCAACAAATTCACTTCTGGTTTCCAGAACATTGTGGATGCCTACGGTGTGGGCAGCTACAGAGAGGTTAACCCAGGTATGTGGTCACTACTCGTACTTCGCTTTTCTGCCCTCACTTTTATCTTCAATATGTACTTTGCGGAGTTTGCGCAGCCAATCAATCATCGCTATGGGGGGGACACGCACAGTGCTGGCTTTAGCTGCCATGGGTCCACAGCAGTCTTATTGACATTTTTTGCCATTTGGTCTTTAGCGCCTTACACAATCATCACCTTCCCTTTCCTGTTTGCTGTGATGTTTGGGGACCTGGGTCATGGCATGATCATGGCTTTGTTCGGTTTCTGGATGGTGTTCTATGAGAACGATCGGAAACTGAAACGCACCAGGAATGAGGTGAATAAGTCGATCAATCCACTCCAGAAATAGACTCAAACATTGTTCACAAGCAGACTTTGTACTTAATAGTGTAAGTCTTTGCCATTTACGTGGTTCTTAGTGTTTTGTGTGATCTGATGTTTATGTGCAGATTTGGAACACATTCTTTGAGGGCCGTTACATCATTCTCATGATGGGCCTGTTCTCAATCTATACTGGTCTCATCTACAATGACTGCTTCTCCAAGTCCCTTAACATCTTTGGTTCTGGCTGGAGTGTCCGTGCCATGACGAAAGCTGGAGTTTGGACGTGAGTACTTCACAACCCCACAAATACTGTAGGACAGTGGTTCTCAACCTTTTTGGCTGGCGACCCCCATAGAAATAAAAAGCTAATATGAGGCTATGTGCAATTGTGCATGCATAAAGTGAGTGGCAAAGTGAGTTTAACATTGTTTAATTCAATCAGACTTTTCTGTTTGGATGTATGGGCTGTCAAGGCCAGAAAGTAGTTGTTTATTTTTGTCTTATGTTTAATAAACTCCACTGGTTTATCAATGTGATTTTAGATGTTTGGCATAAGCAATGTTTTCTTACATACAACTATTTGCTGTTGACATATTTGATGGAGCAAGTTAAGTTTATTGTCCAAACATTAGCAACTTACTTAAATATTATTATTTTTTTCCACGACCCCCAGGTTGAGAACCATTGCTGTAGGAAGGTGTAGAACCATTAAACAGCCAAATTCACATTCAATTCACAAGTCGTATTTCTACATATTTTCTGGTTGTTTATAGTGAATGTCATCTAATGAGAATTTCTAATTCTGTTTCAAGTTTTATGACCAAGAAGACAAATCTATGTATGGACAATGAAATGGTTTTGGATATGTTTTCTAACATTTTGTTGTATCCGACAGTGATAAAGATATCAGGGGCAATCGTTTTCTAAGTCTGGATCCAAATATTACAGGAGTCTTCGTAGGACCCTACCCGCTGGGAATCGACCCGGTGAATGTTTCTTATTGTCGGATAAATAAACATCATGCATGACATAAATGATCAATGTTACTGTATATTAATCTCTCAAATGTGGGTTAGTAATATCTCCTTCATCTCTTGTCTTTTCCTTGTGTAGATCTGGAACCTGGCATCCAACCGCCTCACTTTCCTAAACTCATATAAGATGAAGATGTCAGTAACCGTGGGCGTCATACACATGAGTTTTGGGGTCATACTCGGTATCTTTAACCACTTGTAAGTAACCATGTCTTCATTTGACGTTAGAGCTTGTATTGACAGAATTAACTGGATTTTGTGGAGCATAACTACATCTTATTTATGTCAACACCCACATAGGCACTTTAGGAAGAAATACAACCTGTACTTGGTATTTCTTCCCGAAATCCTGTTCCTGCTGTGTCTGTTTGGCTACCTGGTGTTCATGATACTCTACAAGTGGCTGGCCTTCTCTGCTCAGGACTCCAAGCACGCCCCTAGCATCCTCATCCACTTCATAAACATGTTCCTCATGCAGGGCGATGATGTACAGCCCCTCTACCCAGGACAGGTGAGATTGTACAGATGTAAAACCCCACCACATGTGGGTTGTGTGTTGGCAATACACTATCGAGGGATTAATTAATGCTGGCGGGAATTGTGTTTTAATAGTCAAATCCTTTATAAACACAGAGTTGAACTTAATTGGCTCAATAACGGTATGCAATGAATAAAGGTCATACAACATTGTGCAGTATACTTTATGCTTACCATCAAAATGCATTATATGCACCATTTTCCATTCAAAATATCAAATATAATCCAAAATCTGCCAATGTTTAAGACTGAAAGTTGAATGCAATTTCTGAGTTCATTTGTCGGCATTAACGCAGAGCGAAAGAAAAAAAGAATGATGCTCTAGGTCTGTTTAATTGTGATGTTTTCTGCTTTGATTTTGGGAGTGGCAGGTAGAAGGTTACCTGCCACATACAGTAGCTCTGATTGTTCTACTGCAGAGGTCACATCATGAATATGAATTGATCGACACTGAACAGATAAAATCCACTTCATTTTAAGCTGGTTATTGCTACTGAGGCAGAGGATATGAGAAGGTTATGCAACATGTCTGCTGTGTTTCATCTAGACTGGACTGCAGGTGTTCCTAGTGGTCGTTGCCTTGCTCTCTGTGCCTGTTTTACTGCTGGGAAAACCGCTTTACCTTTATTGGCTTCACAATGGAGGCCGCCACCTAAGAATGTACAGGGTAAGTTTCCTTGTTTCTTGTTTTTTTGTGTGCTCTTGCCTTTTGTATGCGTGTTGATAGACATATTAGTCGATAGACGATTAGTCATGTGCCTAAATATTTGTGTCACTAACCCCCTTAGGGGTATGAGCGTGTTCGACGCGGCAGCGAGGAGGAACTCTCCCTTATGAGGGCTCATGACATGGAGGAGGGAAGCAGTCACAGTGACCTCTCCACCAGCAGAGAGCATCAGACGGAGGAGGTTGGCACGACAACACCATTGTCTGCTCAGCTAGTCCAGTGATTCTCAACCTTTTGGCCATGATGATACTGCAAGTTGGCCCCCAAATAATTAGGAAAACATTAAATTTTTAGTAATAATATAACGAAATGAATTGAGATTCAAGCAGGAACACGATTGGTATACAAAACAAATAACCTGATCTGCACATGCACTTGATGGGCCCTGATCAAGAAAAGGTTGAGGCCCACTGAGCTAGTCATTTTATGTTAACAAAAGATCAGTGGCAGATTTCTGCCCCCAACCAAGAAGTAACGATCATTGTTTTTCTCTTTTGAAAGTTTGACTTTGCAGATGAATTCCTTCACCAGGCCATCCACACAATAGAATATTGCTTAGGTTGCGTCTCCAACACAGCCTCTTACTTAAGGCTCTGGGCTCTGAGTCTGGCACATGCCCGTGAGTATCATCCTTGTGAAATTTACACATTTATGCCATTATTTCTTTGTTTAATAAAGAAAGCCAAATCAACTGCAAGAACATACTGCAACAAAGAGTTTGGCATAGGATATTTTTGTCTGTTGACCTAAATAATTTACATCAATGATAGCCCTGAGAATGATCTTCCACTACTGTAGTGTAAAAAGGCAATGATTAATTTTTCCTCCTTCTCTCAAATATCACTCAAATGAATGTTTCCTTGCCTCTGCTCTCACAGAGCTGTCTGAGGTGCTGTGGACTATGGTGATGCGTGTGGGACTACGGATGGACACCAGTCTGGGAATCATGTTCTTGGTCCCTGTGTTTGGCCTGTTTGCTGTTCTCACAGTGTCTATCCTCCTGGTAATGGAGGGACTGTCTGCCTTCCTTCATGCCCTTAGGCTGCACTGGTAAGATGCATGCCCCCAACTACAATGATTTCCTTTTATTATCTTATTTTATTTCCTTTTATTATTATTTATTCAGACTATATATATATATATATTTCCCCTTGATATAACAAAATACATACATAAATGGATGCACCTGGGACGTATCCTCAGTGATGTATCCCAAGGTCATCGGGGTTTCGGGTCTTGCAACATCATACCCCTCACTCAGGTGACCCAGCCGGGAGTGATCAAGTCCCGACTTACGTCCCAGTAGCTACCCTCGATAAGTCCCATTAGGGAAAAACCAGTGCCACACAATCCATTCCTCCTGAACTACTCTGCCGGGACTGGGAGGTACCATTCTGGCACAAAATAAATTGATCAAAGATTCAACAAGGATTTGTCACTCAGAATGACTGGCAATACAAACGAAAATGTTTATCTAATGCAGTTAATATAATGTCAGAAGAGAAAGTGGGTACATAATAAACTAGAACTGCACTCTGTCGAGTGCCTACTTGCTTGTTGCACACAAGTGCACTACTACTAGTGCGCAAGCAGAGCGTGCAAGTACTGTAGACCGCTACAAACTTTCAAATCTCAGCCTCTGTGAAAGAACGTTTGCAATATTTAATTATTGGGTTTAGCTATTTGCTACGTACCTTGCTTTTGGAGGAGAAAAAGTAGTATTTTGAAGTATGGTAATGATTACTTATGCCTGTTATGGCAGTGGTGTCAGATTACATACCGTAATTTCCGGACTATAAGCCACACCTGAATATAAGCCGCACCAGCCAAATTTAGGGAAAATCCCATATACAAGCCGCACCGGACTATAAGCCGCACCGGACTATAAGCCGCAGCTACGTTAGCTCAGAGCCTGAGATGGCTCTGCGTTAGCTGTAAAAATCCATAGATTAGCCGCACCGTTGTATAAGCCGCAGGGTTCAAATCATGGGTAAAAAGCTGCGGTTTATAGTCCGGAAATTACGGTACATGTATACATAAGGGCATTACCTTTAGTCCACCCGACACTGGTTATCGATGGTGACGTACCGATGACATTCAATTCACATTTCAATTATACCCTGGCATTGGTACATATATTCATCACGTCATATGTATATGTGTGTATATATATATACACATATATATATGTAATTTCTGAGTGATTAGTGGTATAATGTGGTTACTCGGGTGGTTTGATGCGTATGTCCCTTTTTTTAACCCACCTGACACTGAAACATATCATTACGTCACCATCGTAAACCAATTATACCCTGGCATTGGTTACATACATAATATGACTCATGGGACATCCGCGGAAAACATACCTGCACGGTCTGCTTCCGTATGTCCGGGGCCAGCATATGAAGTCATATCATATGCATTCTAAGGGACATTGGTACATATCTTCATCACATCATGGGACATATGCTTCGTAGCATGACGGAAAACATACCTGCACGGTCAGCTTCGTGCCAGCATATGACGTCATGCTGCTAAGGGATATACTCATCGTAGCACCTGCTGACTGATAACATTACTTGCATGCTCTGCTTGCGCAAGTAATTACATATCTTATCATATCAATAAAACAAAGGTGTTTGCATGATACACAGCAAATAAATACACAACATGAACAGATTTAAAAGGGAAAATACCATTTACTTTTGTTTTTATTGCGATAGCTGTTCCTGTGGTTATACATTTGTTTTCCTTCTCAGGGTGGAGTTCCAGAATAAATTCTACAGTGGAACTGGGATCAAGTTTTCTCCCTTTTCCTTCTCCCTCCTGCCATCCAGCTTTGAGCATGATGGCTTGCTATGAAAAGACAAGCAGGTTGTCGTTGTCCAGTAGTAAACACAGCCAAAATGTGCCAGCAGAGATCAGTTGTGCTAAAGCCCACCTAGATATAGGATTGGCTTCCTAAGCCTTACAAGGCAGTCCGAAAAGTGTAACTTCCTACAAGCTCAACAATGCCTAAGACTTTGTATCTAATGATGACCTCTTCATGCCTACAGACAGCACAATTTTTTAGCCAAGGATTATCAGTTTGACACTTGCAGCGTCATTCATATTTATGTTGCACAGAGTAATTGAACATGGCTAATGACTGTAAAGCAGAAATTGTTGGATGTTCAACATGTCAAGCTCAAGAATCAAGTGCATCATCTGCATGGTAAACAAATGATTTGCTTTAGAGTTTTTCTGAGGTCACTGGGAGGAGTGCGATGCAAAAGTTCATTTTCACAGTTTATTTTATACTTTTTCTTGCACTGACTGCCTTACAGAAGTCCAACCAAATGAACGAGCATATCTATTTTTCATATTTTGGGGCTATCAAAACATTGCAAAGGGTATTTTACTTTTCTTTATTGAAAAGTGTTTTGACATGAATGTGATAAGAGATGTATATACTTTTATAGAGCAATTGTTTAAATTATTACTATTATTTTGTTTTTGGAATCCTAGTGCATCAATTTGAACGTTGAATGCTTGTCCCATGCTGTGATTATGCTTCTTGAAGATGTGTATTTACAATGTCGTTTGTGCCCCATCACCTTGTGAGAAACATTTCACATTCCACTGAAAGCTTCTTTTATGTTTTAGCTGCTCTAGAGCCATGGAATGAGTTGGCAATAGGGCAGTAAAAGTCAGCACTGCACAGTAAGTATTGATTTAACTGAGTTAAATTAACACAGTGGATTTTACTGTGTTGACTGGAAAGTTGTGTGAAGCCTTATTCTAATACAATACTTTAGTATGTACCGTATGTATATGATTTAAGAAATTATTTTAGCTATACTAAAATCTAACTTGTGTTTTAACTTATGTTTCTAGTTTTTCTTGTAATTGGAAATATTAAATCTGGACAGTTTTATTTGTGATCATTATGCTGAACATGATGGGGTCATTCCATGTTCCTAGTGTCTCGTATGTTCCCAGGGTCCGGTTAAGTGTAGTGTCCATGGATATTTTAATCTGAAGATCCAACTGGTTGCATTTCTGCAGAGCAAAAGAGTGAGTTGCAAGCCTCCTTTTTCAAATTCAAATATGCAGGCGTACTATACTGTGTGTGCATGAATTTGATCACAAAAGGGTGGATATTGGGAACATGAGACCCAGGGAACATAATATGCTCCCAACATTATGGGAGTGCTTGGACCTCCTCAATCGCAATTTATCTTGCTGTGGTTTTAAAACACCAATATGTTTCAGCTTATGAGCGTTTCATTTTTGAAGGGTGTGGCCTTTGATATCGGAACTAGATTAAAGACTTGGTAAAATATCCAGACAACCACTGTATTGTATGGGTGTGTACTATGATGTTTGCTTTGACATTCTTTAATTGCTGATAACATTCACATGGGGGTGGTTCGTCATGTCATTTCTTCTAATGTAGCCCCAGATCTTGTCTGTTTTTAGAATGAGAATGGGTTTCAAAAGGAATTGCATTGAAGAGAAAAAAACATTGTACTAATACATTCCTGTTTTTATTTTTTATTTGTTTATGTTGAAGATTGTAATAAATTGTATTTGATTGAATTGTACATTTTCTAATTAATATTCTTTGTAGACGGATTTAATTGAGCCTAGGCTGAAATCAGAACTCGATTCAGTGACAGTATGGTTAGAGATAGGGTAAGTGATTTTCATTAATAATAAAAAATAAACTATAAAAGTAATTAATAATTGATTGGATTTATTCATTTGTTAACTTGTTCAAAGGATTTAAAGACTAGGGATGTGTACATTATGCTTTTGTTATTGTTTTGTTCTTTGTTTATCTTAAGATTTTGTTGCATATAAGAAAGAAAAATCACATCCGTCATCCGTGTGAAGAGATGTAATTTGTGTTAACACAAAATAGCCGATTTGCTCAGACACATGACGTAAATTCTCCTTGTCAATGGCATTTAATGTTTGTTAGGACAAAAATCTACACTAGCTAAATATAGAAATGTGGATGGATAGGCATCACCTAATAAAAATGGACACTAACGATTTGCTTGTTTGTAGGACGAAGTTTACCCTAATAGCTGGTTATAGGAGGGGCTAGCGCCCCTCAAAATCACGAGCACAAAGCTTCTATACATAATTCATCTGACCGGATTTGGGTTTCACTATTTTCAAAATCATGTTTCTTTCAAATGTGGTCTGTTTCCGTTTCTTTCTGCGAGCATGCTCCTAGTTCAATAGCAATTTAATAGTAGGCTAGGCCTACTAACACCACAACTTTTCATCGGGCTAAGGAGAGAACGGACTGATCTGGTCATAACTGCAGTCCAAGACTGATATAGCCCTTCATAGATCTTCATAGTGTCTCAGTGGTTTTTCAGGTTGTTGGGTGGATAGAAATGAACAGTAGCCTACACAATGTACACTGCTAGTAATATTGGTGCCCTCTTAAATGTTGAAAGAGCTAAGATAGTGGTCACAGACACTATGGGTGACTTAAACGTCCCTGGTAATGCCTATGTTAATGATGGTGATGGAATGAAGTCTGAAAGTGATGTCATATGATCAAACACAATGGGGATATAGACCACACCCACAGGAATGCACCCAGGGTGCCGGCCCGATTCTGGCGAGCCGCCCCGCGTCTGAAACGGTTGAGAAATTACAGTTACCGTGTGGGGGTCCCTCTACTGTACCCTGTACTGTACTGTACTGGGACACCTGAAATCACCATATATACAGTTAATATGTGCGTGTGTGTTTGTGTGTGTGTGTGTGTGTGTGTGTGTGTGTGTGTTAGGTTGTGCACAGGTGGTGAAAAACAACCATGCTGTTTTTGTGCTCAGACGCACCCACCCAGCCAGCCAGCCACCCACCCACCCACACACATAGATCCGTAAGGGAGTGTTTGCACCACTCAAAAATCAGAAGCTGGCCTCTTCGATGTAGGACCAGAGAAGAGGGCATGGCTAGTTGGCTACACAATGTTGAAAAGGACAAGAACACATATCAAACCGTTTGAAACACAGTTTGGGTTTCCAGGGCCAGACCCACTCACAAATGTTTGTATATTCTCATTCTTTCTAAATTATTTGTGTAACTGCATATGTTTTCTTTTTTGGATGAGGAAGAGCCAAATGTGTTGTGTTGAGGCTGTCAGAACTCCATACTCCAGAGTCCCACCTGACAACCTGGTCCAAGTCACAGGTCACCCAGTACCTCTGGACTACTTCATGCTCAGGTCATCAAGGACAGTGACAGTCAATGAGAGACCTGGACAAGGTAAGAAAACACCCTGAAAACTGACAAAACAAATGCATACGTATACTTTAATCATGCTATTAACATCACTAAAAGTAATGGGGTTGATGCATTTTCTTTTCTTTGTGGGTTGCTTTGTATTGGCAATAAGCAGATTGAGGCCCAGAGAACTGCTGTCCCAAAGCCCAAAGCTTTCGTAGTCTAGCTGCACATGCTCAAGGTCATCCTCATAGAAGCTGACGTGCTCAAATTACAGGTGCAGAACCAGGTACTGCGATCGGCTGGGTATGCATGTATGTCAGTGTATTCCATCGGCCAATCAGGGACCAAGAACAGCGATCGGCTGGGTATGTACAGTATGTCAGTGCATTCCACCGGCCAATGAGGAACCACTGTTCTCGATGATGTAACTAAAGTACGTTTCAAAATTGGTATAAGGTCAATAGGGTGTATGTATCGGCTGGGTATGTGTGTATTTCGGTGTACTCCACCGGCCAATAGAGGGCCACCATTCTTGGTGACATAGCTACGTTTCAAAGTTGTGTATATATAGGGTGTAAAACATTTAGAACAGCTATTGTAGTAGACATTGGTTAGGCATTGGTTTACCACAATATATCATCATATATCGGGGGGGGGGGGGGGGGGGGGGGGCTTGGCCGCGATGATGTCAGTGGTGAACGCAGTGGAAGAACTCTCCAAAGTCCAGAGTTTTTGAGGGGTGATAGCCCCTCCTATGTCCAGCTTTTAGTGTGTGCGTGCAAACACAAACTTTGTCCTAACAAAAACATTAAATGCCATTGACAATGAATGGACAATTTTTAGTGTTTGTATAAACACAAACATTACGTCACACAAACATTGAAGACAAAGGTGAGGACACACATTCTGATTGGCCGCAATGAGATGATGTATGATGATGCACGATGATAAGAGCACCCCTCACTTCACACCGGTGTGATTTTTGGCACACTGACCAGTGTACACCATGTGGAGGAATGTAATGGGTGTGGGACTGGTATTTGTCATCTAAGCACATATTGTGTGCTTGGGTGCTCTGAATTGGATGGATGGAATAACTATAATTATAAAATAACTTGTATGTACCAAATCCAATGTCTATTCTGAGTTTTAGAATGTTCAAATACAAATTTAAAATCCTGATGGATTTCCAGTTCTCACACACATTATGAAACCAGACCTAGTTTTAGGTGGTATATGTTTTAAAGATTTATTTTGGGGTTTTTGTGCCTAGTACAGTTAAGTAGTTTGAGAGTAACGGGGAGAGAGAGATGTGGAGTGACACAAAGCCAAAGCCGTCGGGATCTGGACTTGAACCCACAACACGCTGTCAAGCTACATTGAGCCTATAGGTGCCCAGACTGCTACGCCAGCTGTCCAGGCCTTACAGGTGGAATATTGAACAGACCTAGAAACAAAGTAGTCACAGTGGAAAGCCTTTAAC
Organism: Protomyctophum parallelum; assembly: GCF_964188405.1. Classification (NCBI taxonomy): domain Eukaryota; kingdom Metazoa; phylum Chordata; class Actinopteri; order Myctophiformes; family Myctophidae; genus Protomyctophum; species Protomyctophum parallelum. The sequence goes on from NC_139710.1 coordinate 10,349,079, forward strand.
ACTTCCTATGAAGCGCATGTCTATAATGCTTTATAAACCTGCCTAAAATGTATTACAATTTTATGACACTGGATGATTACAGTTAGGCATTCATAACACATTATAAACCCTGTTTCTCTTTCAGACTGTTTCTACTTTAAGCCATGAGCATACTATTAAATAATTTGCATAGATAATACTAATGTATTATAATCATTATATCATTATAACAACAAAAGGTTTCTGCTCTTACATCTTCAGAAATGCCACTACTTCTCACTTATTTTGAGTTATAATCTCACTATATTATAACAGTGATTATAATACGTTCTACATTTAATAAAATGTATTATTGTATGTATGAGAATCACACTATTAATACACTATGATCCTTCCCTTAACCAAGACATGTCCAACAATTGTTATGAGTGCTATAACTATTAAAGTATACGTGTTGGCAGATTATAATTCATTATGTTGTTTATAAGCATTATAGACATGGTCTTCATATGAAGGATTACCAAAAACCCATTGCATAAAAGAATGATGGAACTCCATACATAATCACCAATCAAAATATTACTAAAAAGTTAACATTTAGCCAATTTGGGAATGGTGTAAATGCAATCCTTTTGAGAGCTTGACAGGTGTTTTAGTTTTCACACTAGATGGCAGAATAGAGCAGTGCTTAACTACTCCTACTGACTCTCTAGACTGGAGACAGAAGAACCTGGCCCCGGGGTCGAATCCGGGGACCTTGGAACGGTTGCCACCAGGTATTCCTAAACCTAACCTTAGTAAAACTATGCCTAAACCTAACCTCAGTAAAACTATGCCTAACCCTAAACGTATTATTCTTAACATTGACCACAGTAAAACAAATACAAGAATGCAAGAACCGATGGAGAAACGCCAATTAAAGTGCCCTAACCGCTGCTATTTTTAATCTCTGAAGAAAGATTATTTAATCTTCTGTTTGTTGAATACTCTGTGGCATTTCTAACAACCAAGCCTGACGGGGTAAGAATATTCAGAAGAAGACGAGGGACCGCCTTGTGTTTGTTTTATTTCTCCAGGTCCAGGATATAATTCTTCACCCTCTCTGCCTCTCTTGCCTCTGCCTAGACCATTATAGGAGGCTCTTCATAAGGAAAAATAGAACTTATAAATACATATGTCTGACATGACATGCATTATAAAACAAATCTCTGCAGATAATGGTTAGACTTAGATTTGGCCTATGTCTTTGTTGTTCTTCATACTTAATCTGAATGTCTCAAACGGAATTCAGTTTTTTGTTTTTATTTTGTTTCTCTTTTTTAGTTTGAGCTATATTTTCTGCCTATAAGGATTATAGCTGCTACTCATTGTGGAAAAAGTAAAAACATTGACCAAATACAATGGAAAATGTTTCTACCATAGCAAAGACCTCTTGAGCCCTTTAGAGAATAGCATGCAAGCACTTAGTTGTCACATTCATCCAATGACAAATCACCTGTATTCATGTGAGCTCTGAATCTTGTTCAGGTGAATGGAGCCCATGGGTGCAGTCAGACAGTCAAACACTTGGCAGCCAGTGTGGTCATGCATCATTCATGCACAGACACACATGCACTGCTAAATTATGTGTAAAAATCACACTCCTGTGAAGTGAGAGGCGCTCTTATCATCATTCATCTCATTCAGGCCAATGTTTGTGTTACGCAATGTTTGTGTTTACCATAGACTAGTGTTTACACGAACACTCAAAATTGTCCATTCATTGTCAATGGCATTTAATGTTTGTGTAGGACAAAGTTTGTGCACACACACCAAAAGCTGGACATAGGAGGGGATAGCGTATTAGCGCCCCTCAAAAATAGACTAAGTCTATAAGTCGTAACTCTGTACATGCATCCTAGAAATTAACTGATCATGCATCGCCCCACTTGATTCATTTAAGTCGATGCATCTAAAGGTAGAGAGAGAGTTACGTTTGGTTTTAATGGGGTGACACTGGAAATAGAAACTTTTATGAGCACACATGGATGGAGAGGGAGGGTGTTATTGAGGGTGGCAGCACTGCCCCATCAAAAAAAAAGGAAAGCTGTATTTTTTAATGATGGACGCTGTAACTTTTTCAAACTCATTTAAGTGAAAAGCACATCTGCATGTAGACAAGCGTTTTGTCTTCACAGTGGAGTGAGAATAAAAGAGGAAGGAAGGAGAGCAACAATACACGGAGTGGAGAAAGTTAAATAGAAAAATCTCCCAATGCCCCCACCACCTCCTTCAGAGTTCAAAATTATTTTCAGCTGCCTTGGACTGGAGGGATTTACATTAACTCCAAACTGCTCCAGTTCTTGGCACCACTGCCCGTGCCTGTTACCTCATAAAATGCCATGGGTGCCACAACTCTGTGCCCACCCCTGGCCAGTTCTTTCAACTTGTTTCCGTTTGGCGTGATTAAGAGCAGGTGGGCTTTACAGCGAGCAGTTTTAGTGTCCTTACTCAATAGTATGAATGGTCTACTAAGCCAAGTGTGTCCAACTGTATACCACAAATCAGAATGGTGCTGGGGATTGATTTCTTTGATAATTCCCTTTTTAATTTTTTACTGGTACACCAAATAAATAGCCCTCCAACTACAGGACAAGTGACCAAGTCCTGTGTACGAAGTGTCCATGAACAAGCTTTGAATCTCAGGCTCCAGGAGGTACTTTTCTGTTACTGTTGCTCTCACTCTCTCTGATCTACCTGAAGAGTGGCCAGCTATTCAGGCACCAACATGCAACATCAGATAAAAACAACTACGTAGACATTAGATACAGTGCAGCCTATCTTAAAGAGACAAGTGATTTAAGTTGGATTCATACAACCGGCTATAACTTTCAAGAAAGCTTTACCTTTGCAAATGCAGATACATTCACAGCATCTGTGCAGCCGGTGTGACATGCAGCTTTGCCCACTGAAAGACCTGAGAAGTGTAGTCACCCTAACCACTGATATAGATTTTGGGCTCCATTATACTTGCAGTGCCAGGTGTTTAGCTTGGAGCAGGACCACAGTGCTGTGGTTACTGGCTGCTTGTACTGTAACCCTATACAGGTCCCACAACCATGGGTAGAAAGAGGTTAAAATCTGTCTGGGCACTCCATGTGGACTTGGCAGCCAGAATTCTTATGGCAACCATACAAAAAAATGATTGTTTTACATAATAGAATATAACAATTTCTTATTTTATATGTCATGGATAAATCGTTATAGATTTATAGGAATATGAATGTGTTCGTTATAATGGAATGGGCTACAGATGCAGGTTCGTTCATAAGTTTCATTGCTAACAATAACTATGATTTCAGTGAGACCTTTGCCATCCTGGAAAGAAAGCCCACAACCAATCATTAATTTACAACAGCTGCAATGCTTATTTGTCCTCGGTGAAAGGTTGAAACGGGGCAGGGTAGGACTTGGCGGGCTGTGCTTTTGAAAGACTCGGGTAGACTATAAAACCAGATCTTGCCCATTGTGCAAGGCTCGGCTTGAAGTGCGCACAGAGGGAGGGAGGCAGAGACAGTCCACACAGAAAGGAGAACAAACACGGTAGGCTACCTAGACGTTTGATTTGCTGCTGTCGGATCGGATGGCTGACTGGCTGCAGATAGCGAACACGCAGCGAAGTCTACAGTTTTTACTCAAGTAACAGTGGCGCTTTTCCTCACCTTCACATACATTTAAAAAGCATTACATCATTCATCTGTCCCTTTAAAGAGACAGATAGTTATATTATTTCGTGTATGTCAGCTACTTTAGTTGGTGGGATGCGCGTCTTCTCAGTAACCAAACGACCTGGGCTTTGACGCATATTTCCCCAAAGCTGGACTCATTCACCGGCCGCTTTCCATTTGTGGTAAAGCTTTCTAGTAACTTTTCTGGACGTACTTTTGACGCCGCGGAGATGGGAATGTGTCAACGTGAGTGTGTGTCCGCGCTTTACCGAAAAAGTTTCCGCTGGACGGTGCTGCTGCTGTGGCTGACCACCTCTGCTCAAGGGACTTGGAGAACGGGACTTTACAAAACCTACTCAGCTGGGAGCCAACTGAGCCAGACGTCAGCGTCACACACCTCTGTATATCAAAAAAGGTAAAACTGATTTGTTGTCAAGTTGATGAGTTAAAAGCTTTTTTCTTTTTTTTCCCGAAATGTGTTTTAATCTATAGCTATTTTATCAAATTGTCAAAACATAAAACGTACTCATTGTGCAGTGTGCACTGCTCCTTCATTGTCTCCACTTCTCTGTCTTTAACACCCCCCCCCCGCCCCACCTTTGTGCTCTGCTCTCCATAAAGAGTACATTCAGAGTTACCGGTACTCACATCCATGTCCATCTATTTAGCTGATTGTATTGTCTCTGACAGTTGGTTTCCTTTTTCCTGTTCAGGGAAGCATGTTTTGCTCTGCATGCTCTCCCCATTGTCATTGTTGCCCACTGCTTTGGCCTTACTGTTTTGACCTCTGAGAGATGGACTGTCTCTTGAGTTGTGTGCTGTGCTCTAAAGTTTGCCAGCAGCAGCCTTCAACTCTCAACATCTGCTGCCTCTCAGCTGTCTGGGCTCTCCTTGAAGATCTGGACAGACTGCTCAGGGGATCTTGTACTAAGCTCTACAAACTCAAAGACAAACAAACCACCAACTTGGATGTGTGGATCTGCTGCCATAAATCCAAATGTCAGTAGTGAACACAGCATACATTTTGAATGAGTGTGGACAGTGAGTCTGGAGAAATCATTTTACATCTGCAATAAAGTATTCACGCCTACTCGATGGCCAAAATGCGCTGAGTGATAAGGTTTACGAAATTGTCAGTTATTTGTAGCCTATATGTGTACGAGTACGTACTACGTATGTACTGTTTGTTTGTTTGTTTCCCCTCTGTGCAGCAGGGTTGTCGATGAGTGTGATCTGAGACAAAAAAAACCATCAGACTAAAGTTAACACAAAGGGGATAAACACCATCTGCTTTACTTCCCTCTTAGACAAGCAAGTGCAAGGCTGGCCCATGCTTGATGATGAGATGACGTTCTCCATCTCACAAATATTTATGTTCCTCAAGTTCAATGCGTGCAAGTGAAAGTGTGCATGTGTGCGCACAACACACACACACACACACACACACACACACACTCACACTCGTGGGCACACACACACACTAATGTGGGAAAGGTTGATGGTTGAAGATTCTTTGTTCCCCTGGTTGTGCTGGGTCAAATGGTTTTGGTCCACTGGTTCACCCCCCACTCAGCTTCCTGAATCCCTGTCCTTCGCTGGAAGAAGTTTGTGGATATGTTTAGTAAACACATGCAGCTGGGACCCCACAGCATCTGGGCTTGTTTTGGGAAGAGGAGATGAGTTTACAGTTTCCTCAGGTTGCTGCAGCTTGAGAGTTGACGTGAACAGAGATGGACGGACAGAGATGGAGTGGGTGTTGTGAGTCGAATGTGGACTGAGAAGACAGGGGTCAGTGGGTTTAAAACCCATTCTGACCGGGCACCCATTTTGGTGTCGGCATCATGTTATGCTTTAGCTATTGAAAAATAGCAGATCTACAAGCTCATATCGCGCCACCGAGTGGCGCGATACGAGCTTGTAGGTCTGCTATTTTTTGAAAAATCGAAGAACGACTGACATTTTTAGAATCTGATCTCAGGTCAGAATGGGTTCGTCAGACCAGTGTGTGTCCAGTGGAAACCTCGTATGAATCTGATCTCAGGTGAGAATGGGTTAAGGTGACATGAATGTCACTGTGTGAGCCTCTCAGTCCACCTGCTGTCTGGTCTGATCTATATAGACAGGCATGTTTATGGTGTGTCAACAAAGCCACACAGTGGCAATTGGTTTTTATAGAACAGAGCCTCTCACATGGGCATAGCTTGAGTGATCTGACATTCCTAAGCCACGGTGCACTAACGACTGTGAGACTGCAACTGGTCATTAAGCACACAGTTAAGGGGATGTATGCTCTAAAGGTGGAAAATATAGGACTGTGTCGTAGAGGTCAGTCTTACAATAAATAGAATAGAAACAATAGCAGTCCTCTCAGACAAGCCCTGACTTGACACAAAGCCCCTTGCCCAAATTAAAGGAGGTAAATAAAAACGTGTCGAGTTGTGCCGTTCTTGACTCATGCAGTCCCTCTCTAGAATACCCAGAGAAGCATGTATTCAACCTTGTCCTTCTTGAAGACTACAGTGTACAGTCTAATACTTAAGACAAGATAAGACAAAAAAATAACTGAAATAGCCGAGTGAAAAAACAGCCAGCTGAAAAACTGTTATTTCTGTTGAGCAATATGGTTGTGTGACAAAGTATAAATCTTATATCAGCTATATTATTTATAAGCAGAGTGAAAGCTAGCTTCTCGCCTACTGTGGAGGACTAGTACTAGTAGTCATGGTGTGACAAGCAGCCAGGGGCCCCGTGACGGCCCTCATTCCTCACCCATCATCACTAGTACCTAGCTTAGTTTAAACGTACCCACACTCACTCTCCTTGAACATTTGGGAATGGAAATGACAGGATTCCAATGGACCTATAGTCTAAAAGGCAATACTACTACTATATTTTGGCCAGTCTTGAAAAATAGATCTCTGATCTCAATGTGACTAAAATTGTTGGAGTTCAAATTATATTAACATTTTCCACTCTCTGTGATTCCATACAGAATATATCATTTAAATGAACTATAGTTTTGGTGACAGTGACACTGTTATCCAGGTTGCTTTTGTACAAAATAAGGTCATTTTCTAGTATGGAGATAATGGCGCTCAAGTAGGCCTACTGACTTTCTTCTTTTTTTTTTACTTTCTTGCCTTTATTTATAGTTATTGCAGGAAATGGAGAGAGGGAGTCGGTGAGTGAAATCAGCAAAGGTCAGCGGGCCGGGCCCAGGAATCAACCGGGGACTTTGTGGTGCGGTGCCTTGTGGCGCCTTCGCCGCCGGTAGTAATTCATTTTCAATGAGAGGCTTGCATTTACTTTGCACGCACAGAGAAGTTGAGGGGCGACAACGCATGCCTATTGACGTGAAATTGTCATGCGGCGCGTGCTCGTTTCGTGCACACGCCTGCGACTGACTAGAACTGGATTGTGTTGAGCTTTTGTTTTACGCTTGCGTTGTCACACACCTCATGAGCAGACCTGGAGCAGACCTGTCATTGATCCAGGCGACAACGTCTGCGTCACACACTGCCCATCTGAAAGCACCTTTAGTGTGTTCCCATGCCACACACTGTTTGATTAGCCTGAAAGAGCCCTGTGCTTCATGGGCATAGAGGGGCGGAACAAACTAGCGTTGGAAACTGCCTCCCTCCCCTGTAGAACACAGCGGAGAACATGGATGTCACCAAATTTATAGCGACGCCCCTCTGCACTTATTGGTTAGCGCTCACTCCTATACCACTTTTCCTAAGGCGTTTGCCCAGGCTTTTTGAGGGGCGCTAACCCTGCCTATGTCCATCTTTTGGTCCATGTGCAAAACTTTGTCCTACACAAACATTAAATTCCCATTGACAATGATTCGACAATTTTAAGTCATAGTGTCTATTTTACGTCATGATGACATGACGCAAATTGTGATTGGCCGGAATGAGCTGATGTACGATGATAAGAGACAGAGTGCCCCTCACTTCACACAGGTGTGATTTTGTTTTTTAACAAAATGCCTGTGTTCTCCGAGGCTGCAATTCATAAATTGTATGTCCTCTGTGGGATTCAAAACCTGGTCTCTCCGCATGAGACCAAATTTCTAAATCTCATATATTGCACACATGAGCTCTACTTCTACTACTACGTCAACATCTGTCCTACGATCTGACACCATTGCGTGTTCTGCAGGTGCAGCAGAAAATAGAAATGCCAAGATCCCCTTGGTCATTTATTTTACTTCCAAATGCACACACCTTGAAGAGAAAAAGAGGGGCACATACTTTACCCAGTCGCAAGCACACACAAACACACTAAAAGCTCACAGGTGTTCCAAATCTACATGCATACAGGCAGACGTGTCCTCAAGCACAAAGCTGAGTAAGACTTTTCCAAGTTTTTCTGTGGCTTCGGCATGAGAATCACTTAGCTTGGCCCTTCAAGGCCTCAGTTTGGTGCTTTGATGATTTGTAGATGTTTTCTTTGCGAGTTCACTGACCCAGAGTGAGGATGTTTATCGGGTATGAAGAGCCCTTTGGCCCATGTCTTCTAGGAGAGCTATGACCCGCTTCTTGTTCACCACAGCCCCTAAAGTGACCGTGTCATTTGATCCTGAGAAAACCTGCAGCACAAAGGGCCACCCATTTGACATTGGGTCTATTATATTTCATTCACTTTACTGATTTTCAATCACTTATTCTTCCAGCGATATGATCATTTGATGAGGTATAAATTACCCTATAGCATCAATTTATAGCAATCAATTTACAATTGACTTACAGTAAGCAAGAACAACACGGTAATACATAGAAATAGTCATCATGAGTAACACTAAGATAATAACCTAACATCCGTTTGACAGTAGAATATCTGTACAATGAAACTGAGTATACACTATAGAATGCTATGTCTACATAATATCCTTTGTATACGCATGCAAGGTCGTTGAGGCTAGGGGGGTGGGATCAGACTGAAGATATGGTGGTGCCATACCTTTGCTTGCTTTGTAGGCCAACATTAGTGTTTTGTACTCGGTATGAGCATCTCAATAACAGCTCTGTAATGATAGAAGTGTAACCCTAACGACACACACTATAATTCTCAGTTTTGGTTTAATTTTCTGTCCGTCTGTTATTCTGTATCACTCAATTTGCCTTAGCTATCATTAACCTCTTACAAGTGTTCATATTTTAAGATGTTCAATCTACTTCATATAGCTCCCGATCCCTCTGTTTTTCTCAGCAGCACATTTTAACTCCTGGAATGTCATCTCTCTCTGTCTTTCTCTCTCGCTCTCTACCATTTGTTGTTGGATGCCATTTATCTCATGTCTCTTCTCCATCCCTCTGGGACCTACAGCGCATCATAATTGTCTATCCTTTGCTTTCTGTATATTCCCAATTTCCCATGGGCAGGCTTCTTGTGTGACCTCTCTCTGGTAGAATGACCTTCACCTCCTCTACTCCATTCAGCTCTCCACTTTTCTCTGACTGCATGCCACATCTCTTGTCCGATTAAATTTAATTTTTTTGTGAAATTTTGTGAAATTCGATCTATTTTTTTCTCCCCCAAAAATCTAGAAAAAAATCCTTCAGATTGCTGTCATATTCATGCATATTATTTGACTGCTGTGCTTTTCTGTTCCTCATCCCGTAGTATAAAAAGTAAAGGGTATATTTCAACGAGGGGGGTGGAGGCCATGTCCCAAAGGCAAGGTAGTTATTGAGAGAGAAAAGGAGACCGAAACAGGAAGCACAGCAGGGAGTGCACCTGGATGTTGTTGACCAGAGTCTGGCTCTGCTCCGTTTTGCGAGTCTGACGCGCAGTTTGCCCTCCTGTCAGTTTCAGAACAGTAGGCTTCAAGCGTCTACAACTCTACATCCTTTAATCGACAGTTACTTTAAAGTGAAATTACCTCCTAACCAATTCATAGCATGATGATGCATGGGATGAGTCCCAAGACACACTGGGCTGGGGGGCAAACCATCACTCCTTAAAAAGGAATTCAACGTTTTTTTTAGACTATTTCATGAGCTCTCCATCAGCGTTATTCATTTGGGGATCTGCACGCTTTTGTTTCCCCCTGATGTTTTACTGTGTTGGCGGCAGCAGTGGTGGGGAACAGATGGACCAAAGCTGTGATATTTTTCCATCCCTTCAGAATTAATATTTTTTTCTCTCTCTCATACACTTGTGCGTGCGCGCGCACACAGACACACACACACACACACACACACACACACACACACACACACACACACACACACAGAGACACACTTTCTCTCTAAGCTGTTGGCTGTGATGTGTATGACTGCTATAGAGATGGCTGATGATTTATTTGGTTTGGGTCCAGCATTATGAGTGCGCCATGTTTGCATTGAGACCTGATACTCACTGAGGGCCTGCTGGGTGCTGTTGCCAGTGAAACTCCAGGGTGCTGGTGGGTTTCACACTTATCCTCCTGCAGGGGGATGGTGTGTCCTCTAACAGAGATGAAGTGCATCAAGCACCTGTGTTCCGTTTGCACTTTGATATGCATACAGCCTCATTAAATCCAATGGAGCATTAAACGGCATAATCCTTTAATCTAGCTAACCAAGGAGAGTTATTCCACCATCATTGTAAATTTACAGTATGTTCAGATTAATTTTGTCATCTCTCAGCCTATGAGCGGAAGCATAATATTAATATTAAGCGTGCACAGCAAAAATCCACATTAATGGAATGAAACGGACAAATTACAGGCAAATTATTGCATATTGAAGGTTTCAGTTGTCGGGTCAATGGACATTCCATTGTAATCTTCATTTTGCCAGTTGCCTTTGTTATTTTATATTTTGAAATGCTCCTTCCTTGGATAGGGAGAGGTCTGTCATAAAACCTATAAAACCCCCACTTCCCCTCCTTACCCCCTGGTGACATACTTGTTCCCAGGTGGAGCTGTGGCCTCCCCTCTCAGCCTGGGAAACTCTGATGTTTATCTGTTGCTTCTGGAGGATAAGTGCTGGGGAGGAGAAGAGGTCAGTTCTCCCCACTTCCACCCCTACATGACCACAGTCTTCAGAGTCTGCATTCTTCCACCAGTGTTTAGCAATTTTCTTCTTGTTGTTGTTTTCATTTTAACAGGGGAAAGCCAACATTGAAGAATGTACAGTAATAGTATGAATTTGACTGAGGTCATGTCTGGAGCCATTTACTTTTGTGATCTTGGTTTACATTGACAAAGGAAGCACTGCGTTAGTTTATACAGGGACACGTTATTCGTTTGCCTAAGCTGTCAGTCAGCTGATGGTATCAATCAGCCTAGCTTCATATTCATCATTCACATCTCAGCTGATCATTACGTCACGCTTCCTTACTCCAATCGCGCCTCATTCCCTCAACAAGGCGGCCTCTTTAAATTCGGCTCAGGGCTCACTGCTTCACAATAGCTCTGCTTCCATTGCTTCTCAGACGCTGCTGCTGCCGCCAAACTTTTCTCCACCACCCTAGCCACCACCTTTTGATTTGAGTCTGGCAGGGGCTCAAATACTTTCGAATTTACTTGTGCTAATTCAAGCTAAATATCAATGTATTACTTATGTATTGCCTAAATATGTAATCCAAATGTTGAACTGTAAACTAGATTCATGGTCTATAATCTAATTCAATGTTCTATGGCTTTAACGTTAAAATGCATTCAATTTGTATCCTTCAAGTCTGCTTGACTCAAGTTAATCTCATTAACGGTCTTTTATTAGGGGTGCACGATTATGAAATTATGACCGATATGCCGATACCCATTCTGACCAATTCCGACATTATAGGACCACTGTTAAATAGGATCGATAGGGACTGTTATTCAAAGGTTAGGTTAGGGCTCGCCTCAGTAGTGTCCGATTAGAACTTAATTTTTATTTTCTTTTTAATTTTATACAACAATTTATTTGGTCAAATAAAGCAACATTGTGATGAAGAGGCCCATAAACACACCAAACCTTCATGCTTTCAAACAATTCTGTCCAACTACTTCTCATTTATGCAAGGCTACTCTGACTTCAACCATTCTTTATAGGAAACGCATTTAAAAACAAAACAAAATACATAAAGGCTCTACATTGTTCTGTTTTAAAGTTCTCCTAACTTCACACTGGATGTACAAATGAAAAGTTCACCGTTGGCAATCAAAAGAGGATGAATGTAGGTTTTTTTGTATGGACCCGATTTACTTTTATGAAACAGACAGATTTGAATTGAACGCTCATTTACAAGATAGCTTAATAAAAATAAATGCCTTAGTCCTTTACCAGGAAAAATAGGACCACTGAGGAGAAATATAGGGAACAGGAGCGCAAGAAAGAAATGAGTGAAGCTAGCAGAAAAGTTTGTAGTTATTTACAAGACAAATTCCAGCTCATAGCGGACAAATGGGTTTTTCTCGTCATTGTAGACCCTTGGGTAGTGGGCGATGAGGGCATCTTGGGAGCCGATGTAGATCGTGTTGTAAATCTTCCAGTAGACGTCCCTCACCTTCCTGGCTTGGTGGAACAGACCCTGTAAGCAGTATTGTAACATGCCGCACGGCCCGATGGCAACCCTAAGGCCCTCCAGGGCCCCCATGACAGCTTGGATGACATGGGGTGACGTCTCAAGGACATTGGGCCACACATAGTTGAGCAGGTGGTTGAGGGAGTCCTCGCAACCAAACCCATAGACGCCCAGGGACATGTGCTGCACCACAGCACTGGCCGTCTGTCTGTGGACCAAATCTCTGTCCATGAGTGCGTCTTCCAGCAGTGGTGTGACTGCATAGATGTAGTCCTTGCCCATCTCTCCAATGTACTCAAACAGAAAGGACAGGGACTTGAGCACACCGTTCTGCACATTGAGCTCAGGTACACGATACTCATTCATGAGTGCCGGCAACACTGTGAAGGGCGAACAGGTCTCGGCCACGATGGCAATGGCCACTGTGGTACAGACACGGTTCTGACGCTCCTGGACCTTGAGGTTATTGAGCAGAGTGGCCAACACATCGTGGGGTCCAATGGCTTTGGCGATATAACCAAAGGTGTTGACAGTGGCTCTGCGAATTGCCTTTTTGTGAGCCTTGAGCAGCTCCAGCAGCTCAAAACAAATCCTCATCCATTCCCTGGCTGACACGTACTCTGCTCCCCTGTCTGCGATTCTGCCCACGAGGTCAATGCAGTTCTCCTGGACCTTCTCGTGCCGATTCTTCAAGATGGGTGTCAGACGAGGGAGCAAGTCTTTGATTGGTGGGGTCATCTTGTGCATACCAATGACATTGACGATGGCCTTGAGGGCTCCCAGGATGCTACCCAGAACCTCCGGGTATTCTTCTCCCAGGTACTCGTATAACACCACTCCCAAGTGACCCATCAGCTTCTCCTCCTGGCAGACCACTGCTGTGCGGGAGATGAGGTCAGCAGCCTGCTGACGGACCTTGGCGGACTTGTTGTTGAGACGCCATAGCACCGTACCATAGATCTGAGGCAGGTATGGCTTCACACGTTTCCCCAGGGCGTTGACCACTGTGCCGAAACCGTCCAGCATCACTGAATCCTCTGTAGTCTGTTCCTGGAAGGCATAGAGAATGCCGTCAATCAGCTGCTCTTCCAGCTTGTGGTCAATGTCTGCTGCTCCAAGATTGCCCATGATCTTCTCGATGGTCTCCATCACCATCTTCCTGTACTGCTCAGCCTCATCCTTCAGGTCGTCCACAATACGCGAAATGATCTCGGCCACTCCCACCTTGTTAGCCAGCTCCACTGTGGTGTCTACCAGCTGTCTGTAGTTGCGTCTGTCCAGAGCCATCCTGTGCTGCCAGAAGTGCTTGAAGAAGGGGGGGAGAATCTCTGTCTTGATGTAGTTGGCCTCAACACCGTCGGTGCCACAGCACTGCTTCACCACCTTAAGGACAATCTTTTTCATCTCCTCGTCGGGGGACTGGAACTCTCTGATGAGGATCAACATCACCTCTCTGGTGTAGTAGTTGGCATATTCTGCATCCATCAGAGGGATCAGGTAACCGATGGCCTTCAGGAAGGCAGCCAGACCCTTTCCCCTGTGTTGTCTGATACCCTTCCAGAGGGGCTTAAGAACGGAGTCAAAGGACTCAATACCGTAGGGTGTGGCGGCTTCAGCCAGGGTGGCGATAGCCAGGGCGCTGATGGTCCTTACTTTCTGCTGTTCATCGACCAGACCATGTTCTATGATTTCCACCAAGCTTCGCAGGTGGGGCAGGATGGCGCAGCCCATGAGAATTGCAATCTGCTGTACAATCTTGATGCCCGTGTGTCGGGCCTGCCAGGACTTCTTGCTCTTACACACAGCTTTCAGGAAGGGTAGAAGAGAGGGGATGCCCAGTGCAGAGGCCACCACAGCAAACGCTCTGGCAGTGGTGTTTCTGACATACTCGTCCATGTTGTCAATATCGGGACGCATGGTTGAAATCATAGTAGCCAGGCCTGCAGCCTTTGCCAAGTTAGAAATGATCTCCCTCCCTTCCACTCTGGCATAGTAGTCCTCATCAATCAGCAGGGGCTCAATCACCACCAGGATCTTGTGTACATATGGTCGGACCAAGTCGTCCAGTTTGTAGAGGATGTGGTCGATGACCTTGACCAGAAGATGGCGCTCTTGGTCTTCCAGTGTAGGAGACATGAGCAGTGGCAGGATCTGGTTGAACAGGGGACCTGCTCCAAACTCACGTGCCTTGTCTGTTATCTGACGCAAAGCCGCCTTCCTCATGGGCGGCGTTCCATTCTTAATCTTCAACAGAAGCTTCATGATCTTCCTCTCTTTTTGCTCCTCGGGACTCAGTGTAGACTCATCCACCTCCACCAGCAGTTTGTCAAAGTATTGGGTATCATCGGGTTTGAGGAAGGGGAGGTTTCCGGAGGGCTGATCGTTCATCTGCTTCATGGAGCGGTCCTCTGTCTGCATGTAGAAGCCCGTCATGCCCCCAATAGGGGTGGGGGTGGATGACAGCTTACGGGCTGGGGTACGAATGGGAACGTAGCCTGCTGGTGGGGGAAAAACCTTGTATCCCTCAGGGAACATGGTGTCCAGCTCATCATCCGTCAGTGGACGATTCCTCTCATCAATTTCTCGCTCCCATCTCCATGCTTGCAGCTGCTCTGGGGTCATGCTCATCAGATGACCTGGTGTGGGTGTGGCCATGTTCATGGCTGGGGTTCCTATGGGGGTTTTCCCAGGGGTAAGGAGGGGTGTGGAAGAACCCATCTTACTGGCAGGGGTCTCGTCCCAACGAGACTTCCTCTTACTGGCCCCTGGTGTGGGGGTCTCACCCACCGACTCCTCTCCTCTGTCTGTGCGCGGAGTCTCTGCCCAACCACTGCCGTGTCCGGGGGTTTCCCTCTCTGTCTTTGGGGTTTCATCCCAGCGGTTTTTGCGAACGCTTCCCGTGGCACCACCATGCCCGGGGGTTGCGTGACCGGGAGTGTCTCTGCCAGGAGTGGCAGCTCCGGCCGGTGTGTGGCTGGGCGTGGCCCCTGGGGTTTCACTTCCCTTGGGCCGGCCAGGTGTCTCGTCCCAGCGGCTGTTGGAAGGCGTGTGCCCAGGGGTATGTACAGGGGTGTGCCCTGGAGTCTCAGCTTTTTCGTCAGCCTGGTCCCAGCTGGACATCTTTTTGGGCGTGGTGTTGGTGGGTGTTTGGTTGCCTGCCTCTGCTGTCTGGTCCCAGCGACGCTTTCGCTTTGCAGCAGCCTGGGAAGCGGCGGATCCATTCACAGCCTTCAACTCCCCTGACTTGGCCTTTTCAGCCAGCTGCTGACGGATCTCACTCTCCTCTTTGGTCAGGTGCTGCTCTCTCATGACGTCCATGTATGACCGCGACTGCTTCTTGGGGTCTGGCGTTTCTCCCCCGTCTGCAAAGGGGTCGAGACGTTCAGGGGAGATGATAATTTGTCTGCGGCGGCCTTTGTACTCGTCCTCCCGGTCTGCAATCTTCGTGGGGCGATGCTCCGCAAATGGATCATATTGCTCTTCTGACTGTGGTATGGCATTGAGTATTGCCACCGGGGCGGCGGGGCATGGTACCCCGGCCTTTTTCTGTCCCAGCAGACTGGTAGATGAATCCTCTTCATCATCGTCTTCTTGTTCATTTGCAGCAATTGAGGTGACATAACCAGCAAAGCGACGACTATCACTGCCTCCGTAAATCATAGTCTAGGCCCAATCCTTGATCTCCCTCCTCAAGCAGGGCGGCCTTCATCCCCTGGATCTCCGGGATCTGGGCCTCTATGTCTTCGTGTGTTTTGATGATGGTGGTTCGTGACTTCCGATTAGAACTTAAAACGGGTGTAATTGGAATGGTGGTCTTGGTGAAGCTATGCAAGGTATCTGGGTTGTAAAGCCAGATGCCTCGGAGCGTAGGAGTAGTATACGGTACGAAGTGGTCTGGGTTGTAAGGCCAGACACCTTGGTTCGTATGTGTTGAGGTGATCTTGATGCTTGAATCTTGTGTCTTGAGTCTTGTGTCTTGAGATACCGAGTGCGCTGGTTGGTATCTGAGGTTTAGAAGCTGGGATCTTCCTTCTATGATGTGCGCAAGTCTAATGTCACGATGATGTCACCACTGTGTATATCCATCTTTGGGGTTTCTACATTAATATGATGTCAGCACTGGATATTAACGTCTCCATATATGGGACTATAGGTTATCCTCATATATGGAGCTCTAAGTGAAAGCCTTCGTAATAACCACAATGGAAACAAGCCTAGGCTGTAAGAGCTTGGCCCAAAAAACTATGGCATTTTTATGGCCGATACGATATGGCCTATTCTGATTATGCTACCGATGAATGGTGCATGAGTGCATCCCTAGTCTTGATAATGCTTGTTCTTGTATACCCATGGGGGGAGTTTTGATAATTCTCTCAGATTTTTGCTTGGCATACTGCTTCAATATAAATCAGAGAATATCTCCCAGAGTGCGGAGCCTTTAACGCTAAGTTTAACTGTATACCATTTGTTGCAATGAATGGTGAATCTACTTTGACGTTCTAAATATCAAAAATGTATTTCTAAAACGGGTAGTCCCAATACTTCATTCTGATTGGCTGGTTACCGCCACGTGACCGGTGAAAATTTCACTTGAGGCCCCAGCTTACCGGGTATTTTACACTGGCTGCCTATGCCCCCAGCCAGTGTAAAATACCCGGTAACCTGAGACCTCTCGTGGCTTATTGCTTAAATATAACGTTTTACTTAATAAACTCACCAGAACACCTTCGCTTCACCCAGCTTGTACCTTGCAAGCACAAGACATCATTCTAAATCCACAATTACTGTGCAACCTTTGGTGACATATACACAGATACCCCAACAGTTCTTAGCATAACAAAATACAGCTACTTTACCACAGTAACCTAGATGGTCAATGTTTAGATTCTGACTGTTTGTGAAACAAGAGAGGTATACAGTATATATGCCAAAAACTACAAATGTTATACCAAAGTGTAATATCTCTTAAGCCCAATGCAGCTGTCCAGATATTTCTTATGTATGCCCTTGCTTTCATCCGACCAGGCCAGGTCTGTGTGCGGGTACCGCAACATGTGGGGATTGTTAATGTGGACTGTTTCCAGGGCTGTGCTGCATCCTCCGCCGTTGGCAGTTTCCTTCCGTGTAAACCGTATCCCTCACATACGCAGTTTTATGCACACATGCGAACATATGGTCTCGCATATTGACAAACAACCTTTGGTGGGAACACTCCCACACTTTTTGGCATTGGAACACACAGCATGGAGCTATGTGTGATGTGAGCTACACCGGTGTGGTTTCTAGCCCAGTGCCCGTCTATACAGTAATTGTTTTTCGTGACCCCCACCTCATCTGTCAGCCTTAGCCATATGAATGTATGCAGTGTATTTGTAGACTTCACTGTTAATAAAATACTATTAACACATATTAGTTCTAACAGCAGCTGCATCATGCATTATACGTGTCAAACTAGCATTCTATTTTTCCTTAGTTTTGTGTCTTGAGGGATGAAGCGAATTATAAGAATCCCGAAACAGATACGACGACTACACAGCCGTAGATTCACTAGATTGGTGTGCAACATACCAATGTACCTGTCCATTTTCTATATATGTGCTAGATTCCATCTAGCCATTGAAATTGATAGAAACTGCAGTCTCAAGCTAAATTCTTCTCAGGCTTTTTTCTATGCTATTTCGGCCGTAAGGTTTTCCTGTGGCTCATCTGGCCTGTATTGCCAGTGGCTCCATTCTGTCAGAGAGACCCACTATGTAGGACATGTTTAATGAATTCCATAGTAGAGTTCTCTCTCCTTACTTCAACGTGCATGATTTCGCTTGTTAGCATTTTCTTTCCCTGACCAATAATGCTGTGATTGAAACCATACAGCCACTTCAATCCTAATCAGGATCAGATATCTCCTCTGCGTAGGAAAGTAATGGAGCTGAGAAATCTTGGTTGGGGATTAAACCTGATCTAGCCCTCGCTCTGCTGCACCAAATTGCACCGAATCCCTTCTCTCAATCTGATTATGATGACTTTGGATGTGACAGCGAGAACTTATTTTTTCATTGTGAAAATAATTAATCATTCTTCTCGAGTCTGATAAAGACATAAGATGTGAACATAAGAGGGTAGCGATTTCCAGCACTCCATCATGTCCCCTACTATCAAATCCCTGATCTTCACATAAGATCAGTTTTCCTGTCAGGTCACTTTCTCTCCCTATTTTCCCCCAGCTGTGCAAAGTGAATCCTGATAATGTCTTGTGAAAAAGTCTTTCCGCAAAGGGAATAGACCCCTGACCCAGCACTAGTCTGTGTTGGAAAACACACTATAATCTCAGTGTAGATTAGAATGCACACACCTACACGTGTGCACACACACACACACACACACACACACACACACACACACACACTGACTTTGGCTCTCGTGAGGAGAGGAGGGCCAGCGGATGTGTATTGATAGGCGAGAGACTGCAATGTAAATACGACCCACAATGCCCTCCTGCAAGTCTCACGGCCGATTGAACCTCATATAAACACTGTAAAAGGGGGGGGGGGGGGGGTGTAAAGAAAAGAATCAAACCACCCGGGTAAAGAATGGCTCATTGAGTGTGTGAGGGCATGGTTAAATTCCCTTTGTAGTGAGTTCACAAATGATTGAGAGAGAGAGATAACGGAACTCTTTTATTGGGTAGGCCTACATCCACCTGCGTGTGTTTGTCTGTCGTTGGAGAATATATACTCAACTTCCCTCATTTTATTCACACCATCACATGAATGCCTTTCTTGTCTTTTGTCTTTGTTCCCTCTCAGGAACTGGTGTCCACATACCATCACTAAGACAGTCACATGCCAGGTCCAGAATGGAACAGTCCTACAGCGGGTCTATCAGACATGCCGCTGGCCTCAGGGATGCACAGGTGGCAGGTGAGTCTGGACTGGAGTTACCAGAGAAAACACATACAGCTATTCATCAGATTGACTGTACAATTTATAACGCATAGTGACTTATGCTGTGTTGGTGTACATGGAATGGCATGTGCTTCTGTGTGTTAATGTTTCCCAGCTACAGGACTGTGGTCAGACCCTCCTATAAGCTGGTGTACCGTACTGTGACCTCTTTGGAATGGAAGTGCTGTCCAGGATTCAGTGGCACTGCATGTGAAGAAGGTAAGCAGAGATACAGTTGGAGTGCTATGCAACAGATCAGAGGACTCAAGTAGTGTAGTAATGTTTCATAGAAACACATATTTTTATACAGCAGCAGTGCATACAATTTCAAAGACTAGGACATGGTGTTCTGCTGAGATTTGCGAACATAGCAGGTGATTAATAGTTTGCATGGAGGATCCACCAGGTTTCCTCTGTGATTGGATGTAGTTCTATCGGAGCTCTGAGAGGGAGCCAACATCACAGCAGAGAAGCGAGACACAGTGTGAGTGGAGTCTGCTGCCAGAATGGCTTTGGCTCCCCGAATTTCTCTCTTCCTCTCTCCCTGGCTTCTCCATTCCTCGACTTCCCCTCTTATTTCCTCTCTACTCCTTCTTTCAGGTTTCACTTGTGTTGAGTCTCAACCTCAGCTTGGGCACTTACCTGTAACTCACCGTTGACCTGTACTGTTCCATATATACAGTAATGCCTCTGGACAGCAGCGATTGACATTAGGCTTCCCTTCATCAAACAAAGCTGCTTCTCTCTTTGCGTTCTTCTTTTAATTGGGGTGAAGAAAAACATCCATAAGCATCAGCAGGCCTAGCCAGACGCCTCCTCCGCCTTTTTTGATCACTCTGGTTTCATGAGGCCGACATTTGTCTTTGCAGCACGTAAGGTTGAGGCTTTTCTGTGGTTTTGGATTTTATAGTCCAGCTGCAGCCATGTTGTCATATTCAAGTGCCATGCTGGGTCTGCTTTTTTCTCTGTACCCAACACTTTCAACTCCAGTAGCCACCTACCGCACGCACCCCCCCATGCATACACACACACACACACACACACACACACACACACACACACACACACACACACACACACACACACACACACACACACACACACACACACACACACACACACACAGTCATACTCCTCCTCACTGTGTAATGACTTCCCCTGGCACTGGCCTCGTGGCTCAACAGTCTGTGCACAAGGGTGGAGTGTTTATGTCAGGATTCAGGACTTGACTGGGCGTGACCATAAATCTTTTTGTGACACCACAAGTACAATAACTCTTTGCTGTGGTTAAATTGGTTACTGTTTTTGTGGTGTTGAAAAAAGTGTTGTTTTTCTCCTATAATGTCCCAGGTTAAACTCACAGCTACTCTTTGGATCCCCAGGGGACCTGCTGCCTGATGTAATGGGGCTGGGGAGAAATGACTCCACTTTTCCCAGCAGCACACCTGACCCCACACATGCGTCGAAGCACAAAGTACATACATACTGTATGATGTCTGAAATCCTCTGAATATTATGACCTAGACATTCTAGATCTCTCCACGTGCAAAACCAGCCTGAGCAGGCAGACCAGGCGAGATACATTCACAGTTCACACAATGTGGAGGAACACAAAGTCAACTAGGGAAGAATTATCCAATTAAGTTGTTGCTGGAAGACATCCCCCCCCCCCCCCCACTGGCCCCAGCCCCCACACGCTCCTCCACCATCCCCAGTTGTCATGGCAGTTGGGGGCTGTCAAAGCCAGTGGGGATGCTGGGATTAGCCACTTATCAGAGCGCCGTTCCGGGTGTCTCAGATCACAGGCCCTGCTGAGTGGAAGTGACAGATCCTATTCACCAGGCCTTACTCTCCCGAACCGTGCGTGGATGGTATCCAGGGCCCGGCGGCACTTTGTTCTGCCCGTGCCGCGTGAGGAGAGCCCCCTTGCCAACACAGAACCTGATATCCCAACTCCTCTCAGCCTCGTTCCCTGTTTTAAGGAGAACATTTAACCGTGCCACACGAGCAAAGCCAGACACATGACATGGCTTAATACATTTGCCAGTAATAAAGATGCATTTATAGTTTAGTGGGTGCGAGTTTGTCTGTGTTTGCTTTATTCACAGATCTCCACATGTTTATAGTTGAATTCATGATTAGGGTACATAATCATGTGAGTAGTTTGGGTAGTCTGCTGTTTCGAAGTGTCCCTCATAAGGCAATGTGTACAGTGCACCTAAACTGCTCCCAGCACTAGTTATGAGCAGTTAAATGCAATACACAGGTTTACATGTGTGTAAACATACTATCCAGTACCCCAACAACACATTTAATCTCTTTTAATTATTTATGACATTTCATCATCAAACGTCATCTTTAAACTCAGACAGTAAATAGCATTCTAGTGTTTTGTGTACTGCATATTGATGTTCCCATCATCCACTATCCTGTGTGTCTACCTCTCACACAGTGGAAAATGTACATAATCTACCAATTTACTTTCCAGCCCCTCTACCTAGTTGTCCCACAAGTGAAATCCTAACCCCCAAAACTGACTCTCAAAGCTGGCCTGCATTACCAAAGCCCCTCCCCTCACCGCTGCACACACAAGCTGCACGCTGGGATTGGGACCTATAGGCTTGCATTCTAGCGCTGGGAAAACACGAGTAACGGACCAATCACCAGATTAGATTTATTTAATTCAAATGTCCAGGAAAATAAGGGCACTTACCATATAATACAATACAATGTACATACTGATGTCTGATAAATGTTCTCTAGAATGCACTTGCTAGCCTTTGCTCCATCCTCTTTTCTAGCAGCAAGTAGACTTGTTGATATGAATTAACAGGTCTAAATTGGAGATCTTTTTTTTCCTTCTCAAATCCATAGCAACCCAGGTTCCTCTGGTGAATGACAGAGTTTTATTGGGAGGGATCAGGCCACTATGGCACTCTGCACCTGTTGTCCAATCAGATGAGCCGATTTACATCCAAACCAAGGGCTCCAAAAGCAAAACATTACATCACACCCAGGCCGATAACAGGCAAGCCTACTCAGAGTCAAACTAGAGTGAGATAACATCAGAGATTCAGAGAGGCACTATTCCCCATATATACCCCAGTCTCAGTACTTGGCTGAAATTCCAGACCTATAGTGTAATTACAGGGTCCTAATTGTTTTCTATGAGGTTGGGGAGATATTGTCTTACTTTTGGACGTGGAAGACAATGGCCTTTATCTCTGATTGAGCCTGGGAAAAATAGCCCTAAGTATTTGCAGATGGAGGTACTTTCATAGTCTGCCAGAAACAGGGATTTAATGTATGCCTGGTTGGCTTTGGCATTCCAAGTAACTAAACTCTTGTTTTCGCAGGGGATATCCCAACTTGCAGTACATCAAACAGAAAAATCCAAATTATACCTCATTTAGAGGCAATTTTGTTATACAAGAATATCAAATTTATCCCACAACGGCAAAATAATTACATTAGAAGTAGCTGTCAAATACGGTATCCCATAGAGATTGCATCAGTATTAAAAGCATGGCACTAGATTAGGGAGGGTGCAGACTCAGCAGTCATACAGTATGTTATCTGCATATGCATTTCCTCAGGGTTATATTTTTTACTGTTTCCCCACTCTCCTGCCATTCCATAGATTCCAAAGACGACAATAAGAGAAGGTAGTTGATTTTGACTTGCGTTATTGAGGCAAACACTTAAAAGAAATACGGCTGCAGTTTATCGCAGGAGGGGGCCGTAGTGCAGCGAAACATATGTGTAGACGTAGACTTGAATTAGCACGGCTGTCAAAGCCTTGCCGTGGGGGGGGTGGGGGGGGGGGGGGGGTCAAACCATATCTCGAAGCCAAGCGGAGGCTGCGGTTTTTGAGTTAGCAATTACGCCGTGGCTGGGAGGCAGAGGCGCGGTGTCTGTAATAAGCCACAGAAATGTAATCTGTGTTTTCACAGCTCAGCGCGGCTTATCAGAGGCCTACATGCTAAGCCCCCTCGCTTTAAACATCAGTAGGCTGCAGCTTGCCATTAGCAAGAGGAGAGTGGGAGTGTGTGGGTGCCTGTGTGTGTGTGTGTGTGCAACTGTGCATCTGTGTGTCTGCCAGAGTATGTGTGTGGGTGGGAGAGCAAGGTGTTGAGGATTTGTACAGTGAGGGATGCAGCTGTTCAGCATGATTAGCTGCTTTAATGGCAGTAAGTTTTAGTAGCTGTAAGTGGAATGACCCCAATATGAGGTCATAAGCGAGTGAGCTGAACAACGCCAGGTGACCTTCACTCCCACTCAGCTTAGACCACACCGAGTTTGTTCTATCAGAAATATTATGCTGACCTAATATAGACATCTTTTTATACAGCTGTCATGAAAGGGACCCTTTTCATTTCGTTCAGTCACAAATTCTCACAGCATTTTTTTTTAACTTTTAATGAGCTGTGAATGAACAACCATATTTAATTACAGTGTTCCTATTAAAGTTATGCTTTATCAAACCACACTGTAAGAAGATCTTGTAACTCACTTTTGGGACTCAACACACTCGTTGAGAAACACTGTGTATTTATGTCTATTTACATAATGATGATAAATCTACAAATACACATACTGTACAGTATGAGAGGCACAAACCCACTGCTGCAACTTGCAGACATAGGCTTATGCAGCCTGGGATTCATGGTTATGTAAATGAACAGCGACAGCAGCACAAGTGCTGATCCCAAATTGGAAGCAGCTGAGGTTAAGACTGAGACGGGCCCCAGACGAGATTGGAGGCAGGGGTGTCCACCCCTTCAATACAGGCTGCTCCAGTCAAGGGAATCATCACAAGTCACAACAGTCATTAATTAACATACAATACCATTCAGATAGTTAGAGTAACCAAAGTACTTAATAAACCAAACAGTGGAAGTATGTTTTTTTTTATAGCTCTACTAGATTTCAGGCCTGGGCCCTAACTAGTTGTATGAAAAATAAACTGTCAATAGCTGGGGTCTGGTTCCAGACCACTACTCTAGGGGGCTTTGACTGTGGAAACAGTCAAATAAACACTCCGCAAGAAAGAGGCGTTTCTTTGCAAAAAAAGGAAATGCCATTCAAATGTGGCTGTTCCACTATCTATTTAGGTGGAAAATAGCAAAGAAAGGGCATGTTCTGCAATATGTGGGAATGTGACCTTTTGATGATTGGTTTGCTCTCGCTTCCCAAGTTCTCATGCTCTGGAGGTGCGGTTCCCGGCGTACACACACATGCACAGCCAGAGAACGGCATGGAGGATGATGCCTGGAAACGTAGAAAGGCCACCTTGGATATCATCTCCATAGCACTATAGTACGCCAATCGACACAACTGCACTGACTGAGCTGCCACTAGCTCTTGGTGCTAATATTGCATGTAGATTGTTTCTATTCATTGATGCAACAGAGCAGAGCTGCAGCACATTTGTGTCCACACAGTCTTACTGTGTGTGTGTGTGTGTGTGTGTGTGTGTGTGTGTGTGTGTGTGTGTGTGTGTGTGTGTGTGTGTGTGTGTGTGTGTGTGTGTGTGTGTGTGTGTGTGTGTATTTATTCGTGTCCGGACAATTTCTTGACCCATCCCACATGGGATTATCAGACACAGCAATTAAGACAATAATAAGAAAAATCAAAACAAGAATATGCAGGTGTGTAGCCAGCCAGCCAGCAACTCAATCAGATTACAGACAGTAGTAAACCCACACAGACCTGTACATGAAATATATAACCAATCTGTAAAACAGTTCATATATAAATTAATCTATAATACAATTTAGTTATACGTCACCCTTCGCCTCCTATCCCATGCCCTATAAAGATACTCTGAGAAAGCGAAAACATGGTGAAAAAGAAACTCAAACACTGCACCACTCTCACACTCCACCAAGTTCAGATCAGGGCTGTGGACTTTTTCAAACTCTCAGATCATCATACAGAGGACAACATAACATAAAATAAAAGCCGTCCGTCGACTCCCGTCCCGTCGGAGGGACTACCATGTTTTAAAACCATCATTGATTTTTATATCAATTAGTCTTGTTGTTTTTGTCTCACCAACTCTGATCTGCGTGTGACCCCATTCCATCAGTCTATAGATAATAAGGGTAAAATAAAAGTCTTGTATAACAACATATTTAATTTATTGTCTATCTTGCATGGATACAAAATAGGCTAAGACACTAGGCCTATTTATGTTACTTCTCTACACTCCATTGACTGCCCTACATCTTATAATGTTATGTCTATTTTTAAATCTTAAATAAATGGCGAGGACTTTGAGTACAGACTCTCAATGCTCCAGTTGAATCTTCCTGAAAGTTTTATGCATGTTTAGCCTTGAATCTGTACAAAGTTTTATACATCTGGCCTGTGGGCTGGAAAAGCCTCTTTTTGTGCTCACTGATTTATTTATTATTTCCCTCGACTTCCCAGGAGAGCTTATTGAAAACTTTTTTTTCTCTGCAGTAGAGAAGAAAGAAAGTAGTGCTAGCCAGCACAGCAAAACAACTTTTAGGGATGAAAATAGACGCACAGAATATACACGCACCCACGCACGCACGCACGCGTGCACACACACACACACACACACACACACACACACACACACACACACACACACACACACACACACACACACACACAAACAGCATTGCAGACCCCGTTCCCCTCTGTCGTCTGTCCCCAATAAAGTGGAAGCATTTCCCTTCGCCTAGTAGTTTATAAGTGAGCAGCTGAGCTGGTGTGCCAAGTGAGTGACCCATAAACCTATGCAGGTTTTCTCAATAGCTGAGATTTGCAGACAAGCAGGTTTAGAGATAACTAGAATTCTGACAAGGTCATGGATTTGTTTGTATTCTTTATTTTTCATTTTAATTACTTGCGCAAGCAGAGTGTGCATTTGATTGGTTGAGCAATGTGTGTACCCCATAGCGTAGCCCCATATGTGCCCTCTCCCTACGCTCATTCTGTAGCTCCGAGATGAGGTCACACACTGGGCCCCTCCCACCGCGTTTCAGAAACGGCCGCAAGTTTCCGAAAACATAGTCTCTTATCCTTACCAGACCATTAATCCAAAACGTGTAGGGCCGATCCTGGTTTACACTAATTCAAACCTAGGATCGGCCCAGAAAATCCAAGTCGCCATTTGAACCGAGCCTTTACGTCCCGTCTAAAGGCACGTTTTGGATTAAGGGTCTGGTAAGGATAAGAGACTATGTTTTCGGAAACTTGCGCCGTTTCTGAAACGCGGTGGGAGGGGCCCAGTGTGTGACCTCATCTCGGAGCTACAGAATGAGCGTAGGGAGAGGGAACATATGGGGCTACCCATAGCGATGATTTGATTGGTTGAGCAATGTGTGTACCCCATAGCAATGATTTGATTGGCTGAGCATGGAATGTGATGTATGATGATATATGATGATAAGAGTGCCCCTCACTTCATACGAGTTTTTTCTTACTGTTCCTTTGTTGCCTATTTTGATCTTTGTTATAGTTTTTTGTTATGCTTCACTTTACATGAATAGTTTTTAGTTTAGTTTAATTTAGTTTGATTTTGTATGTGTACTGTGTGTACTCATTTGGCCAGTGAGGGTGGTTGGGTTATTATTGTTGTAGTTTTCATTGATATAGAATTAGACAAATCCCATCCTTTCTCTTTGCCTTCAGTGCCATTCTAGTTGTGGGGTCCTTTACCACTCATCCCTTCTTCAGCTTTACTGACATCAGTCGCTAAAGCCCAATTTAGCTTGTCTCTTCCCTGTCCTTCAACATATTAACCTCTCTCAACTAAGAGGCATTGAATGGCACACTGCCGTTAATGTATAACACAGAAATGCTGTCCTTCAATGGGCTTTGACAAGTTAATGAAGCGTATTCCCTGTGTTTTTGACGTCAAAGTGGAAACAATGGCGGCATTGATGGAGAGGGTGTCCCCCTGCAAGATGTGGGTTTCATACAGCTGTGATGAGTTCACCTGGCCCTGCCTGCTTCCAAAGAGGAAGGTTACTTATAAGGGCCTGTATTTACATTCTAAAGCTTCTACTCTCTGCCCCAGCTGTGTTCATAGTTACTATGCTGGCGAGCAAAAGCATTAAAGCTGAATGTAAATTGCAATGTTTTTCTGTATTGTATGCGGTGCACAGTGTTTATATCAGTGTACTCTATATTTATTTCAGACAGTATCTTTCTGTGGTTTTGTACACTCCCAGGAGACTTGATTGCCTGGTAGCTCATTTGTCATTGCTCCGAGTTCATAAACATATACAACACCACATCAGAGAGGCTCAACTGTTTTGGTTCTGTGGGTGGGGATTTTATGAAGCTAACTCTTGAGCCTCCTCCTCCTTTCCCCTCCCTTTCAAACCACAGACAGACCCACCACATCACAAAGATCTTTCTATGGTGTGTGAGTGTCGTGCCGGTATCATTTATAGCCACTCATAGCACAGGACCTCCCAACTGCTGTCCCTCATCTTGTGCTTGTCTCTGTTTCATAAAACAAGAAAAAAAAAGAAAAAAACGGCACCTTTTTAATTATCACTCTTCATTGCACTTCACCATTCTCCATTGTTGTTCCCATTGCCCCTATCTGACTCCTCAGCTCTTTGTGTACGGAGCTCTCTTTGCATATTGTTCCATTTGCTCATGGTGCTCAGAGGGAATGGGGGGGGGGGTGCTGATGGTTGCGATTAGTTCTGGATTGAAGACTAGAGTGGAGAGGAGGCTTGGATGGACTTCACCAGCAGACAGTCTAATTAGAGACATGCCTGGCTGGCTCCCACAGCGCAGACCTGACTGAAGCGCAGGCTTTTCCCTTGAGGAGCCAATGGCCTTGCCCCAAAGAAGGAATGACCTCACTTGATTGGCTGGATGGAGGACAGAGAAGCGTGCCTGTGGAGATTGTGTGTCTGATATATGTGACACTGAAGCAAAGTCTGTCTGGCGGAGAAAGAGTGTGTTCAGAAGGTTATACAATAGTTATAATCACAGATAAGACTTTCACAACCCTTAAGAAAACCATTACTTGTGGCTTTTGCAGGGCTGCCATGTCTCACCCTTTGAGTGTGACAGTCACGCAATTTAACCCTTTACCACGCACCACGCCACACATGCCATTTCACACGCATTATAAATAACAATTTTCTCCGCGGCTCCGCCGCGTAATAACGCGCACTCATGTGTACGGTAAAATAGCCGATCTGCATGCAGCGCTGATATATCATATATGCAGTAGGAGGAAGAGGAGGGTAAACAGTGGACCTGGACAAATCGTCGGCAGGGTCCCTGACTGTGACGCATGGAAATGAGCCATGCGGAGTTTAACATCGCTTCGAAATATTTTTCATGGAAGACAATATAGCCCCCACAAGTTACAACAAGTGAGTAAGTGTCAAAGTGACCATCTCTCGTCTTCTATACTGGTGTGGCGTCTCTTGCGTGATATGAGGAAGTGGAACGGTGCCAGTAGCCCGTGCACATTATAGGGACAAAGTCGTGTGTGTGTGTGTGTGTGTGTGTGTGTGTGTGTGTGGCCGCATCGCGACTTGTTTCTGTTCAGAGAGAGAGAGAGAGCCCACAGATGTGTTTGAACTAAGAAAATGTAAAATTAGGCATTATCCCACATTCCAGTTTTCTGACTTTTTATTTCACAACATATTCCCCAATTTCCACTGAGATTATGGGGTGAATGAATGTGAATGAATGAATCTCTTTCTGTCATAGTGACATTGTCCTGCATCAGATCATGTCCAAATCAGGTTCTCCAATCTCCAGTAGCCTCTTCAGTTTTTTGAAGATTTTTTGAGTGGTGCAACCACTGACCACTCCCTTACGGAGCTATGTGTGTGGCTGGCTGGGTCTGAGCAGTGAGCACTATGTGTGTGGCTTGCTGGCTGGCTGGGTCTGAGGACTATGTGTGTGGCTGGCTGGCTGGCTGGGTCTGAGCACTATGTGTGTGGCTTGCTGGGTGGGTCTGAGCATACATACATACATAGATAGATATCTTTTTCATTTCTACTTTAAGCATGAGGAGGCTGTCAGTGCAGGGAGAGCAGCTGGCATGGAGGTGAAGACATCAGTGTTAAGGTTAAATATCAACGTTAAAACGGGACAAATCCACATTAAAAAGGCCAATTTTTTTCGCCGCTGCCCTTCGGACGGCGTCGAACGCATTAAGGCACTAGAGTCTCACTCTTGACATTTTCTGAAATATGGCAGCCCTGGCTTTTGTGTATGTGTGCACATACAAGGAAAAAGATACCATCAGTGACACCTCAGATCTGCACTAGTTGAGTGTGTGTGTGTGTGTGTGTGTGTGTGTGTGTGTGTGTGTGTGTGTGTGTGTGTGTGTGTGTGTGTGTGTGTGTGTGTGTGTGTGTGTGTGTGTGTGTGTGTGTGTGTGTCTACGCGTGTGTGAAGCACACGCGTAGACACAGTTGAGTGTTCCAAGTCTGCACAGCATTGTTTACCCTGCGCTAATAGAGCATGTAAGACATGCATCATTTAAGAAACAGCTCATATCTCCCTCCTTGCCCCGACTCCTCCACTTGGGGACTCCATTAGACTGCCACATAGACATGTGTGCATGTGTCCGTTTGCATTTATGCATGCACGCACGCAGTCACACACACACACACACACACACACACGCACACTAACACAGTAGGAACACTTGGGTGCTTTGTCTTTGTCTTTGTACTCACCTCATGTTCCCAGATGTCTTCGTCAGATTGTTGCAAAGTCTTCCAAGTGATGGTCACTTTGGTCAGGAAGTGTGGTGTACTCCAGTGGTCTGGGTGTATGCTTCAGGGCAAGGGGATGTGGTCTAGGTGGTGAAGCTGCTTGGTGAGGCAGTGGTCTGGGTGTGGGGTTCAGGGCAGGGGGATGTGGTCCAGTGGTCTGGGTATAGGGTTCAGGGCAGGGGGATGTGGTCCAGTGGTCTGGGTGTAGGGTTCAGGGCAGGGGGATGTGGTCCAGTGGTCTGGGTGTAGGGTTCAGGGCAGGGGGATGTGGTCCAGTGGTCTGGGTGTAGGGTTCAGGGCAGGGGGATGTGGTCCAGTGGTCTGGGTATAGGGTTCAGGGCAGGGGGATGTGGTCCAGTGGTCTGGGTGTAGGGTTCAGGGCAGGGGGATGTGGTCCAGTGGTCTGGGTGTAGGGTTCAGGGCAGGGGGATGTGGTCCAGTGGTCTGGGTATAGGGTTCAGGGCAGGGGGATGTGGTCCAGTGGTCTGGGTGTAGGGTTCAGGGCAGGGGGATGTGGTCCAGTGGTCTGGGTGTGGGGTTCAGGGCAGAGGGATGTGGTCCAGTGGTCTGGGTGTGGGGTTCAGGGCAGAGGGATGTGGTCTGGGTATAGGGTTCAGGGCAGGGGGATGTGGTCTGGGTATAGGGTTCAGGGCAGGGGGATGTGGTCCAGTGGTCTGGGTGTGGGGTTCAGGGCAGGGGGATGTGGTCTGGGTATAGGGTTCAGGGCAGGGGGATGTGGTCTGGGTATAGGGTTCAGGGCAGGGGGATGTGGTCCAGTGGTCTGGGTGTAGGGTTCAGGGCAGGGGGATGTGGTCCAGTGGTCTGGGTATAGGGTTCAGGGCAGGGGGATGTGGTCCAGTGGTCTGGGTATAGGGTTCAGGGCAGGGGGATGTGGTCCAGTGGTCTGGGTGTAGGGTTCAGGGCAGGGGGATGTGGTCCAGTGGTCTGGGTATAGGGTTCAGGGCAGGGGGATGTGGTCCAGTGGTCTGGGTATAGGGTTCAGGGCAGAGGGATGTGGTCCAGTGGTCTGGGTGTAGGGTTCAGGGCAGGGGGATGTGGTCCAGTGGTCTGGGTATAGGGTTCAGGGCAGGGGGATGTGGTCCAGTGGTCTGGGTGTAGGGTTCAGGGCAGGGGGATGTGGTCCAGTGGTCTGGGTGTAGGGTTCAGGGCAGGGGGATGTGGTCCAGTGGTCTGGGTGTAGGGTTCAGGGCAGGGGGATGTGGTCCAGTGGTCTGGGTGTAGGGTTCAGGGCAGGGGGATGTGGTCCAGTGGTCTGGGTGTAGGGTTCAGGGCAGGGGGATGTGGTCCAGTGGTCTGGGTGTAGGGTTCAGGGCAGAGGGATGTGGTCCAGTGGTCTGGGTGTAGGGTTCAGGGCAGGGGGATGTGGTCCAGTGGTCTGGGTGTAGGGTTCAGGGCAGAGGGATGTGGTCCAGTGGTCTGGGTATAGGGTTCAGGGCAGGGGGATGTGGTCCAGTGGTCTGGGTGTAGGGTTCAGGGCAGGGGGATGTGGTCCAGTGGTCTGGGTATAGGGTTCAGGGCAGGGGGATGTGGTCCAGTGGTCTGGGTGTAGGGTTCAGGGCAGGGGGATGTGGTCCAGTGGTCTGGGTGTAGGGTTCAGGGCAGGGGGATGTGGTCCAGTGGTCTGGGTGTAGGGTTCAGGGCAGAGGGATGTGGTCCAGTGGTCTGGGTGTAGGGTTCAGGGCAGGGGGATGTGGTCCAGTGGTCTGGGTGTAGGGTTCAGGGCAGGGGGATGTGGTCCAGTGGTCTGGGTATAGGGTTCAGGGCAGGGGGATGTGGTCCAGTGGTCTGGGTGTGGGGTTCAGGGCAGGGGGATGTGGTCCAGTGGTCTGGGTATAGGGTTCAGGGCAGGGGGATGTGCTCCAGTGGTCTGGGTGTAGGGTTCAGGGCAGAGGGATGTGGTCCAGTGGTCTGGGTGTAGGGTTCAGGGCAGGGGGATGTGGTCCAGTGGTCTGGGTGTAGGGTTCAGGGCAGGGGGATGTGGTCCAGTGGTCTGGGTATAGGGATCAGGGCAGGGGGATGTGGTCTAGGTGGTGAGGCAGTGTCGCGGCTCCGAGCCAGAGAGGCCCAGCAGGGTGAACTCATTAACAACAGGACGTACCCCTGAACCTCTAAAACCCAGTCCTGCATTCCACTTCTCCACTGCTCCCTGGGACTCATCTGGTGGTTTGGGGGCTGTGTGTGTGTGTGGGGGGGGGGGTGTAGTGTTTTGATTGGACCCTCGTCACGGTCTCGTGTGCGTTCCCTCCCCCATCCACAACCATAAATACAGACCAGAGAGAGTGGCTGTGTGTTCCTGGCTCTTCAGGTGTTTATGGCTTTTTTGCTCCTTCACACTGAGCTCACAGCCAGGGCCTGGCAGCAAACGCTTATACACACACACACACACACGCACACACACGCACACGCACGCGCTCATGCACACTCTCACGCATGTTCATGGTCTCAATAGTAGACTAGACAATCCGACTGATATGCCCATATCTGGGCATATACTGATGACATCAGGGTAAAATAAAGTGACACAGACAGACAGAGGGAATGGGCCCAAACACTCAGGTTTAAGTGTGCACCCAGCTGCTTGCGTGCCCCACAGACAAGCAGTCAGGGCAGTAAATAATGTTGGACATCATTGCTACCGTTTCCGTGCCGTTGGAGAAGCCCTATATCTGCTCTATCTGCAGCGGTGATTGGTGTGAGCGAGACAGACAGAGGTTGATGATGTCATCGCTGTATTATTTCTGTTGGCGGTCCTCCATGTGGTCTGGCTGAAAGGCCCCATCTCACCTGATGGGGACTGCAGCCCCATGAGAGAGTGGCTGTCTGGCCAGTGTCTGTCTGCCAGAAAGCAGTTGGACCAGCACAATATAATCAGAATCGACTAATTGGCTTGCACTTTGCAACTTATTTTGGCTGCTCCTCAGCTAACGTTTGGAGAAGGAGGAGAGACCCGCACACCGCCACTTGCTGGTTCAAGAGGTTTATTTTTAATAAGAGTCATAGCAACGTTTCGGCCTTTCTGCTTTCTTCAGGCATGGCTGCTCCTCAGTTAAAAGGGATATACTTTAAGAAGTATTTATTCCAGTATGTTTGTGGTTCCACATTTGCTTTTGTTGCATACACAGTAAAGTCATCAGTGTAAATTGTACTGAGAGTCTTGGTGTATCACTAAGAATTTTACTGTGTACTACTGTATTCAGTAGAGGCACAAACACTCATAACCTGCAATATAACCAGAACATTATCTGCCCATGATCAGGTTAATGCACATTTCATTGGATGTACTCACAGTCTGTACACACACTGCTCCTCTCTGATTATTTTCAAATACCCCCCACCCACCATTACATCCTATTTACAGAAGAACTAAAGGATTATTCCCAGTTAATGCGTTTTATATGAAACCCCCACTTTGTCTCTGTAAACCTAACCACTCGAGTAAACGGAGACCCGTTGAGGCAGAGTTACTGAATCTTCAGCCTGATGAGCTCTCAACCTGAGACAAAGCTGAGCTTTAAGTTCTGAAAGTCCCTGCTCAGTTCTATAGCCAACGCTCCTCCTCCCTTTCCTACAGACCGGAGTGGCCAGAATCTATTCACTCCTTCCTCCATGGTGGGATAAGATGGGCGTGTAAAACGAGAAGCAAACAGTGAAAGGATGGCATGACTCCAAAAGGACACGTTTAGCTAAGTGCTGCCAGGTAGAAAGTAGGGAGCAAGAGAGGATGGGGAGTGCAGGATGGCCTTTTCTCCCTGGTTATTGTTAGACCTGACACTTGGCAGGGAGCTGGATGGCACTGTGGTTTCCGGACACACAGTGGAAGTGGGTGGGGCTGGTGTGGGTGGGTGGGTGTAATGGATCATTGTAACGGATACAGAGTGAAAGGGGAAAGGGAAGGTTGTTTGGCATATGTTCTAACCCTAAAAAAAGACAAAGACCAGAATGGAGCCGTGATCATGGGCGAGCATCATTCATCCATTTCCTTTCTGCCCCTAAACCTCAATTCCCATTCGAGTGACAAAAAAGCAATGTTACTGAACTTTATGTTCAAAATTGTATTTGAGGCCCCTTGTATTTACACACACAGTCTAAGCACTACAGATGGGTGACCCTGTCAGAGCCATGCACCAATACCCTCTATACCCACCCCCCCTCCGAGTGGGTGAGTGAGTGGGTAGCAGCGGGGGATAGCCACGGGGACGCCAAAAGGGTGAAAGGCCAGACAATTTAGGGGTGCCGGATTTGTGAGATTTTTCTGAGGAGAATAGCAAGCATTGTTCCTTAAGTGGCTGCACTGTATCCACACCATCATAGGGACTTTCTTGACATGCTCATTTGGTGTCGGTTATACATTTCTGAAACCCATATGGATATATGTAAGCCAGTTGTACAAAGGGAATACAATGTCCCTCTTTTAGGGGGGGACATTGGGTATCGGTTAATCAAAGCTATGATTTAAGCCAAAGAGAGGCAGACTTAACATTGATGCCTGAGGCCGAATCTGGGAACGCCTTCTAGGGCCTGACCTAAGGTTTCTGAAAACCTTCAAATTCGGATGATTTTTTTTTAAATAGTTATGTTGCTACATGTATAGCAATAGCTGATGAGACACAGAGAGCACGCTGGCATCAAGGGTAGAACAACGTATACGTTGCACCAGGCGCCAATGGGTTAAGTGTCCCAACATTTAGTAAGTGTAGAGGAAGATGAACGCCGAAGACAGCCGGAGAGAACAATTTACAATTTACAATTTAGGCATTTAGCAGACGCTCTTAATCCAGAGCGACTTACATTAAGCAAGAACAAAAAGCATGGGAATACATCACAAAAAAGCATTTATCATGAAACATGCGTAAGCTAAGAAAGTAACAGTGGAATATCTATATTATGGAACTATACATATAAACTATATATATATACTACTATGCTATACATATGTACTATGGCGTGCTATGACTATATACAATGCAATTATAGTGCTGTCTACATAACATGCTATAAGTCTGTATCAAATGCTATCTAAGTCTACAGAAAGGCTATCTAAGGGGGTAGTAGGGTAAGTGGCAGTGCTATGGGCCATGATGGAGTCTGAAAAGGTGGGTTTTCAGACTACGGCGGAAGATTGGGAGTGATGCTGCAGTTCTGACTGCAATGGTAAGTGCATTCCACAGTTTTGGAGCCAGAAGGGAGAAGAGTTTGGGACGTGTGGAGCGTTGTCCCAGCGTTTTTAGTGAGGGTACTTCCAGCTTCCCTGAATGCAGCATATTTATGTTTCTTTATAGTTGTGGTTGGGTCCTTTATTTTTCCTCGACTGCTAGACCTGAATGTTGTGGCCGCTGCATGGACACCTGCCGGAGGTACCAAGATTCCTGAGGTCTGTGTGAGTGACAGTTGAGACTGGGCCTACAGGACCAACACTCTCCCTCTCTCTGGAAGTGTTTGTGTGACAATGATGGAGGCATTCACACTCTCTGGTCCACATAAGGGTTGGGAGAGAGCACGCACCAAGAGATGTATTACAAACACGGCTCAGGATCACTCATCCATCTGAGCTGCGAGGCTGGAATTCCTTTCTCCTGGCCACACCTGACGGAGCACAAGCCTCAGTCTGGGGCTACGACTTTGTGTTTCATAGAGCAGCAGCAGAGTGTGCCGAGGTTTCACAGAGGGCCCTCAGTCAGTGCAGAGACAGCTGCTTTCAGCAGCAGCCCTTCGTCCACCACTCGGCAGCCGTCTGATGAATCTATCTGTGGGTGGAGGGTAGATCGCTATCTACGCTCCATAAAATTAACATAAACACTCAATGAACGTGCTGATGTGCCTCCGCTCCACACTCTCCTGCCTCTACAGTATGGAATGAAAGTTGATGTGAAATTGTTGGTGAAAGATGTGAGTGTTGAAAGAGAACAGGAGGCAGAGATGAGCATTATGATAAGGAACACCACACCAGCAGACCGGAACGACAGAGAGTAAAAGAAAAACAGAGTTGACCTGTCTGTGTATATTAATTTTTTTTGACAACTAGGCAGATTTCTCAAACCATGTTAAGTCCAATGCTTCTTTGGCAATGTGGTCACTGAGGGTTTTAACTGATGTGTGGTCTTCACTACAATAGTTGTACTTGGTGCTGGTCAATATTCCATGAGTCAGGTAAACATGGAACCTTTTTACTGTGGAGGCAGTGCAGTGTCTGGAGGGCTCTATCTCACGTCTCAATTATGATAACTCTCCCCGTGATTTCCAGCTCATACCCACATAGAAATGTGGAGAAAAACTTAAGTGCTGAAATTGCACAAAATTACAGTACATTCATTTTCCACTTGCCTCAGGGACTTATCATCTCACCACAGAGTGATGTCATATGTAATTCAAAAACCTTTATACAGCTTTAAAATGAAATGCTCTTTTTATAGTGGTCTGGTAATAAAGTCAGTTATATGTAGATTGATGTATAATGAGTTTTAAAGACTTGCCCTAAATTGTCACTTGTGATTTTACAGCTTTCATAAGTACTTTAACATTGTACAAATAAAACAGTAAAGGCCTACTAAGTCGGTGACCTTGTCATCGTAATACTTTGCAATGTGTAGGGAGGAGGGAAGACTTGAAGACTCAAAGTAATGACTTTTATCAAGAGAGCTGAAAATAGAGGCTGACCTTTTTGTATGTTTGTGGTGTTGTCGATGGTTTTGGTTGACAGCTTAGAATAGATTCTGAAATCTATAGTCACATAGGTGTGTCTCAATCAAGTTTCACCCTCATGCAGTGCTCACAGTCACTGTACTTACCATGGTCTGTTGCAATATCCAGATGTAGAATCCCGTTCTCCCCACTTCCTTGAGAGAAGAAAATAAACTTCCTCACACACACACCATCCGTATCTTTGGGTGCCACAGCTCGATTTATTTTAGACATTTTTATGCCTGGAGTCCGACCAGGGGACACATCCATCCATTTTTACTGTACTACCCAATGCCTGGGGAACTCGTGTCCCTTGTAGAACCAAGACAGCCAGACCTCCTTCAGAACACAACTCATGCTGCCAGACATAAGGAATGAAGAGGGAAGGATAGATATAATATGGTACACATATACGCATGAACAATAGTACATAGTGCACTATAGTGCTTACACAGTCACACACACACAAAACAAACGACACACATGCAGATGTCTGCGCACGGGGGAGAGATAGCGTGTTGCAGGTTTGGCCGGCTGTTGTATGATGTGTTCATGCATGTATTTGTGACACAGCTCTCCTATCGGCTCCAGCTGACTGAGGGGTGTAAATCTCTGGAGCCGGGAACTCGGCAGGTTGCCTCTTAACTGCTATGACTGGGAACGTTGTGATGAATTACACTGCAGTGACCATGGGGGGTCTTGCCTAAAACATGATTTAGAACCTGCACACGTTGAAAAGCCAGGAAAGACCCCTTTCAACATAAGTCTCTCGCAGATCGTTACATAGTGTGAGTTTTCCCTCATGAGCATCTTGGCTTATTATGAAACTTGGTAATGTAACCCAACCCTCCATTCACTGATAGTGTGAATATGACCTTTCACCATTACATTACCCTTGTGTTAGTACAATAATGACATAATTGCTGTAATAATATTATATCCATATGTGGAATAACATTTAATAGTGTGTTTGAGGTTTGCATGAGAGTAAAATCTATGAACAACACAACATCCCAAATTAATCATGTAATTGCTTTGAATTCTATCACTATCAACATTGCCTATTGACAATAGACTTTTATTATTTATTCAAGTTTAAGTATTATCAGTTGCAAATCAATCCATGTAGAGTTGTTACGGAATATATGTCCATGCAGATATCACATTAGAAGTATGTAATATAATGTGTTATTATGTTACAAATTTGACATGAGGACGTAGACTATTACATTTTAAAGCTAGAAGCATTTTACATTCATATTCTGCAAACTATGGCAGCAAAGGGTCTTAATGAAGACTTCCCTATCTCTTCCTGATCTCAAACTTGGTGTGTGTCTCATGCAATCCTGAGGTGTGTACAGCCGAATGACAATTCATACGGACAAAGGTTTCCGACAACCAAATAAATCATGAATATCTGTCGGGTCTGATTTAATTATCGGTGTGTTTGAGAGTTGTATGCACAGGCATCTAAACCTATGTATTCACTTCTAAATGTATGTATATAATA
>NC_139710.1:10392155-10581428 GCF_964188405.1 Protomyctophum parallelum
GTTATGCTTGCGACACGTGCACATGTGCTTTTGTGAGTGTGTGTTATTGGACCATGCTTCTGAAAGGAACCTCTGTGCCATCAGCCGTGAAATATCTGTCCTACTGTCCCCGTTAAAGTGTCGATCTGGAGCCTGAAGTATACTGTAGCTTTATAGACATCTGTAGCACGCAGACAGACAGGCAGGACCACCATAGCGCTGTCTCATATTCTCAGCCACTTTTCCATTACCGTAGTAATTCTCGGACGCTAGTCCAGTGTACATTATACTCATAGGCTGGCTGCTTATAGGCCCGGTCCAGTGTACATTATACTCATAGGCTGGCTGCTTATAGGCCCGGTCCAGTGTACATTATACTCATAGGCTGGCTGCTTATACAGTAGGCCCGGTCCAGTGTACATTATACTCATAGGCTGGCTGCTTATAGGCCCGGTCGGTCCATATGTGTCTAAAACGTGGAGACTCGCATCTCATGAACGAACAGAGTCAAGTTCAACATGTGGCTTTGATTCGCACACGAGTGTCTTTTGAACTCACCTGACAGATGCAGCACACCACACGACCCACAGCCTGTCTGCAGAGTGCACTGCTGCTGTACCCTCTAGTGCCCTCTAGCTACAGACAGCTAACCTCTGACCCCAGGATTATCAATTACCTTGTTAGGAAACTGAAAGTGTGTGTGTGTGTGTGTGTGTGTGTGTGTGTGTGTGTGTGTGTGTGTGTGTGTGTGTGTGTGTGTGTGTGTGTGTGTGTGTGTGTGTGTGTGTGTGTGTGTGTGTGTGTGTGTGTGTGTGTGTGTGTGTGTGTGTGTGTGTGTGTGTGTGTGTGTGTGCGCGTGCGTGCGTGCACTTTCTTGTATCATGCATACTGTGTGCGTGCGCGCGTGCATGCTCTTTCTTGAATGCATTGTGTGTGTGTGTGTGCGTAGGCAGTGAGGCACGTTGTGGGTCTCAACAGGTGCACCGTTGCACACAAGTATAACTATGTGAAGACTGACACTCAGATTTGGCTTTAACTTGATGCTGAAGACAATGCCGCGGCAATCTGGAGCAGACCCATCAATCTGAATCTGAAGCAGGCGTGCAGAGGGAATACTGTTGACCCTGGCAGGCGGCCATTGCTTTGAGAGTTTATCCATATGTGACTGTCTTTATGCAATAGAGCGAGCGAATGTGCATCAGCGGGTGAATTTCATAAAATTCTAGTGAAAGAGATGTGTCTAATGTCAGGCTTATGTTTTGGAGGACTATTCTCTTACACTGAAGTATTCCTGAGTCTTGAGTTTTTATACGTAGAGATTTTATCACTGTTCTAAACGGTATCAGTGTCGTGGCATTTTTTTTTTCCCGCGGGGAGTACACAAAGCATCTAAATCAAGGGCTTCGAGACCCTGCCGTCCACTTTAGTGTGAGTCTATATGAGTCAGACAGGCTTACAACAAAGAGCTTCTTCAAACATGCAGCCTGGCCGGCATACAGAGACACAGCCCACTGCACTTTAATCAGTCTACCTTCCTACCATGCATGAATGTACACTCTGCCAGGGGAGCTATGCAGCTCTGGATGTCACAATGTGATGCCTCTTTGTGCATACAGCACTGTATGGCTATCACCAGGAGAAAATGTGAATAAAGTGGGCCATTTGCATGTTTTTACTTGGCTAATCCATAATCAGCCCATCGTACTTAATCTATGATTATGGTCTGGGGATACTTCCATGGCCTCTGGAGTTCTGAATCCATTTGAAGGCAGAATGTATCGTTTCAGAAATGCATGGTCATCAATAAAAACAAAGCTGTATTTCTTAATTCCTGAAAGGAGAAACATTTTCACCTGACACCAGCAATATATATATACGCTCTATCTCTCTGCAGGCTGCTTCTTTTGGCAGACAGCATGTTTACATTGAGGACTGGAATTTTTGATGAGACAGTAGTTTTTTTTTAATATATCGTTACAGACTGATGTCCACCCAGTCCCTGTGAGGTTTTCTGCTTCTATCTCACCATTAAGCAGTGCTCTTTAGCTGTTTTACATCTCACAGTTTTCACAAACACTGAGTGGGGCTGAACGCCTCAAGCGTAAAATGACCCGAGCTTATAAAGGCAGAATGGAGATTAGTGTGTTATGTGAGATGTCCCAGTGGAACCTAGCAAATCAAATGATTTCATATGGTGCAAGGAAAGGGACAGAGAGAGGCTGAATCCTGAAGGAAAATTCAAACAATGAAGAGAAAAAAAGATTCCTCATTTTTTTACTACCACGCCTTCTAGTCTAGTGCTCTGCCCTCACTTCATTTACACTACAGCAAAAAACTGTGAATCTGCTATTTTCGCTACTTTTAAATGTTTTGAAAATTGTTAAAACAGGTTTATGGTTTGCTGTTGAACCAGAATATCGCCATATAAGGGGACATGGAATGGCCTGTGGTCTGGCATTCATTCATGGCTTGGCTCTCTGTTGTGGTGGTGCAGTCACTATCATGTAGTCATTGTGTTAAAGATTGGAGCTTTTTGTGTTCGGTTGTCATGGATGCCGTTATGGCTGTCAGAGCAGACTATTGCTTGTGTTTGTTGTTTACGTGGGGGAATAAACAGGGTGATTTAAAGCCTTTTACTGGACAAGCATAACCCTCAACTGTTCTCTCACACACAGATCACATCACTGGAGGGAAATTATGTGTGGCTGGTGCGGCAACAGGCCTCTAGTCTGAGCCGTAATAAGTGTAAGTTCAATTCAACCGTGGGCAAATAAACGTGCAATGGAATGGGACATGTCCTTCAAACACTGAGGGCACGGGATTAACTTTCCCGGTACTGACTGTACTGTATATATACTGTAGCAGAAGACTTGGGGCAGGATGTTTAGCTGAAGGTTTGTGGATTGGCCATCTGCAGCCAAGCTTTGTACTTGGCTGCAGTTTGTGTGCCAAGAACTGTAGCTCTTGTCAATCTCTCTATGGTAATGAACAGGGTCAGACTACGGAGTTCGCTGGCCAAGCATTTTACCACCATGTTTTTCGCAGGGAGCATACACCAGGGTGTGTGCTATGTTTCTCCTCCAGCACCATTGTTCTCATTGCAGCTTATAGTTTGAATGTAAAATAGATGTTCCTCGTTCTCGGCATAGACTTTCCCTGTTGTTTGTACAGTTGCTTTGCTGCACCATGCACAACGTCACCAGCCTCTGTAATGAACAGAAGCAGGCTGTGGTTACTAGATTGTTGTACATGCGTGCGGTGGAGGCCAGTCAGCAGGTCTAATTCCAAAGCCTGGGCTGTTTTTAGAGTGCTTGTTTGTGGACCCACTTGTGGCAGTGAGGAGTGGGTTTAATTGCTGTGGTGTGTGGGGAGCGTATCATGTGGAGAGGTCACAGACAAGATGTCCCCTCCCTCTGCCACTCTAAAGCAACAGCGGAGAAGCACGCGGTTTTCATCCAAGCAGCCGCCATCGACCATCAGGAGCTCTGCACTGCTGTTTATACCGGTTGCCGTGGTGATCACGGGACGGGAGAGGGGTTCGAAGGAGAGAGTGAATACATGAAGTTGAACTCCATGCCTTTAAGTTCTTTGAGAGGGAGAGGATCACCTAGGGAAAGGGTACAACTATGTCTGGCCCCGCATGCAGGTCAACTGGGGCCATACATGAAAGTAACTCGGCTTGGTTTAAAGTTGTGGGTTATTGTGACTGTCTTAATAAAAGTGAAGGGTGTGAGTATATGTGGAACGTCAGCCTCTTGCCCCACATTTTTTATTAGACATCTGCTGGTTTCAGGCAGAGGAAATGTTTAAAACCCGGCGAGTGGATTTGTGGTGCAGTCTCTCCCAACTGTGTTCTGTCTCAATCCAAGCTCGCTTTACTTCAACAGATGTGCCCACCACTAATTTCAGCCACTCTACATGGACCGCAGTATTGTTTGTTTTCGGGGCACGGAGAAAATTGTTTCCATTTTGCCATAAACTAACAATCTTTAAGTTTTGGTGGGAGATCAGTGAATTACAGTTATTCCATTTTCTTTTGAGGGCCTATGTCCAGCTTTGAGGGTTTGTGTAAACACACACATTGTGCTAACACAACATTGAATGCCATTGACAGTGAATGGCCAGCTTTGAGTGTTTGTGTAAACACAAACATTGAAGACGAAGGTGAGGAAATCGTGATTGGCCGGAACGTGATGATGTATGATGATGTATGATGATAAGAGCGCCCCTCACTTGTGTGATTTGTTTGGTTTAGCATTGCACTTTATTGTGTTTGTTTGAATTAGATTCCATACCGTTGCTGTAGCCGACTCTTTGATCACACACTGACCCCCCCCCCCCCACTGCATCATGTCTACTGAGGCCTCATTCACACGTATCAAACACCAATCAAGCAAATGTTTGGTCGTTTTTTAGTTTTTTTGGGCCACCACAATGCTTTTCCAATGGGAGTTAATAAAGCTTTATGAAAGAATAAAGCTTTATGACTTACTTTTTTAAAACTAATTTTTGATAATGCTGAATGAGACAATGGTAATTGTTTTTATACACTTCAGAAACATAATGTTACTTGTAATGAATATGTACGGGTGACGATTCTGGATGGTGACGTATATGTGATCAGTGCCTTGTGGATTAAAGGAAATGCCTCTATCTATATGTATATGTAATTTGTACGTTGATTAGCGGTATACTGTGGTTACTTTGCGGCGTATGCACCGTCCCAGCCGTCCCGCCAATTTTGATGCGTATGCACCGTCCCAGCAAATTGTGCCTGATACGGCAGTGGTGCCAGATTACATACATGTTAACATGTATACACAGGAGCATTACCTTTAATCCTCCCAACACTAAAACATATCATCATTATGTCACCATCGAAAACCAATTACACTCTGGCATTGGGTCCTTTAATACACATCTTTATTACGTCATCATTGAGAGCTAGTTATACATATACACACACACCATGTAATCTGGCACCACTGCCGTATCAGGCACAATTTGCTGGGACAGTGCATACGCATCAAAAGTGGCGGGACGGCTGGGACGGTGCATACGAGTCCCGGGCGAAACTAGTACTTAGGCATAAGGCATAAGGAAGAACACCATCAGCAAACTAGTACTTAGGCATAAGGCATAAGGAAGAACACCATCAGCAATCAAACACAAATGTTTGATCAAACCATGTGACTCCCATTGGAAAAGCATTGTGGTGGCCCAAAAAAACAAAAACATTACCAAACATTTGTTTAATCTGTTGTGTTTGATACGTGTGAATGAGGTGTGAAGAGTGGTGGGTAGAAAACAGAGAGCACCACTAATGCTACACCACAAGAAAAGTGGTCAACAACAGTGGAGGTCGGCCTACAGTGGCCAGTAATTACGGGCGGAGGCAGTGAGCGATTGTCAAACAGAGCAGAATTTTCCTTTAATTAGCATCAATAAGTGGCTTGCAGGGATCCTCAGCAGTTTCCTTTCTGGAAACTACAATATGCAGAAAGACGTCTGTGAGTGGGAATCTGGATTAAGGCTGCACCCTCCAGAGTGAGGAGCTTATGAGGTCAATCTCCTGTCCATTTGAGATCTACACGGGGGCACATGTGTGTTTGGTCCAGACAACACGAGCAGCGAACAGCCCACTCTCACACTACCAGGCAGACAACCACTCACTCTGGCCTTGCTCTGTAATTACACACTACTGCCTGGAATGGGAGCGTGAGGTGGGGGGGGGGTGCATGGGGTAGACGGTGGCCAGACCGCTTCAAACTGTCTGCGACGCAGACCCTGCCCCTACCATCAGCACCAATACCGACGTGTGCTGGTTAAAGAGGGAAGCGAGTAAGTGAGAGGGGGGGAGAGAGAGAGAGAGTGGCATTGTGAGAGCGAGTGAGAAGGACGTGGAGGCAGAGACGGAGGCGTGTGGGGAGTAACTACTCTGTCTGGGACAGCGAGGTGGGAGGAGAGGTGAAGAAAAAAAATCCCTTTCCTGTGTAAGATTAGAGGCTCCGTCTGTGAGCACATCTGGATGGGCTGGAGGAGCTGTAAGGGCTGATCTCTGATCAGGTCAAGATCAGAGCTGCACTGTTGAGGATCAGCCAGAAATTTGCCACTGATCACCTTTGCCTGGATTCCCTGTGATCA
Organism: Protomyctophum parallelum; assembly: GCF_964188405.1. Classification (NCBI taxonomy): domain Eukaryota; kingdom Metazoa; phylum Chordata; class Actinopteri; order Myctophiformes; family Myctophidae; genus Protomyctophum; species Protomyctophum parallelum. The sequence continues at coordinate 10,398,279 of NC_139710.1, forward strand.
ACCAGCATTTGTGTGTTGTGCTGGTATGTGTTTGGGCAAGAGCTGATGGGTGTCTGATTCCCATAGAGGCCAGTTAAATGTTGATATCCCATCTGAATTCACCCAATCTGTTCTTGCAGCATTGCAGCAGTTTGATTGGTAACTTTAGATCCCTTCCTGGCTCTGAGGGCCAACATGTGTCAGATTCTCGCTCTGTTGATTGTAATTCAACTCTGTGTGTGTTTGTGTGTGTGTGTGTTTGTGTGTGTGTGTGTGTGTGTGTGTGTGTGTGTGTGTGTGTGTGTGTGTGTGTGTGTGTGTGTGTGTGTGTGTGTGTGTGTGTGTGCGCGCACAGCCGCACACCTCTCTTGACCCTGCACACTCACCCCTGGGTCTTATGGGTCTTATAGAGGCTCTGTTGTTAATTTGCTCTGCCCTACCACCTCTGGAAGATGTATAAAGCATATAGCAGACACAGTAGAGGGCTGCTTATTCTGTGCTTTCTGAGTTACTGGATATGAAGATGGCAGTCTCTACTCTACTTGGCTTAGTGTAACCCTACGATCCATCTTGTTCTAATTTCTTCTGCTAAAACCCTTACCTGCTCACCTGTAATTACAGAGCTACAGTCCAACCAGCTGGACAGTCCAGAGTGAGAACAGCATGTGTGGAGTGAAGTGTAGGTGTGCATGGGGTCTTTGGGGGCTGGCAGGCCCAGAGGAAGGAAATGATCAAGGTTGTTCCCCTCAGTCAGTCACCTAATAAAAGAAAAGCTGGCACCCTGGGAAAGCATACCGGTATACATGTTGGGGTGTAGAGGCAGGATCATGTTGGAAGCCTGATCCACAAACCATTCCTTACTGACACCTCTCACCTGTGGCAGGTCATTTAAGCAGAGAGAGAGAGAGAGAGAGAGGGCCCTTCTGGGCACAGGTCTCCACCAGGAGACCTGTGTGTGTGGTGTTTGGCAAAATGTTTAGGAGTGATATAAACATGTTTTTTTGTTAGTTTGTTTTTTGCAACACATTTCTTCATTTTGTTGAGGAAATGCAGAGCCAGATCACTCATAGCATCTCTGAGGATAGAATTCTGGATGAGCAGGACATGTGCAGCATTTTGTACAAAATTTTGTACAAAACGTGAAAACTTTGGAAGGCAATCTTAGCCAATCAGTGTAGAATCTGAGAAGTCCAACAGACTCGTCTTGATCACATGACTACAGAGATCATCCGATTTGTGTGAGATTTGGATGAAATCTGTGAGACAACAGAAATCGGCCTCATGGTGGCGCTATAACCGGCAGATGTGGAGGGATGCAGGGAAAAGGTTTTTCCACGGCCTCTTGTTATAGGTAAAAACAGGAATTACCCTGTTCTAGCGCCACCGTGAGGCGTGAGTCCTTGGCCTAGTGGAAATGTGCGTGTATGTATAATTTGTGTTTGTGATTTGTGGCATTTTGTTCAAAACTGACCAATCATGTGAGCTTTGGAAGCCAATCTTAGCCAATCAGGATGGAAGATGGGAAATGGTGCAGATCCGTGTTGATCACATGACTATGGAGAGTGTATACCGAATTGTGTGATGTATGGATAAAATGTGTATGAGTAATCTACAGAAATGTGTTTTGCCTAAATCGGCCTCATGGTGGCGCTATAACAGGCCGTTGAGGAATATTTGGGGCAGAGGTTCGTCGTTGGCATCCAGGGAGTGTGTGTGCAAAGTTTGGCATGGATCGGCCAACGGTGGCGGAGATTAGCTGGTAACGGACGGACGGAAGAACACACGCACGCACTCACACACGGACGGAGTGCAAAACATACTCTCTCCTCATGCCTTCGGCCTGGTGGAGACAACAGAACATACTCTCTCCCCAATGTCCCCATGCCTTCGGCCTGGTGGAGACAACAAAACATACTCTCTCCCCATGCCTTCGGCCTGGTGGAGACAACAAAACATACTCTCTCCCCATGCCTTTGGCCTGGTGGAGACAACAAAACATACTCTCTCCCCATGCCTTCGGCCTGGTGGAGACAACAAAACATACTCTCCCCCCATGCCTTCGGCCTGGTGGAGACAATAATTTACTTTATAAACCGCCCATCTACAGTATGTTCAAATTAATTTCATTACTAAAATCTGAAAAACAAAAAGTAATCTAAATCTACAAAGTGGGTGCTTTTCTGAAAAATGTTCTTCCACTGTTCAAATAGTGAAAGCCTTTTGCTATGTCTGTATGTATAGTATACTGTGTATTGTATTGTATACTTTCTATTGTATACTATTTATGAATCTGTGCTCCATGTGAAAATGGTCGTGAGTTAAATAAATGATGATGATGATGATGATGATGAGATTAATATATCACTTCAATTTGGTCTAAAAATAAAAAAGGAAATAGCTCACTCAGCACAGACACAACCACTGAGCGGCATAGAAACAGAGACAAACGCCTCTGCTGGCTGTTCATCAGCACCTGGTCACTAACGATGCTGCAAGCGCTGAGCTCAGCTCATTGCCCAGACAGAGATGGATCAGAACCTTGTACACTTTGCTGTGTTCACTCGCCATAGCCGTGCCATGCGTGTTTACTTTGGTGTTTGTGTTCACAGCTGCTGCCAGACCCCCATGTCTTCCCAAGTTTGAGTCAAACCAGTAAGACACAAGGAAGGAGGTTGTAAACATGACCTCGAGTCCCACGTGATGGACTCCGTTCTTGGTGTCTGGCTCATGTTGAAACACTTCCTTGTTGATTAAACTCTCAGAGGTCACGGGGGCACCGAGGCAGCGTTGGGGTTTGGAGCTTGCACATAATCACTTAATCCTCAATGCAGACTGTATGAAAAGGACATTAGCACACATTGCCCCCATAAAACCTCCGAAGAGCTGACAGGCAGCTACCAACCACACAATTATGAATCTCTGTAAGTTTCTCCATCTTTTCTGTTCAAACGGAGAGAATAAATAAACTGCAATAATTAATGAGTGTAGAAGATGGAATGGGTTGTGCGTGTGTGTGTGAGTGTGAGAGTGATCTGGGGCTCTGAAGAGACTAGGCTAGCTATACTGTCTTGGTTTGGCTGGGCTCTCAGCGTGAGGGGTCTCGTTTATTTTCTCTGGGAGAGAATCACTGAAGTACTGACCTTGGCTCATTAATAATACCGCTGGGGCGGGCACGTTGGGGGGCAAAAAGAGCTTGTGAAAAATGACGCACACACGCACGCACGCACGCACGCACGCACGCACGCACGCACGCACACACACACACACACACACACACACACACACACACACACACACACACCTACCATGTGCCATTGCATGTTCAGTGTGATGGCTCCCAAACTTCGAGCCCTGTACTGACTACACAATGGCAGTAAACTCCTCTGGACCCCAGGCCAGGACTGTTATAACGCCTGGTGTTGTTACAGTTAACGGCCACCTCCTACTACTAGGATGTATGGAACAAGCATGAAATATGGGAGGGTGTGCCATGTTACTGTAAGTCTATAAATCATCTCTCACAGCCATCCATCATTTTCACCTAAATACAGCTATACAGCAGGTATTGTGCTGAATGGATTTAGGTGTGTTAAATTATAGTCGACCCAGTCGCTGTGACCTTCACTTGTCTAGAGTCTCCTGTTGTTAGATAATTGAGCCTGCAGGGATTAGTGAGTGAGCAGTATGTTTGTAAACAATGGAAAAATCCATGAGAGACTGAACTCTGGGTGCTTTAACATCAGGGACCCAAGCTCAGATCAGAGTACACTTGACCCCAAAATCCAATTTGTTTGATTAGTGTGAATACTGTGTGTGTAGTGTGTACCATGCATGTTTCGTTGATCCATGCCTGGGTCTACTTGAAGAGGTGTACTCTGGTACGGGTGGTTTGCATCAGGTGTGAAAATGACGTATGTTACTTGAGTATGAAATAACATTACTAATGTGAAGGCTGAGCAGTGGGGGAGTGGAAAGGAGGGCCAATCGTAGACATGGTGCGATCGTACCTAATACGAAAACACTCTGAGCGGGAGAGAGGGAGAAAGAGCTGATGTCAGGGCGGCCTCTGGCCCTCTGAACTCTCTGTAGGGTTACTCCTCTGACAATGAGCACTGATTCCGTCACTGATGAGGGCCCACTGCAACACGGGGCCAAGGGTCAAATACATTCACAGGTTGCCTTGATCCCCCCGCTGGGGCAATTAGCACCAGAGAGAACAGAGAGTGCCCAATGGGGGGCACTCATTAGCTGTGACTCTGTTATTGTTGGTCCAGACGATGAACCGATCACGCTTAATACATGCAAGTGCATGTCTCCCCCTAAAATACATCCATTCTCACACACTTCTCGCCGTACTGTAGAGACAAAAGAATGCAGACAGTTTTAGAAATTGCTACTGTAGACTGATTGGTAGCACAGAGAGAGGGGGGGGGGAAGAGGGATGAGAGAGAGTGAGAAATGAGGTCGGCGGTGTGTAGGAGACAATTGTCCCAGTGCCAGAGCTTGCTTAATGTTTTATACAATAATGTATGGGTGGGGGGAGGGTCGTATAGTCTGAAGAGAAAAGAGGTGCTGTATAGAAAGGAGGGGGTTGGAGGTGCCTTTACTGCTGGGCGAGGGTTAGATTTCCTTTCCACAGCCCTTTTGTAATTGAATGCAGCCATCTACTTGAGCCTCACTCGAAAGGAAACTTCCTCCGCATGCATCTGCAGTGCACTCACATGTCTCCCTTTCTCTCTCTGTACTGCACTGCAGTCTTCTCATATAAACAGGTGAATATAGAGCAGGGCAGGAACCTCTTGCCACAGTACATTACATTCTTAATTAAATGACGTGCTTTAAGTCCACCTGCACATGATCCTCTGAGAAAGACCTAACTCTGAGTCCTAGACCTATTTGATACTGTATCTGGTTAGAAAGCTCACCTGGGAATCCGGAGGTCCCGGGTGTGCCAGGTACGACTCCAGCTCTCAGCAGTGTGTCCCTGAGCAAGATTATCACGTAACTGCACTCCTCTGTGTTGAGCACTCAGCTTGGGTTAGGCTGGAAACTGAAGTTACACTGCAGGATGTGATAGTTAGTCAAACTTTTGAAAGTATATCTCAAAATCGAATTAACTTATTGAAACTTGCTGAGGGCTCATGCTGGCCAACCAAAGGTTGATCACTAACCATTTGAACAACCCTCATGGCCCTTCCTCTAGCGCCACCCTCAGGCGCTAAAATGTTAACTTTGCACACAAAATATCTGTCTGGTCATAATTAATTTGTATCCCCAGTTAGAACACTAAGGATGGCAATGTTGGTTGGTATACTATAAACTACTTTTGTCTGGTTGGACATAAGGAACAGGACAGCCTTGAGGGCAGCTAGCAGAGTTTTTAGGCTCTTAGTCGTGTTATACTTCTACTTTATACTTTCTGGGCTGGATTTTGAAGGTGCGTTTTACCATGTGGTAATACATAAATTGGCCTCGCTCTGCGCACAATCGTATTATGAAAGCCTTATCGTCCCGTGTTGAACGCACACACATATGGCATACGACGTTCCTGAATATTAAAAACATCTCCATAATCCTTGGGAAGTTTGCTTTCATATGCTGTATCACACCCGATTCAAGTCTTCTTCAATAAAATGCTACGAGCGAAGACCATATACCATCGCGGGCCACAGCATTACGCACCACGCATTCAACTCATTACTCATTTCAAATATAATATAGGCCTAATTATAATTAAAATTAAAATATAATTTTACTGGTGTTTTTCAATAGAAACAAATTATTTTGAGGCATAAAGGTGACAGCATGCAGTGCAATAGGAATAATTAACCCAAATGTGACAAAGTCATGTCATGTCTTCTATGGTGCCAGCCTGAAGAAATGTAATACCACGATCCTCAAAGTGTGCATTCCGTATGTGACATCAGCTGACTGGTAAAGAGAATAGTACGGACATGTTGATTGGGTACGTCTCAAACACTCCTTATACACTCCCATGACTAATTCAAGGCCGTTTTGTGCAATCCACGGAAAGCGCTTCTTAACATGCCCAAAATTGCTATATGACATTCCACACGCCCCCAGCTCATAAAACTGTAATATTATATGTAATATTATATGACTTGCATAATCCAGCCCTCTGTCTTTAATTAATACCCTAATGTTCATTTTCCTTCTTGTCAGTATGCTCTTCATTTCCTATTTCTACAACTGACAGGTATACTAGTCAGAGAGATTATCCTAAATGTTATTACAACAGGCATATAGCTTTAAATGTGTGAGTGAAAGCTGTTTTTAAGAAAAATGCCAGTGTCCACTAACTTAGTGCTACAGGTGTCATTTCATGGTTTCCTTGACTATAGTGACTTGGCTTTGACTGCTGGCAACTGAATGGAAAGACGTGCTGCCTGGTCACTAATGAGGTGCTGAACCCATGCAGCCTGTTGTTTGTGTCAGGAGCACCTGGGCCAACCAGAGCCAGACCAGGTCAAACAAAAGATTCAGTCTCACAGCTCCACAAAGGTCTGCCCATTCAAAACATCCCAAACCCAGGGACACAAGCACCAATACTTCATAAAATGAAGGAAAGATAGAATGTGAGCTGAGGCTGCTACTCTGTACTTAGAAATTGGATGAATTAATTAATTATTATTCCACCCCAAAGCTGAGGCTGCTACTCTAGTCTGTACTTAGAAATTGGATGAATTAAATAATAATTATTCCACCCCAAAAACGTTATCATATTCTTTCTTGAGGTTCAACGTCTGGCTTTCAACAACAACAACAACAACTATGGACGTTTGCTTTAAGCCCCCCCCCCCCCCCCCCCCCCTCACACACAAGTGTGATTTTTAATATACAGTAGTACAGTCTGTATGGGTCCCTTACGGCTTGCATGGGTCATGACCCCCAGCACTGTGGGCTTTGTCCCCTAACAGCATCATTGCCACATAACGTCAGTGTGTTATCCAGTGCTATGAATCCTCTTCATTGTTTCTTTCCTTCGTCTTTCACAGACGCTGGGAACCAGCTGGTAGCTCAGGAGGCAGTGAGGAAGCCGTCCACATTACGCCGCCCACCTGCCCGCGCTGGAGAGCCAACGACATGTAAGAGAGCCACAGCTTTGTTACTGCTCCTGCCGCCCCAACGAGGACACACAGCTACATGTGTTTACAACCACATGTGCCAACACCACAAACATAACCGTATCCTCTCTTTTCCAGCTTGCCTCAATTGTAGTCGAATCACAGCTTTGACTGACAGGCTCAGCTCGCTCGAGGCAAAGGTATGGATAGCGTGTAGTATATTCAAGATCCAATTTGAGTCTATGGGGGTTAACTTGAATGTTGTTCTTACTGTTGTATTTAAATTTCCACCAGGTCCAGTTATTCGCTGCCCCTTCCTCCATGGCACATCGCCACCTACAGGGTAAAGGAGCTACTGGACCAGAATCGTCCTCACTGATGGGAGCTTTGCCTGCTCAAGGAGCTCCTGGCGAGCAGGGCCCTGCGGGTGGGTACATCATGACTCTTGGTTGGGTGCAAGTTCGTAAATATTCCACATCTCTGTTTCAGTCTGTTATGGAAATAATATCCATCCGGGTGAATGTATATCTTAGAAGTTTATTCAGAAGAACAGCAGCAAGCAAACAACATCTCTCAGTCTAGCAGGCTTAGCCTGTATCACTCAACATTCTCTCTCAGTACATCTCTCTCTCGTCGTCTCCATCCCACCAGCCCTCCTGAGCTTCTCCGTAGGTCCTCTCTTATACCCCAAAAGCAGGTCCACAGATAAACATGAGGAGGGGGGCTGTCGCCCAGCAGGGTCTCATAATAAACAATAGGTGTGACATGGTCTTTTACATACAGCTTGATCAAAGGGTTGATTGGATTAAGACAGGCTTTCAGGCCAAGGTGTCGTTGCTCACAGACACGACCAGACATACTAGCATGGAACAATATACTATATAGAATTGATTCTTCATATTTCCCACAAGTCGCAAGGTTTACTCGTTGCAACTCTCTCCACGAGCAGTAATAATTTTTCTGCTCCCTACTTGCTCTCCTCTTCTCATATCCTATTTCCTTCCCTGAATGCACACACACACGCAGGCAAACACGCGGGCACACACACACACACACACACGCTAGCGGGCGCGCACACGCACACGCACACACACACACACGATGAGCATCACATTGTGAGCTTGTAGATTGGCTATTTTTGTTGTGTAACGCCGTCGTGTGACAAATTATGAATTGGGCTTAAGAATCCACTTGTGTGCACCTCTCACTTTCAGAGTTCTATGGCTCTGTGGAAAGGGAACACTTCAGGGCATGAGAGCCCATTCCGTCTCTGGACCAGAGCCCGGCTCTACCTTCAGCTAGAAAGACAGAGTACTTTGCTGTACTGTCAAAAGAACGTTCAATAATAGTGTATCACTTTACATCCAATTACATTCAAATCAGCTCTAGCAACAAGTTCCCTCCAGTTAACCCATTCTGAACGGGCACCCATTTTGGTGTCAGCATCATGTTATGCTTTAGCTATTGAAAAATAGCAGATCTACAAGCTCATATCGCGCCACCGAGTGGCGCGATACGAGCTTGTAGGTCTGCTATTTTTGAAAAATCGAAGAACGACTGACATTTTTTTAATCTGATCTCAGGTCAGAATGGGTTAATAATGAAACTGTCAGGATGTAATAGACATTTTTAGAATCTGATCTCAGGTCAGAATGGATTAAGAGACCATCCTTGCCCTGGCCTGCAGAGCACAGTGTATACATGGTGGTAACCCAGAGCCCAGGCATACAGTGGAACTGCTGTTTCAAAATGAGCCGTTGTTACAGAAGGCTTTGTGCGTTGTCTTTCATGGTTAACTAAAAATGATCCCATCCTAATGTCTCTGAAGCCCTAATTAACAGCTCAGTGGATAGGCTGTCACCAAGGTCTAATCCAAAGAACAACAGGCCTGCTCTGCCAATGTCAGTGACCCATGACCTCTGAAATCACTCAACCCACTAGCGTTCTAACAATGGCTACGTTTACATGAAGGGTGATCATTCCGAATAAATACTTCCGAATAAAATACATCCGATGTAATGTTTTTTGCCGCGAGTTTACATGGGAAATGGTCATTCCGAATGAGTGTTTATATGGAGAAGTGATAGAAGACATGATACATGTTAATTCACGTGAAACTACGCCATCTGTTGGACACATAAAATATAGGCAGTTCATTCATTGTGACTTTCAGACGAAAGACGACACTTTGAAATCCCATCATTTCATTCCGCAGTAGTTTTGAGGCTGCTGCTTGGATAGGGACGGACATATTATGTTTACTGTCTTTTTTTCCCCACCTGCTGCGGCTCCCCTTCTCCGCTGGGAAGGTCATCATCTCGTTTTTATGTGTAGCCTACTTTATTATCTACAGCACGGCCAGGGCACGCAACACACTGATTATTATTGTATCAGGTCGCTCGTTATTTTTGAGAGAGAGAGAGTGTGAGAGAGAGACCGTTGAACACACACACACACACACACACACACACACACACACACACACAAAATGCACGAAATAACACGCTCTATGTGCAAACTCCTCGGCGCGCCTTGGATATGAGGCTTATGAGCGCCTTGGAGTTGGAGCGCAATGGAAATGAGCATGCTCAGAAAGACCAGAATGAATTTACATCCGAAGCAGTGTATACATGAGTCCAATTTTCTTTCAATCGCATTGAACATCGGAGTAATCCGGCCAGTGACATCGGAATGGTTTTTAGATCGCATCGAGCGTTTTCATTCGGATGTAAGTTTTTGTAGGTGTTTACATAACAACGTTTAATAGGATTGAACTTCTATTCGGAATGAAAAGGGGATTTAACTGCTCATGTAAACGTAGCCAATGTCACGGATATGGCCAGAATGAATTCCGTAAAAACAACATTAGTGAGTTAAGTCAGTGCCAACATAGGAATTCTAAGTCATTAGGCTAGAGACATTGCACAATCATGCCATCTTTCTGTGTCCAACACAGGTCCCCAGGGTGAAAACGGGAGAGATGGGACTTCTGGCAGAGATGGTAAGTTGAAAGATATGCTTTTTGTTAAACTTAAAACTCCCAATTTGGATTTAACCAGTTATGGCTCCACAATTGCTCATGTCTGTTCCCTCTTTTCTCAGGGAAGTCAGGATCTCGTGGGTTGCCAGGCCCCAGTGGACCCAGAGGAGATACTGGGGGGAGGGGCCCAACTGGAGCCCCTGGATCCAGGGGAAACCCAGGACCCATAGGTAAGACAATGTGTAGAATTAACAAACAGTTCCCTGTTAACACCAGATTGTGATCTGTGGGAAACAAATGAACCTTGTCTTACAAGACAAGTGTCAGTACACATGTCATAAACATAAGTCGCTGTGTTTATATTTGTTTGCTTGTGAGTAGAGAGAGAGAGGGGCCTGCAGCCCATTGTCCTTATAGCAAGAATATTCTCTTCTATTTACCAAAGACTTGAAACAGAAGAATCACTTATCAATCACAATAAAATAGACTAAGCCATGACAAACAGACAGCTCAAAAATGGGTGTCCTCAATCTACAGAAAGGTCCCATGTGGCTTTCAGCATGTGTTGTTGCTCTTGGTGACCAACCAGAGATGTTCAAGAACAAAATTGAAGCATAAATCTGTCCAGTGTGCCCGATGGTCACCAGTACTCTAGGTCAACTTTGTAAGCAAATGATGAATGCTTGTTAGGGGGAACTATAATCTGAGGGCTGCCATGTGACTTCAGTGATAATATAATAATAAATGATGAAATAACTTTACTGTAGCCGTAGGCTGTTGTTCTTCCTCTCTGTGGAACAAGGAGGGAGTGCCTCTCCTTTCAAGTTGACATATGACCCCTGCTCTGTGCCTGCTGCTGGGTAGAGATGAGATTTAGAGCAAAAGTTAAACTATAAACCCACTTTCCAAGAAGCGCCATGTGACTTCAATCTGAAATGAACATGAGCTATACATACACAAGTCCAGGCTCCTTATGATTTCCATATGCCTGTGGTGTTATTGTTTTTCGTATCTCCATTACTTCATGAGTGCCCACGGACAGTGCTATGTTTTGTATCCAAAGCTATGATCTCTCTGCAGTGCTGAATTCCATAAGAGTGAGTGTGTGTGTGTGTGTGTGTGTGTGTGTGTGTGTGTGTGTGTGTGTGTGTGTGTGTGTGTGTGTGTGTGTGTGTGTGTGTGTGTGTGTGTGTGTGTGTGTGTGTGTGTGTGTGTGTGTGTGTGTGTGTGTGTGCGTGTGTGCGTGTGTGTGTGTGTGTGCGTGTGTGCGTGCGTGCGTGCGTGCGTGCGTGCGTGCGTGCGTGTGACCGACCCTAGAATGTGTTTAGTCAAAATGTAACAGCATGTTTTTGTTACGTCAAAGTTGGAGAAGAAGCTATGAAGTCACAACAAATGACAGTGTTGCTCAATAACGAGTTGAAGAAGGTTATAGAGATCAACACGTTTTCACTGTAAAAGTGGCACGCACACATGCACGCACGCACACACTCGCGCACACACACAAACACACACACACACAGTCCCATTTTGAGGCTATAACCCACTGCTGTTCTAGAGCTCATTATAGGGCAGAAAAACAGAGAGATGTTTGCGCTGATGTCATTTGATCACATATAGACTCCAGAGAGTCAATTTCACTAGCCAGCAGGGCCACTGTGCTGCTGCCCATGATTTTCAAGCTCTCAGGTGAGATGTTTGGGCTAACAGGCAACCAAAAGCCCAGGGTGCAATGTTTATGAAGGCTATATGAAAAGGAACCAGAGAGGTGTCAAATCACACCAGAGTTATAATAACATAAATGGACGAATACTTTGACAAGATTCAGTGCTTGCGAAGCAGTGATTCTGATGCAGTGAAACTGTATCATTCGTTACCACTACATAAACAGGAAGGAGGAGAAAGAAAGCTAGAGGTGGTGAGACAGTGCTGGAGGGCTGGGGGGAAATGCAGGGGGGGTACTGTTGAGCACATAGCCCATAGCACAGCATTACCTCAGAGGAGTGCAAACAATGAGGTCAGATGTAGCTGTGGTGGGGAGGTGAGGCACTATGTTTGGGTTTTAGGATGGATCCAGCTGGGCCACTGGGACAGTTTTTCTTCCTTGCCTTTCTCCAACGAAAGAAAGAATGGCAAAAGGAGGAGGGGTCGCTGAAACACATTCACCCATACAGGATTATGTGGCCCCACTATTGGCTATAAGTCTCACACAATCAAATCTAATTTAACTCTGAATGTGTAAAAATTTATCCACGAGGATCTGTTTCAGTAGAATTAACACTGAATGTATACCCACACGTGTATGCACGCACGCACGGACGCGCGCACACACACACACACACACACACACACACACACACACACACACACACACACACACACACACACACACACACACACACACACACACACACACACACACACACACACACACACACACACACACACACACACACACACACACACACACCACACACACTAGCTAGTATATGCAGTCTTTAATTTACTACACATCAATGCCAGTAATGTTGGAGTTTATTTGAGTTTTCCCAGGTCCCCCTATGAGCTCCCAGCAGCAGGCCATTAAGAGCTCTCCTCTTGTTAATTACAGTCTTTCAGCCCACACATCCGACCTCCTGTCTTCGACTGCTGTTGCTCTCAATAGCTCAGGCACACACAGATGCGTAGATGTGCACGCAAATGCGCACATCAAAAACACGCTTACACATGTGCATTTACAGTACTCACACACTCGTGTGAGAGGATGATTGATGTGTCTGGGTGACGGACTGACCTCATGCTTCCTTCAATGCATGAGGAGTCCAAGCCGCTTCTTTTCACCTGACAGGGGGAGTTTCCCCGGTTAGATGTAACACGTGGAAGGAACACGTTATTCCAACCAGTTCCTACCCCTCCATCAGGAGCTCTGGCTGACCAGGGGGAGGCAGTTAGGGTACCTAGCCTAGGGGACATGGGGAGAACATGTAAACTCCACACAGAAAAGCCATTTTGCCAACAAACCCCACCTAGGGTAACATAGAGTTAATAGAAACACCGGATTTCTCCTCCCATACACTTGCATTGAGTTGCTCACCCAGTGCATGAGACGTTCTTCCGGGTTGGAACCAGTGCATTCTGGGATTGCTTATGGGCCATACATGAACGCGCTGGGCCACCATGTCTTTCGCGCTTCAGTGTTTCTATATATACTCTAAGTCTAAGGTATAGGCACTGATGCCGTGGAGGAGAGAACACGCCCCCAGACCAGCGCCCACAGCGTCCCCAGCGGGAATCGAACCCAGAACCTTCTGGCTGTGGAGCAACAGTGCTAGCGACTGTGCCACCGTGCCCCCGATGATCCATGCTTTTGAATGTCATTTTCCTAGTACTTTCAATTCCTGTCAGTATAACAGAATGTCCATCATTTCTCCTGTCAGGACCCCGTGGTCCACCAGGTCTCCCAGCAGAGAGAGGCCTTCCGGGACCTCCTGGGCCCCCAGGTCCCCCAGCACCAGCCAGTGCCCGGATCCCAGAACCAGACCGCGGTAAGACCATGCATAGAAACTATTGTATTCCATACACAAATGTATTAAATGAATGGCATTTCCTTACTCTTGTCATACATTTTCACACCCATGAGAGTTTGGAGCTGAATGTCCAGATGGACAGTCCATCCGTGTCAGACAACCCGCTCCACCCCTTCTCCTCACATTAGGTGGTCTCTTTCTAGGCCAAACCAGTGGATTTAACCTCAGTTCAAACAAAATCAATTTGCCAGGACTGTCCAACTAATAGTCAAGCTATAGATACAATAGTTTAGTGAGAGGCGTGGACTGGTAATTTCAACCTTTGTTTTAAAGTGCATGCTTCCTTTGTATCATTACGAATAGATACCAGTAAAATGTGTATTGTGTATTTTAGATGCTATGCCTGTTTATGAGCACAACCTGAGAGCGTTTTAACTGTCAACTCACAGGGGAGCGAAAGAAAAGAGACACACAATATAGCACTATAGTAAAGAAAGGGTTGATTGTATGGAATATGTTTGAATGGGAACTCCCTATTCTGTCTACCAGCCAAACTGAATTGAACCGAAGGTCATTTACTGGAGGCAGAGAACGTCTGGTATTGACACAAATGCCACATGCTGAGATAAGAACCTGTCCACCACTGATGTCACTGAACAACTTCCAGATGTAGTCAGTGCAGACAGCTGAGGAGGGGAGTGGGGGCGTACCCTAACTTTCAAGCTTAGAGGCGCAGGCAGTGTTATTATAACACCGTGGCTCTATCTGTCTGACTGTCTGACTGTCTGGAGCTAATCTCGTTAACTATTGGACCAATCAGCGCCAATTTTCTTAACTTATGTTTTTTTTCATTTTTAGACTCTGATCTGTTTAGGTATATATTATGGTAAGATGAAACATGCAGCACACACAGAATATAGAAATGTGTAAGTTGTTGGTTGACGTCAGGGTAAATTGAGATTGGTGCAATGAACTCTTAACACTGGGAGCCATTTATTTCAACACAAAAGAAAAATAGGGAACATGGGGGTTCTGTGTTAAGCGTCCTTTGGAAAATACTGGCTCATTGCCTATTATGTCTGGCTGTGGAGGTTGGAATTCCCTGCTGCAAAACAGAACTGTGTTTAGGGCTGTGTGAAACACAGAGGCCTGCTGCTACTTGGTTCAAATCTGGTTATTCTTGAATATGTTACTGCATGGCAACCCCAAAACAGTAATATGACTTAGTCCCCTCATATTATATATCAATGATATATCATATTATATAGTTATTGATTAATTGGTCGGTTTGGTCTAAGACTTGGCAGTAGTCCAATGTGTGAAATACAAATTTAGCTTAAATAAAGTAATCGGTTAGTTGACAAATTCCTTGTTGACTAAGAACGTCTTTAGTTGAGGATATTCCTGTAGTGCAATTCTATGAGTTAAATAAATTCAAAGTAATAGAGTAAGAGAACTAGGTTTGAATGTCACTTAGCTATTACTGGTATGGAACTGGTAGATGTTTCTGGCTAACAGGCATTTATTTCACCCTGTTTCTCTTGAAACCCTGTGCTGTGATTGGAACTATGTTCACTGTCAAATGAGACAACCAAATAACCACACACATTTCCTCTATTACTCTAATTACCTTTCTCACATATCACTGAATCAGTGCATGGGAAGTAATTTATACCGTGCTCCATAATTTTTTCTATGAATGGAAAACAATGGTTTAGAAATAATTTGTGTACCACCTTCTTTTCTGTAATTGTTTTAGTGTTCAATAGTTTCCAAAACGTTTTAGCTGAATTCTGAGTGTTTGTGAGAAGACACTGCCCCCTACAGGCAATAAGCGTTTTAGTATATCCTCAGAGCCTTTCTGATCTCAATCGCACAGAGAGCCAGTCTCAACAGCATTGACAGCAGAAACAACACAGAAATGTACTTTTGGGATATATTAAGTCTATGATCAGCACTTTATTTGGATACAACACAAGCAACAACAACAGAATATATGGACATTATGTATGAGCACAAAAACATAATATAAAACAAGGATAGACAAGATAAACAAAGAAAATAAAACATAAATTAAAAATTTAAATTAGTTTACACAACCAACCACACAGCATCTTCAACCGTATCATATGTATACTAAGACAGTAAACAATCAAAAGGGCATTGCCTGACCATGGATCACATCAAATGCATGATCACACTTTTCATTAATAAAATATTAAATAAATCCTTTGTCTAGAAACAAGAGAGAAGAGTTTTATCTGCCTCCCCACCAACTAAACAATTACTCCATTAGAGATAAATAGATTGATTTTGTATTACTTCACAAGCATTATATATATATATATATATATATATATTATTTTAGTATTTCATCAGTATTACATTTCATTTTTGTTAATTTGTTGTTTGGTGTTAGTATTGTAGTACATGAAGCCAGAATCACAATACAATAGACTATATTCTGTTCTGTTCTATTCTATTCTATTGGAATATTTCTGTTGTGGTGGCTCGTTACATCATGTTTTCATTATCCTTGGCTACAAGACTAAGATGATCAACATGGAACTTATTTTTTCACTTCAGGTCAGGGAAAAGATCTCTTCTACTCCAACACATTCCATGACTCACGAGGGCCACCAATACCAGGACCTCAAGGCCCTCCTGGACCTGTCGGTGGGTATTTCTCTCGATCCCACACAGACACCTCTGTGTCACCATTGTCAGACCTGCTTAATGACTCTGATAGAAATAGTGTGTTTTTTATGGTTCCACAGTTACCTATTAGACCACTTGCCAGAATGTGAACCCAGGCATGTTGAGTACGCCAACGTTTTATGTTAGAAATGTTGAGTATGGGTCCCCAGCATGTAGAAACTGCCAGATGCTAACTTGCATTATGTTGAGCAGTTTTCATAATTAGCATATGTGACCATACCATTAACAACCATGTGACGTGTCAAACTAGTGGGTTTTCATGATGCTGAATCCATTCCATGCATTCGTTTTGCAAAGAAACACTCATTGGGCTAAAAACAGCCATGCCCACTTGTGATACAATTTACAATTTACAATTTAGGCATTTAGCAGACGCTCTTAATCCAGAGCGACTTACATGTAAGCAAGAACAAAAGCATGGGAATACATCACATAAAAGCATTTATCAATATCATGAAACATGCGTAAGCTAAGAAAGTAACAGTGGAATATCTATATAATGAAACTATACATACACTATACATATAAACTATACATATTTACTACTATGCTATACATATGTACTATGGCGTGCTATGACTATATACAATACAATTATAGTGCTGTCTACATAACATGCTATAAGTCTGTGTCAAATGCTATCTAAGCCAACAGAAATGCTATCTAAGGGGTTAGGGTAAGTGCTATGGGCCATGATGGAGTCTGAAAAGGTGGGTTTTCAGAAATGACGGAAATGGCTGTTTTTAGCCCAATGCCCAGTGTTGTGCTGCGGAAGATTTTCACTTCACCAGCGGAGTGAGGGGTATTGCTGATGTGTTTCGGCACCGTTTCGTTGCTACTTCAGCAGCCCCAGGACACTATACGGCGCTATTGCTTTCAATAGTCTTTTGATTGATTCATTGAATACTTTATTAATAAGATTGTTTTCAATCAATCAATCAATCTGTTGCAAGGATTACTCAAAAAGCCTCAGGGGGATTGTTTCCATTGTGTTCCAGACTCTATTGTACTCAATTCATCAGTCGAGTCTTTTTTTCATTTTTGGCTTGCTGTTTGATGCCCCCTAGAGGTCAGTGCCCAGGGCTGCAGCCTCTATAAACCCTTCCTTCCAACCTGGGGTTGGCTCCCCCTCCCACAGAGTCAGTTTGCTTGCCACCAGTTCCGGGTGCCTGACACAGTGCCCAGCTAGCCTCATCCTTCATTTTCTGAACTAACTTGTTTGTGACATGTGGGAAGGCCTTATAAAGATCCACTTTTCTGTCGTTGTCCACCCAAGTGACACCAATTCATAGCATTCTTGTGTAGATCTAGCACCTTTTCCTGCTGTACTGAGTTGAGTGTCCAACTGTCCATGTCTCGGCCCCATGTACTCTCTGCCTAGTCTTCCTCGGGACTAGCATGAATCCCAGTGTCTTCTCCCTGCATGCCGCTGATTGCGAGTGTCTGCACATGGTCCATCACTACAATGAACAGGAAGGTGGCCAGGTATCACCCTGTAGGATGCACCATTGTGCATCTGAACCTTGGCTCGAGTCCAGCTATGGCTTGTCTCTATCATCTGAACCATCCTCTTAGGAACCCCTGTAGGCCCGGCCAATGTTCATGAGGTTCCCTCAGTGAATGGTGTCATCACCGCTGACAGGTTCCCTCAGTGAATGGTGTCATCACCGCTGACAGGTTCCCTCAGTGAATGGTGTCATCACCGCTGACAGGTTCCCTCAGTGAATGGTGTCATCACCGCTGACAGGTTCCCTCAGTGAATGGTGTCATCACCGCTGACAGGTTCCCTCAGTGAATGGTGTCATCACCGCTGACAGGTTCCCTCAGTGAATGGTGTCATCACCGCTGACAGGTTCCCTCAGTGAATGGTGTCATCACCGCTGACAGGTTCCCTCAGTGAATGGTGTCATCACCGCTGACAGGTTCCCTCAGTGAATGGTGTCATCACCGCTGACAGGTTCCCTCAGTGAATGGTGTCATCACCGCTGGCAGGTTCCGCTCCCTGAATGTAACAGCTTGAGTGAATACTAATTGTTACGTTTCATACACAGGTCCACCAGGTCCCAAAGGCCCAGTAGGACCTCTTGGCCCAGCAGGACAGAATGTGAGCTCTCAGAATACTTTACTAAAACAATGTCTGTCTGTCTCATCCCTTTTCCATTTGTGGCTGTACAATTTGATTGTTGTGAATTTTAATGTCTTTTCTAACTCTTTATAGGGGAAACCTGGAGCCCCTGGAATTCAGGGCCCTGTGGCGCCAAAAGGAGAACGAGGGGAGAGAGTGAGTATGACATCCATGCTGAGTTCAATGACATTTGGTGGTTCTTTTTTCATAAAACTCTTTTTTGATTTCCTCAACTTCCTTAAACAGACCTCTGCCTTCGGTTTCTCAGGGTCCTTTGGGTTATCCAGGAGAGAGGGGCTTCAGAGGAGAGACGGTAAGCCCACCTCCACCTTGCTGCACTATGGCCCTGGGGAGTAAGGCCAGAATAAACCAGTGTGTGGAGAAACATCAACACATGTCACAGCTCGTTAAATTACTGTAAACTACACTAACCAGTGATACCACAAACTTGGAAAGAATGGGTTCTTTCTGCCTTTAGTATGCTGCTGGAACCACTTTTATGGATGTTATTCAAAATAAAGTGTGTCCAATGTTTTTCTGTTAATGTTTTCCACAGGGAGCATCAGGTCTCAAGGGAGAGCCAGGAGAGAAGGGCCTGCCGGTAAGAGAGGTGATATTTTGGTAGCGTGTGTACTTGCCCTGTACTTCACATACTCACTGCATGAGTAGCACAGGTTGAGGACAGAGACAAGTGTAGTGGCGATCAAAACAACAATCAAAACTCAAAAGGCCACTGAGGCACCAGGTATAGGGAATCTTACGCAGCCAGAAAATGTGTCCAATGTCCAGTCAAGCAGTGCAGGTTGGTGTCATTGCATTCAGCTTTCTTTTCTCCAGATAAAAGTCACACCCATGTGAAGTGAGGGGCACTCTTATCATCGTACATCATCGTTCTCCATTCATTGTTAATGGAAATTTGTGTAGGACAAAAATAGACGATTTGCTCATCTACATAAGAGGTAAATTCTCCATTCATTGCCAATGGCATTTAATGTTTGTGTTAGGACAAGAATCTACACTATAGCTGAATATAGGAGGGGCTAGTGCCCCTCAAAAATAGCAAATGTGATGGCAATGTTGTCTGCCTGACTCTGACACTGGTAAAGAAAAACTGCACTTTCCCGCTGCCTACAATTTACAATTTAGGCATTTAGCAGACGCTCTTAATCCAGAGCGATTTATAATAAGCAAGAACAAAAACATGGTAATACATAGAAATCATGAATCATATGTAAGCTAAGAGTACAGTGGCATATCATAATTAAACTATGCATATATATATACTATATATATATTTCTTCACTAATGCTCATAGATAATGGCATAATGGGTTATGGCAAACATAATGGCATCATTTTCGTCTGTACTCGCTCAGGCTGTGGATAGCTCAAAATGTACTGTACCAATGACATTATTGGCAGGGATTTCAAGCTACTGTACATTTTAAACTTAGTTTTTTTTATTGATGCCATTGCTACTATTTTAATGAGGTAGCCTTCTAGGAAGAGAAGCTTCAGTTTCCATGTGCTTGAAATCCTTGCTGATGATGTCATCGACATGTGCATTTAGGTATGATGTACAAAAAGGGGAAGTGTTCCTTACTTTGTGTCTGTCTAATTCCTGCTTTTCTTTTGCCTCTTTCTTATTTTACAAGAACAATCTAAATGTAAGAGATCTTTACTTATGCTACTACAAGTTCACTTGACAAAACAATCAGTCTATTCAGTGACTTCAGTTTGATATAACCACGACCATGTGTTTTTTTACACTCCACATTAACGTTAACATGATTGTGATTGACATGTAATTGAGTTGCATCTCTTGCACTTGTGTGCAAAGATCATACCAGCGTGTGTGTGTGTGTTTTTAATCGGTTTGACTGTTTGACTGTGTGTGTGTGTGTGTGTGTGTGTGTGTGTGTGTGTGTGTGTGTGTGTGTGTGTGTGTGTGTGCGCGATTTGTCGTGTTATTTGGTGTTGATGTTAACGTCTTGGTCCTTGGGGTGTGCTCTGGACTGTTGTCCCTCATCATGACACTGTCCTCTCCACCCTAAAGCTGTCTGACTCCCTCTGCAAGCTACTGTCCCCATGGCTACCTTTCACCGTCACATTCTCAGCATCTGACTTTGGCATATACAGTACATACACATTCAAACACAATCTGATGACTGAAATGGTGTAACCAGTTAGATTATTTTCTTAATTGAGAAAACGCCATTGACCACCCAGGAAAAAATAGTGTAAATGTATATGCCAAATCGCTCCATATGTTTTGGTGGTGGGTTTAGGGGGTGGTGTGTTCTGAGGTGAGTGGAGTGGATACAGCTATCCTCTTTTACCCCATAATGCAACGCTGCATGGTTCCATCTTTAACAGCTGCACCAACTGCAATTTATTTTCTGGATGCAAAAATAAACTACAGAATGTGATTTATGGAGAAAGCTAAATTATGCAGATAACAAAGAAAAAAGGCAACGCAAGCTACTTTTTATTATTTCTTTTTTATGTCAATTCTCTATGCTCCAACCTTCCATGAGCTTGCTATTGTATATCATGTTGTATACAGAATTAGGTGACCTACTGAAACCTTGCCCTTTTCTGTATAATATAACATGGGTATATCTCATTAATGCATTTCTTAGAGGGAATCGCTCACCCAGACATCAATAGCATGAACTATTCTTTGCATGCTTTCTATTGCATCATAAAGCATCTGTCTAACATTGATACTTCAACTTTGTCATGTTTATTTCTGTAGGGTTGACTTAAAGCCAGCAACGATTTAAATAAATAAACCCAAATGACAACATAGATTTCAAACTAAAATATTACTTGTTTCATGTAGCCTAGTGAAACTCTGTAGGCTATTGCTAGCTACTATTGCGATCACATCAGAGTGAAATATTATGGTTCTGAAAATACTTGCCTGGCTGAATGGCTACCCGTCAAAATGGAATGTGAATGGCATGATCAATGCTGTGACAGTGGACATCAGCTGTCACCAATGTGGCTGGTCTGTAATGTGCATGGTATTGTTGGCCAGCCCGGCATGGCATTGACTTGCTTAGTATAGCAGCATGGCCAGTGAATGAGGGAGGTAGAGAGATATGGATAGGATCATGTCAATGAGTGCTGGGCAGATACATGGATTGTTTTTAACCTTCTAACTGCTGTAATGAATTGAAAGAAAAAAATGACTTGCGCCATGGCAAGCAGGCGTTTGGCTTGTGCTCTTTACCTTGACGGCTGTATCTATCTTCACAGGGGGACGGAATACATCAGATCAGAGAGGCGCTGAAGATCTTAGCTGAGAGGGTTTTAATCCTCGAGACTATGATCGGTATTCATGGTGAGTAGGAGGCCTGAGATAGGGTCAGCTTTAGGCAGGGGTCAAGTAGGGTGGAGTCTCACATCCCCATCAAACTTACTCTTTGGAGACACAGTGTGATCAGTCGCAAGCAGCCCCAGGACCTGGGCTGCTGTTTCCACCCCCTCACACAAACCCCCTTGTCACTGCTCTTTGATAGGACATTAGCTTGCAGATGTTCCAAGACTTGCAGGCAGACCTTGAGCTTCTGGCTCGCAGGGTGACGTTGCTGGAGGCTATCATCTGGCCAGGTAATACAGAGAGACATCCTTCTACAGCTGTACTGCAAATAGCCACATGGCCCCTATTGGCACAGGAGCTAAAGGTTTTGTGGCTATGGGGAGGACGAGTAGGCTGAAAACTGAAACATAATTATGTGAAATATATGATTTTTTCCCCTCATATACTACAGTACTGTACAACTGAAAAATGATGTCTTTATTTTGAAACTATGAAACGTAATAGAATGTTATGCACCATAGATTTGTCCTTTACAAGTTTATGTATACCAATGCATGTCATACACCTGACCTCAATTACAGCAATGTCAGGAAATTATGGACTTCTTATGATTTCAGCTGATCATGTTGTAATGAAAGCTTGAGCTTTATGAATTAAAGCTACAATCTGTAAATTGTATATCCATTGTCTGCCTCTCCCAACGGAGAGAAGTAACTAACATTGTCCAAACTACAGCCAAGATGGCAGATCAATGGCCATCTGCTTCAAATAACCTTATTGCTAATGTCAACCAGTAGGTCTCTTACCCTACACCCAGGTCGAAATGTCTTAATGTAAGATTAGGGAGACCATCTCCAACCACTGTATATAAGATATGTTTGGATTGTAGCTTTAACATGTAGAAAAAGGGGGGGGGGGGGAAACAAAATCGAACTTATCGCCTATCAGATTCTTTAAGCCTCCTCTGTAGTAACTGATTGATTGGATATGCCAAAGTAGAGTCTGGTTATGTGGACATGCATTGGTTGGTAGGGTAGCCTGGTCCCAACTCCTTTCTATCTTCGACAGAGCCTGACATGGGGTCTGGGGACGGCCTGTATGGCACGGCATCCCCAAGTTTCTACAGAGATAAGCGAGCAGGAGGATTTCCATTTCGACTTGCCTCGCCTCCTCTCTCCTCGGACACCAAGGTTCGAGGGAAGTAGCGCCTGGTGAACCTGAGGATCAGAGACTGGGTTAACCCCACCCTTTTTGGTCTCTCTGGCACTCAACTGATTCAGAGCTGATCTCATACCCCCTCTGGGCTGAACCATCTGATTAAAGGTGGGGAACACCTCAGGGAAACTCCACTGATACTCGAGAATACCCACCTTCATTGGGAATGAGTATGACTCCACCCCCATGCCCAACACTGTTCTCCTTATAGACCCAGAAGCTCACTCATTGTTTGTGGCCACAGCTTGGGACTTCAGCCTCAGGAAAATAAACAAGCAATTCATGGTGGATAAAAGGAAAATCTTTTTGAGAATCTTCTGTGGTGCTAAATAAGCTGGAAACTATTCTGGCCAATAAGAGTAAAAAGGGTGAATCAGATGTGAGATGAAAAAAAGAGGCTGGATCAGAGTTTGTTTTGTCTTTCACTATGTGTCTGGAATCTGAATAGATTTCATTATTTAAGTATATTGAGCATGTACAATTTGCAGGACACAAACAAACCTCTTCCTCTAATATTTTTTATACTTGTATTGTATTGTTTAACTTGATGTTATGTAGTGCACTAAAAAGATGAAGACATCTCCTCTCACTGAGATATCAGTTGCTGTCAGTGATCTGGTCTAGTTTATTGGTGTGAGTTGGCTTATTCCCCTTTAAATACACATTAAGAAATGTACTATACTTACATTTATTAGTGTCCCAAAAGCACAAACCACACTGCATTTCACTTATTTTGCATAGCCAGTAGAATATATTTGCAACAATCATAAGCCCTAAAACCAAACACCACATCAGAAGTCAAAGGTATCATCAGTTTGTCTGTCTGTCATTCCATTTCAAAATCTGTTACTAGTGTCAGCTTTTTTAATACACTTCCTCCCTCCGCTGCAAACACTAGACTGACATTCAGTCTCACGCAAATAAGAAATACTTAAACTGTTAATGGAGTTTGAACACATTTTTCCCAATATTACATTGGTAAATTTAAACTGGTTTAAAAGAATGAAACAGACTTGATAATTGCTTTCTCATCTTATAAATATTTTGTGAATTATTTAAAATTATGGTCAACTGTAGTTTCTTGTTTTGTATGCTGGTATGTGTAACTTCATTTTATATTTTGAGTGTTTTGTTATTGCTTGCAAATGTGTTGTGTTAAGATAATCCTGTCTAGATGGTTGGTATAATAAAAACATTTTCAGTGTTTTTAACAGGTCACCTGTCCTCAGTTTGTCGTAACTAGGGCAATGGCCATTGGGAACTCTGCGATACACCGCACACTGAGTTTTAATGGAGATAAGGCGGTTATGAGATATGTGAAGATACACACACACGCATAGATTTGCGTAATAATGTCTTACTGACTTCACACCCGGCAACTCTCTTCGAGTCCTCTGCAATATATACAGTACACCAAAGTGAATCGTTCAGACAATTCTAGAGTCACACGGACACACGCATAGATTCCGTGCATTTATGGATACATGGTACTCATTAAACAATACTGCATCTTAGAGAACTATGCCAGTCACTCTGACTCTGACAGTGTATGAAATGGTTTGGGAGTCTGAGTATCTCATTTTATAAATGATATTATCAGCCCTGTTTCAGTTTTTTTGCCAGTTTTGAAAAATTTGCCAGATTCATAATACTGTTTTGTATAGTATAAATCATGTTTTTCTTAATACAGTTACTCTGTGAACGAAAAGATGTGTGTGTATCTTCACATATTTTATAGTAGGCCTATACAGTAGGCCTATATATTGTATGTATATTAGAACAAACTGTTTGCTAAACAGTGATTATACCTACTGCCAATTAATCTCACACACTTGGTTCATAGCATCCTCCATTAGAACTCATACAATGAGAAACCTCTTTATTAACCCACAGGGAACATTTAACATCAGATAAGCTCAGCAAAACCCAAGCATCTAAAAGAATATTAAATAAGGCATTTTTCATAGCCTGATTGGTAACCACTATAGTCTCCTATAAACTGGCACAAGAGTCTGATATTGCTTCAGGGACCCTGTTGTGGCAGAATGCTCTTTCCCTTTGTTATTACCACTGCCTCATCCCCAACACGGCCATCGATGAGTAGAGAAATGGCGCCATCTAGCTGTTTGGAAGCAGCCAACGCCACCACAGCTTTCTCAGTAGGGAAGCCCATCTTCTCCAGTTGCTGCAACCTGAAGTTAATTGTCAATTTGTCACCACGTTAAAAGTAGGGTAAAGTGGTGATATATTTTAATCATTGTTTTATACAGTTTGTTCAATAACTATGGTCTCCCTGTCTCTCCAGCTCTTTACTAAAGGAGTGTACCCATTTATTAGCTTCAATTTGATAATGTTCCCGTTTCAATTTTGTCAGCTCATTTCTATTTTCTTTGTGTCATCACTTCCAATTTCACTTGTCTATCCTGTATGTGTATGAGATCTCTGTCGTGATTGGATGACCTACCCGACCTCTTGTTTACTAAAGAAAGCGAAAACAATTATTTTATCAAATATTACCCTTACCCTACACCTAATTCTTTAAAAACTAAATAAGCACATACAACTAATACAAACCTGAGAGAGGACACTGATGACTTTGCCACCTCCACTTTTGCACTTGGGTCCTCTGGAACATCCTGTAAGGAGGCAATTATTCCAGCACGTATCATCTGTTCCTCCATTAGCTGAGCCTCTGACATAGGAATGGACCCTTCCACGATCCAAGGAGGGACAGGGTCTAACCATGGCCGTTGATTCAAAACTGAAGTGTCTCTCATGGGGGGCCAACTAGAAGGAGCTGTCTGATTTGTGGGAATTGTGTGAGAGAGTGATCCAGATCTGTAACACAGGGAGTTACATAGTCATCATCATGGAGTCAAGAAGTGAGTGGGCATAATGAAATGACACTATGTATTGACTTGACTAAGATGATTCACACCTCTGTGAGGTA
Organism: Protomyctophum parallelum; assembly: GCF_964188405.1. Taxonomy (NCBI): domain Eukaryota; kingdom Metazoa; phylum Chordata; class Actinopteri; order Myctophiformes; family Myctophidae; genus Protomyctophum; species Protomyctophum parallelum. Next base: position 10,424,182 of record NC_139710.1, read on the forward strand.
GAGTAGGTGGGCAGTCTGAACCTGGTAGAGGTAACAATGCATGCCCAATCAGAAATGAAGGCAAAGATTCTTGTGTGTTCCAGCTCCTGTAAAATTCCAACGAAGGACTGATGATCTTTGAAATGTATTAAGTAACATAAAGTAGCAAGACTGGAAAAAGCATGTTGGTGTCATCTTATTAATGACTCGCTTCACACTTTTCTTTTTTAAACATGTAAAATTAGGTTTAACAGACAATATTTCTAGTAAAATGTGTCAGACAAGGATACAGTTATGCCCAATGCATATGGCGCAGAAGTGCAGCAGGGCTGGTGTACTTGGCAACAACAGCAGACTTAGGAGTAGATAAAGCCATGGAAGAAACCAGACTGGTACACATCGTAAGAGCTTCTTTTGTGTCACCTGGCGACACTGAGCTGTAAAAAGCGCCAGCTGAGTGGCCGAGTAACCACATATCCGACTAGTCTCACTCCCACCAATAAAAATTACAAGGGTATACAGGGGTGGTAAAATGGCAGTGGAGAAGATGGAAAGGGCAAGGAAGGCAGCTGTTCCCCAGCGTCGCTCCTGACACGGTCCAAGCAACAATAGGAGAATAATATTGACGAGAAGAGAAGACAAATCCTCGTGACTGAATGCATAAAGCAACGGGTCTGTAACAGAGAGATTTTCTGTGGTTAGTTTGGTTGTGGATGCCTTTATTGAGGGGTTTTCAGGTAACTGTCAAGGGTTGGTATTGCAAATCTATATTCCAAATACAAAATAAGATCTAAGAGTTGATTGCGGCTACTCTGGTCATATCGTTTTCAGGTAGGGAAATCAAGAATATTATGGAATATGAATTAATGCTTACCTTTGAACCTTGGGAAGTCTCCACCTGGGCCTAAACTTAAACTAGATTGAATGCCTCCAGAGTACATAAGGACCATTGCTGTTAACAATAAAACTGTGCCGAGGAAGAAACCTGGCCGATTAGAGCCAAACCAGAACCATACTGAGCATATGCGGTCAAGCATTGTTGCAAGTTGCAACTGTAACGTTGTTAGTATATGACCACAATGGAAACAAAGTCCCCAGGACTGTTTTGTTATCCTTTTAGCTTAAATGTTTTACTGTACCTACATTTTTGACTAATAAAGTCTTCAACCAATCAATCAAAATGTGTTGCTGCAATCAGTGTCCCATTTGCATCCAAGTAGTTTGATATGGAGTAGATTTCTATTTTGATGCCATCATGAGTAGTACAGTATATGATCATCTGACATGCTGCTCTGAACTGAAACCCTCATCCCCATAGCCAATGGTCCGAGTCGTAACTTGCCCTTGATATTACCGTTAAGCACCTAGAACTATAGCTTACTTAAACTGCTTCTCGAAAACAACTATTGTGGAAAACAATACCCCACAAATAACTGCCGAAATGAATTGCTCACATCAGGATCATCCACATTTCCTGTTTATGTCCTACCCCGCTGGTTTGGACAATTCCAAATGACCACGTATCTTCTTCTCTTTAAAACAATGTGGGAAACGACTGCTTCAATTTAAATAGCATAATGAAGAACATTTTGAATAAATAAATAAGTACATAAATAAATAAATACAAATAATAATATGCATTATTTGGTCACAATACCATTGAAACTAAAGGCTCTAGACTAGAATCAATTGGTTTATTCCAACCTTGAGCAGCGCGTTGTCTATCGCGAGATGATGGCGATGCGGCTGCAGAGCAGTGTTGCCATTTCCGCTTGTTATAAGCGAGTAAGCGACTTTGGGCCAGACTTTGGGCTTGTTTTTAAAGTGTATTTGCTTATTAGCTTGCTTCCTAAATGTTGTTTAAACCAGAGGCAGGACCTCCCAAAATGAATATGTATTCCACCCATTGGCAAAACAAAGGAAAAACAGCCCCCATGTACGCGAGTCAAGTTCAGTCAACACAACTCGAGAGACTAGGGAGCCCCATACACGATTTATGTTGTTAAAATGTGTTTTTTTTTTTTATAGCTGTCTGATCTTAATATCACCCAATTTTAACAGACCCGGTCCCAAACCCTAAATAGGTAAGAGTGTAGCTAGAGCTGGTTGCTTGTTTCTCTCGCAAAGAACTGGCAACACTGAGAACAAGCGCAGTTAGCTAGCAGAAAGATTTTAGCTAGCCAGTAGCCACACACACACAAGGCAGTGAAGGAAGGCACACGGACTCCGCAGAAGCTCTTTCACGCAGATACATCAAGATGGCGTCCGCTCCGGGTAAGCAAAATTCCAACATTTCGACATATCTCGGTTTAAAGAGAATGGTCAATGACTAAAGTACACGTTTTATTGATAAATGTCCATTGGAGTGCTTTTGTGGTGTTTAAATGTTTAGATGTGTAAGAGGCGCTAGTTTTCGTTCGCGGTCGCCGGCGAAGGGAGGCTCAAGGCCTAACTTGAGGTCCCAATTTGGAGTTTGGCCCATTTTTCTCTGGAACGTCGCATGTTTATTATCTTCTATATTAGTATATTATATATAATCTTGTTTGATTTATGAGGTTTTTTTAATATGCGTTTTAAAAATGGAAGCAGTTTGTGTGAATCCGTCTTATTTGGCTTATTTTATTGTGATGAGCTATGTGAGCAATGATGCTAACGTTAGCAAGGCGGCGTTAGCATGGGTTGCGCGCGAAGGAGTTTGCCAGTGTTGTTGATTTAACACATAAACCTGAACCAGAAATATGACTAACGCCACATCCTTCTGTTAAGAATATTACATTAATTGAATACTTTACAATTACAGAATTACAGTAGTTATACAATAATGATAAAAAGACAATACAGTCCTTGGGGCGCCTTATTTCCATACAATGCTATACATGAAATCATCGATACTAGGAGCAATAAATCAACTGCCTACTTTAAATCCACGTTATTTTCGTATTTTTTAACATGTTTACAAACGTGTTTTGTTTTTTATTTACAGATTACAGTTCCTACACACAGGCCAGCGCCCAAACAGGGTAAGAAACGTGTGGTATAATTTTGGGGATTTTACATAGCTATTATACAGTATTATATATATATATAATCTATCAATCGGAAATAATTAATGCACATTGTTCTTTTTACAGGTACAGTTCCTATGCTGCTCAGCCCGCACAAGCGTATGGCCAGTCTGCACAGGTGAGAATTGATACGGATTAGTGAAGAAGCCTCAGTTATGGTGACGGAATCATATGATATTTCTGCCAGAGTCTAATTTTCCTCCCTTTGTTCTTCAGCAGGGTTATAGCCAACAGAGTTATGGCTCGTATGCCCAACCTGCTGCTGCTGCTGCAGACACCAGTTATACTCAGACAGCAGCAGCAGCTGGAACCTATGCCCAACCACAACAGCAGTATGGGTCCTCGTATGCACAGCCAGCAGCAGGTTGGTATGGTTCTATGGTTGAATCACATCACGGATGCATCTCCTGTAAGCCCAGTTGAGGTGGTTACCAAAATCTACTATTTGTGTATCCACAGCTGGATATCCTGCTGCCCAGGCCAGTGCTGCTCATGGCTACTCCCAGCCCACACAGGGCTATGGGGCAAGTGGTTATGATAGCACCCCTGCTGCTGCTGCTCCAGCTGCTACCCAGTCCACTTATGGGTCTCAGCCAGGCTACACAGCCCAGTCTGCCTACCCTGGCTATGGTCAGCAGCCAGCACCAGCTGCACCCCAGAGGTATGTGCCCATGTCACTTAATTTTTTATGTTTTATTAAGGATGAAATGACCACTGTTTTCGAGATGAAGATTCATGCTCTTTAGGTATATTGGTCATTGTTCTTGTTCTTTTTCCATTTTAGTTACAACGCCACTAGTCAACCAACTGGTTACAGCCAGAATAGCTATTCCCAGCCAGCTACATATGGCCAACAGCAAACTGGGTACCAGACTCCGCAAGGAAGCTATGCCCAACAGCAGAGCAGCTATCAGCAGCAGCCCCCAGCACAGCCGGCAGCGGCTCCACCCTCTGCCTACCCTCCTCCTCAGACCTCAGGTTCCTATGGACAGCCTCCACCCAGTCAGTACGGCCAGCAAGGTGGACCTCCCAGTTACAACCAATCCAGCCATTACAGTGGGTGTCTATTGTGTGGTTATGGCATTAACTTAACAAGCCTACCTCTGCACACTTAATTGTAAGGGTAACAATTGAATGTTTTAACATTTTTTGTTTTTCAGATAATTACAGGCAAGAGGGCCAGGGTGGAAGTTCTGGTTACTCTGCTTCAGAGCCGCCTTCAAGGTATCCAGGGTCAGGGGAAGGCAGAGGTCATGCCAGGGATGGGTTTGACAGAGGTGGAATGATGCATCGTGGGCGTGGAGGCATGGGACGTGGCATGGGGTAAGTTCCTTTCCTATATATGTAACCCTGCTTGTATTTTCATCCACAGGTGCGGTGGCCATGTAGAGCAGGGCTGAGGCACTCTCCTAAAGACCTGTTGAATCATTAAAGAATGATTTCATTCCTTTTTTCCAAATTATTGGTTTCCCACAATCCAAAGACAATAGTTGTCAAAGATTAATTAAGTGCCAGTGTGGGTATAAATTTTAACCAAGCATGAAGAATTTGTCCCAGCCCTACCTCTGAAAAGGCCAAAAGGTAAGAAAGGTAAAAGGTAGTGTTTTCTCATCATAGTTGGGTTGCACAATTGTCCATGCACTGTGCAATACACATTGTAATGGCACATTTTTTTAATTCACGATTCAGCACATGAAAATTATTATCCATAATCAGAAATGCTTTGGGTAACTGATAGTAGGGAGTTGGTTTACGGTCTGTTAAGCCATTCTCCCCCCCCCCTCCCACTACCATCTAAAAGAGCCTTTCTAGAGAAATTTAACACTACTTTTGCTGGGGGAATTTTTCAGAATAATGGCGCTAGAGTGCCAAGCAGATGGGAAGATTTTACTTTAAAAAGCCCTGGGGGCCTTCCATTTCCACCAAACTGGGAGGTATAATCATGTTCCATTACTCCCTCGCGCTAATAAGTCTGATCTCTCTTTAGAAGCGTTAATATTCCAAACGAGATGCTTGGTTAAGTCAGAAATTAGGACAGAACATCTGCATTCTGATGAACCATGGAGAGCGACATAGATTTAGAGAGAATAGCAAGTTTTGTTGGCCCGTAAACATGGAAGTGAATGGCTGCGTGCATGCGCAAAACATGTCCTGGAGCTCTGAGCAAGGCGTTGCCTAGCAACAGCCACTGTCAATGGATTTCAGCGATCCCGTTTTATATCATTACATATCACAAAGGACCTAAAGACGTGTGTACACGCCTGAGGCACCCTTGCGTTTTTAAATGAGGATGTGTATACACGTCAAATACGTACGTGTTAAGTGCTGGTATCCCATGTCATTCGACCGTGGCCTTTAAAACTGAGGTTGATTTGTGGTGCACTCTGGTTACTTTGGGTAGCTCAAGGTTCTATGGATTTTGACACACTTGCCTAATAGTTGCTTTTATTGGTAATATTAGAAGTTGGTGTACAACTTCAGTTTTCTCATCGGTTGCCTTGTGAATTTGCTGAGACATCTAGAGCAACCTATGCATTATTTAAAATGGACTTTAATGGGCTTTGAAGAAACATTTATAAATGAAATTCACATTTGGGTGTTATATGAAGTTAACTAAAAGGTATCTTGTTTTTTTCCCTATACCGAGTTTTAAGAGTCATGGGTTTGCAAGACTGTCTTTGTCGAGTCATGGGTTTGCAAGACTGTCTTTGTCGATGGCCATTTCTTTCTCAATTTACCAACCCACTTTCTAGTGGATAAATGAAGAAAGTTATGAGCTTTCTTGGATTTTCAAGGGAGTGATTAAATTGGCAAATTGGTGTGGGAGGTACAGAAAATCTAGAAAGTGTTTGTTAAATCTTTTTGAATTATGGTATAAATACACATTTGAGCAGAACTGCAATAAAATATGGGCAACATTTGAGGTGACCATAATGGAAAATAGAAAAATTACATAAGTAGAGGTATTCCAACGATCTGCTAACTTCTCAGTCTTTTCACAAGTTCGGATTGGTTTCTTAAAAAGAGAAATATATAGGGGAATGCCACTGTATTTCAGTTTTCCAGCAAGCTCCCCTTTTATGCATGGAAAAGTAGCTGTGAGAAACTTCTTGGGAAATTTAGGGCTCAAGGTCACAGCCAACATCACAGATTTGTCCTGGTTTGTGGGTTTATAGTCTTTAAAGAATTCGTTAGTTTTAGTTTAGATTTTCAGTTTTGTTTTTTTAAAGTTTTATTGATGTATTAGTTTTATTGTCAATACATGCTCCTCCTAACATCGAAAAAAATAGGCAATCTGGGGTGTAGGAGCGTCAAGTAGGTCATAAATGAAACACCCGTCTTTCTGAAAAAGCTAAGTTTGTATGTTGGAAGGAGCATGTATTGCCTCTTGGCATTAGTTTTTCCTAATTAGTTAATTTTGGATGGAAGAATGCATGACATCAGGTGTAACGTGTACATAACATTATTTATTCCAATATTGAGCAAAGCCTTGTACTGTACTAGATGGAGCTCAAATTATTGTACTGTACACATTAAAACACAATCGGTGCCGGGATTTTCTTCAAATCCCCCCCCCCCCCAAAAAAGCAAAGGAGGCATAATGTTGCTTGCTTTGCGATGATTACGCTAAAGTCTCTCTAGAAGCATTAATATTCTAAACGAGAGGCTTGTTGAAGTCAGAAATGACAAGTATGCTCTTTTGGTCAAAACCATGGAGTGCTCCCTCGATTAGGAGATACGAGGCATTCTTTCTGAGCCGTAAACAAGGAAGTGAACGGCAGCGCAAACGGCAAGGAGTATGGTGCAGGAGAGGCAAAAATATATTTTTTTGTTTGTTTATCAATAATAATAATGCGCATGAAGTGTGTACACGTCCACTGGATCCAACTGTTGGATTAGAATGTGGTAAACATTCATGCTCATCCCTAAACAGCTGGGTAATTACTAGATGGAGCTCAAATTAAGGGGGAAAAGCCCCATTATTTGAAAAGCAATTCTGTGCGTTGCATTGTTCATTTGAGCATTTATTTCCGATTGGAAAAGTTTTTTCTTAGTTAACCATAACAATCCTCGGTATCAGCAAATTAACAACACTACTCATGGTGTTCCCCTTAAGTGGCATACGTTATAGAGCTTAATTTAGCCAATTATTGGTTCAACGGCTGATGCCTCCTTAAAGGATAATTCCATGCTAGAAGGCTTTCTTAAACCTTATTTGTAGTAAACGTCCCCAACAAAGAGGTCCAGGTGTTATTTTGTGCAAAAGGGCATTATTGGCTAATGGCCATTTCCCCTAATATAAGCCCTCAATGGGTTTTTGTGCTAATTCGCTTATTTCCATCTAAAGTAGTAAAGTGTGACACTATTTACATTATGAAGAGAGGATATATACAAAAAATATAGATTTTTGAGCGATGGAAATAAGTGAATTAGCACAACACCCCATAGCCCAATGCAATTCATTGAAGGCTTATGGTAGGGGAAATAGCCAATGCGCTTTTTACACACAATAACACTTCGGTGGGGACGTGGAACAACTACAATTAAAGGTAAGAAAGCCTAACATGGAATTCTCCTTCAAAGAACAGTTTTGTGCCCAGTTGCATTCTCGAGTTTGTAGTGCAAGGATTTGCAAACTCATGTTTTGAAGTTTCAGTCTGGAGTTCATCAGGTGGTACGATAAATAATAGTGTTTCCTCTAAGTTTTTAATTCAGCTGTGGCAATAATTCTGGTTTGGTCTCATTGTTCATCTTTGGGGCCACCCAAATTATGTTTAAAGTTGAGGTTCTGTTATAAAATTTAAATGATCAAATCATCTGGACTACACTAGTTGGATAACAACTTGGCTAAATGACAGTTTATACTATGTTTTCAGTAGTGGTGTACCACTGCAAAATGATTACAGCAGAAACACTAAGGATACATGAGATATTATGCATGATTCATACATAGTAAAGTTACCCACATAGCATCTCCATAATGGCTTTCATCATTTGGTAACTATTTTATTATGCCACATGAATATTTGGGGGATGGGGGTTAATGTCTCACATTAATGCAATTATCAGTATGTTTTTGTGGTTTGGAATACAAATGTTTGATCACATTATTTTGAGCACTTTTTAACATGCTTTGTCACATTTATACCGTACAGGTAACAGTGAGAGCCATTTAAAACCATCTATACTCTAGAAAGTACCTGTACTCAATACAGAGCCGGCAACTTAAGCAGCAGGAGGGGCGCTTAAACAAAGATTCGGGGTCTGCCTATATTCCAACAACTAAGGATGGTGGTTTCAAAAGCATGATGGGCAAATCTATTAAGAGTTTGTGTTTGTAATAAAAAAAAAAAAGATTGTTTTAACATTGACTGCCACGGCTGCGCTCAGTTTATAGTCCGTTCAGTAGCGAGGAATACAACCCGAGGTTTTATTTTGTAACCCCTGAAATTGCACCCCAGTGAACCGGAAGTAGTAATCGGCCATTACGGATCAGTTACTTTGCTTTTATCAGAGCGTTACTATAGTAACTGAGTTGGTGCAGATTAACATTGACGTTCTGTTCAATCACCTCAATCTGGGCATCAATTCCGAGAGATCACAGCCATTACAGCAGCCGAGTGTTGCCTAGTGACGTGGAACACTACTATACGTAAAGATAAGAGGATATTGGATTTATAACCCCAAAGGATATTGGATTTATAATCCACGGAGATCTCCGTCCATGGCATACCACAGTTGTATTTGAAAAGATGGAGATCTCGTCAAAGGCAGTCAATGTTTTAACTTGGTAGATATTGTAACAATCAAATGAAATATATTTAATATGTTCATATTGTTATGTCTGTAAAACACTGAGCAATTGTTTTTTTATTTTTCTTACAAAGGTGAAAATGATCACCTGATCCTATTGTGAAATTTCAGATGCATTGTATTTTTATTAACTAGTACATATTTATTTGAAGTATAGATTTTGTTGAAGGTTGGTGTTGGTACAAGGTTACACCATTTAGATGTGTAATGGTAATTATTAGTTGCATCAATGCATCTGGAATTGTTATATGTACAATTTTTGAGGGGTATTGTACACATTTTGATGGGTTTTGTCAATGGTAATGAACTTGTTATTTGTATAGCACTACTTAAATCTGTCATTAACTTTGTAGCAAGCTAGCAAATTTATAACGGACAAATCCCCATCTCCCCTCGTTTGAATTGTATATTGATCACTTTTGGGAGTTAACTGCTGTTAGGATAGCAAGGAATGTCTTCATTACTCCCATATCCAAGCCTCATGGCTCGAGGCGTGGAAGTGGCCGTAAAAGGGAAATCGCCTTCATATCTCCATTTATTCCCCCATAGCAGCGCTGGAGACAGAGGTGGCTTCAGTAAGCCTGGTGGTAAGTTAACGAGTATTACACTGGTTAGTCCACTCCAAACCTTAAAACCTTTTTGAGCAAGTATGCTCCGAATATTTTTGATGCATATTACATTGTGGTACACAAAGTTTTATTTATATGATCACCTGAACATAAAGGGGGGTTCTTTTGGGGTGCAAGACCTCTTCCTCTGGGGTACTTGGTAAACATTTTGCTTTTATCACTCACTCACTGCCTGTGGTTTCACAGTTTTGTCAGGTTGAGTTTTTATCAGGTTAATCACAAATCTCTGATGGCAACAAACATGTCTTGTTTCTTACTGTCTTAAATCTCATGGACTGAATTCCTGGGTTTTTTGAGCATTCATATCTGGTCTTAAAGACATATGATACACAATTATTTGCAAAAGGGTCTGAGGTATTATTCATCCAAATATCAATATTACACTGAAGGAAATATGGTCATCCGTCAGGTATCATTTTCAACTTTCCTATATGGCTGAGGCTGATATATTTGGAGTGTCTGGGTTATCTCTTATAATGCTCCTCAAGAGTAATGTAATGTCCTCGTTGGCACACACTGACTTGTCTTTACCTTTTCTCTCTTACCCTCATTTGATGGACTACAGGACCCAACAGCGAAGGAGAGCGTGAAATGGGTGAGTAGATGACTAGACGTGTAGCTCGTTACATAATTAATTTTAGGGATGCCTCTATCACGATTTTTCCACTCCCGATTAACCATCAAAACCGCACATATTTAAGTCTCTATGCAGGTAGCACTTTTTGATCTTTACTTTTTATTACTGATTTTCTAGTCTGGAATGTTAAAATCAGGATTGATCAAGTGATATTACTCAACCCGAACATAACCTCCCCAGAATAATGGTCAACAAGTTCCACAACAGCAGGTTATGAGAATGACTGACCAATTTATTAAACTATCATTTTCTTGGGGACCCCTTGGAACTCCCTGGAGGACCCCTGATCCCACTTTAAGTGTGCTGTGTAGGACAGTGCACAGTTTTCACTGTCTGTCCGTGTTCCACATTACATCCGTTCTATAACATTTGTTAGCACTTAAGCAGTCATTAGCATGTGTGCGGTCTCTCGTCTAAGATAATTATTGCTGATCGACGCTAAAGAGGAATTTGCTGCTGTTGCCAGGGTGGAGAATCAAGCTCTTTATTGTTTGCAAATTTTGCATTCTGCTGTTGCATTTTCTAATACAGCTGACATTGCTGCTTGCTCTGCTCAGCGCTCGACTCGTATAGTACTGCCCTTCGAGCAGCAGCCTGCTGCCTAGGCTAGCTGCCTGCCCTGCACTCTGGCTACCTGCTATCAGAGCCACTCTGCCTGCTTGTAGCACTGTTATGATCACGCTGGATGGAACGAAGTGCTGAAGTGGAGTACTGGAATGGAGTGCTTGGATCGGATCGTTTGATCGGTCATTTTCGCTGTAGTCAGAACCCAATAACGTTTTTTGTCTAATATCACCCCGAGCGGATCGCGGCATCTCTACTTAATTTATATTGGATGATTATTCTACCATGTTTTTCTCTGCATGTGGCCTATTTTTGTAAGTTTCCAATCTGCAATACTTTATTTTTCAGGACGCCCTGAGGAGCAGGATGATTCTGAGAACAGCACGATCTACATTACTGGGCTGACTGAGAACGCCACTATAGATGAGATGGCTGAATTCTTTAAGCATGTCGGACCTATAAGGGTAAGAATTTCCTGCTCTTTATAACCCTCTTTTTAACCCCTTTTCTCCCCAATTTAGTTATTTCATTACTACTCACAAACACTTTTGTTGTCATGGCTACTGACACATCAGCCAGTGAGGAGACTCCCAACGGCAGCCTCCGACCATCACTCCCTGCTGACGGGTGACACAGCAGCCCGTAGGAAATTCATGCGTTTGACAAATATCGCCCACTTGCCCAGCTTACCTACCCAAACATGGGCCAATTGTATTCACATAGACTCCTGACAAACCAGATGCACCATGGTGGATTCGAACCCACAACCGTTGCACCACCCGATCGCCTTTGCAAAGTGGACTTGTGGCAACTTTAGTATGTAATGAACTCCTCTGTACTGTTTCTTCAGATTAACCGCAGATTGGGTCAGCCGGCTATTAACATCTACACAGACAAGGACTCTGGAAAGCCCAAGGGTGATGCAACCCTGTCTTATGAAGAGCCCTTCTGTGCCAAAGCAGCAGTGGAGCACTTTGATGGTATGTTTTGTGCTTTGACTTCTGCCTGTTCTTGATTCTGCATTTCCAGCACTGAACAATACAAACTTTTATTAGATGAATCCTTAATATCTTTCCATTTCATTTGAAGGCAAGGAGTTCCAGACCCGTAGGCTGAAGGTTTCCATGGCACGACGAAAGCCTATGATGGGAGGGATGCGAGGTGGCATGCCTATGCGAGATGGTATGATGGGTCGTGGAGGTGAATATCAGCTATGTGTTTTAGAAAGATTGAGTCCTGGTAGAGAAATATCTTTTTCCTAATGTAATTAAACTTAAATTAATGTTTAATAGGTATGATGGGCCGTGGAGGTGAGCGCGGAGGCTTTGTCCCACGAGGTGCTCCACGTGGAATGGGCAGAGGTGGAGGACCTACTGGTGGCAATATGCAGCAGAGAGCTGGGGACTGGGAGTGTCCAAACCCGTGAGTATTCATTCATGCATGCGATTTTCTGCATTTAACATTGGCTTGAAACTCTTATACTCAAATTTTTATTCTCCTCAGCGGATGTGGGAACCAAAACTTTGCCTGGAGAATGGAGTGTAACCAGTGCAAGGCTCCCAGACCAGAAGGTTTAGGTGGTGGACCTCCATTCCCCCCTGGAGGTAAGGATTTGTGAACTTGTCACTCAAGTCTGTTTTGGAATACTACGATTTCAAAAGGTGTAATCGTCTTAGTTGGAAGAATGTAATAGGAGCTTCCTTTTTTAATTAATGTTTTGAGTATGTGGGATATAGACTAAACTCTATTGTGTTTCTTTCAGGCGGTGATCGTGGCAGAGGTGGTATGGGAATGCGTGGGGGCAGAGGCATGGACCGAGGTGGCCCTGGAGCTGGAGGACCAGGGGGGCCTGGAGGTTTCCGTGGAGGCTGGGGAGGCGACCGTGGTGGTTTTAGAGGACGCGGCGGGATGGATAGAGGGGGATTCCGTGGAGGACCACGTGGAGGACCACCCATGGGCGGTAGAGGTGGAAGAGGAATGGGTCCACCCGGCAAGATGGACATGAGGTAAGGACATGACTTGCAATACTTTTTACCAGAACTGCATTACCACTTTGCAAAACTCAACATGCACTCATAAGTCGACTATATTGTCTTTTACAACTCGGGAATGCTCTGTCAATTTGTTTATATAACATTATAGTCAACATGGAGAGGGTCACCACATAAACTGTACAGTGAAGATATAGACTTGACAAAGTTCAAAACTCGCGTCTGGTCGGGAGCTGTCGTACGCTTTGTCCTCACTTGTTTTTCTGTCGTAGAACGGCGGAGCAGCATTGTTTGACCAGCTGAGAGGCTGCCAAAGGCATCGAAACATGTATTCACTCCTAAAATGTTAATATAAAACTGTGTATATGGGCTACAAAGAAAAGAAAGGAATAGACCTACAAGATGTGTCTTTGTGTCATATGAAATTTGTAGGAGCTTTCCAACTTTACAATTAAAATCGCGCTTGATTTAAGCCATTTAAACAGTGTTTTACATGCGATAATTTGGGCTGTCTGCTGGAATATTTCCATGACGTTGGAAAGTAGCCTATAGTGCAGTGCTGCAGCTGCGGAGAGTTCCAACATGCATGGGTAGCATACTGTAGCCTAATCTACAGCAGGCCAATGTCTTTCTGGAGTTACGGTATGTGCAATCTCCTCCTCGTTTAATAAACATGACGCGTCACGTCGTGCCAGCGCAAGTGGGAACCGCATCGGAGATGGGTATAGGCTACCCAGCCAGCCCACCACCACCACTCCACCAATGCCAGCCACATAGGCTACGGTTTTAGCTGCACATTCATATATTGACAGTTGACTGCCCAGCCACTGCAGCGACTAGCGACTGCGAGGCAATCTAAATAGACTGTTGAACGTGCATGGTCAGTTGGTCACGGTGTCAGACAGACAGGACAGGAGGAGCACCTATGCAAAACAGCAGCGTATGTGTGTGTGTGCGCCTATTTGTTATTTAATTCATGGTTCACAGGTTCAGGTTTTCGTTCACTATATCTTGTTGTATATTAAATTAAAAATAATTTTATATACAACTAACAACACTGTGTATGAGAGAGCTGGGGCAGCAAGTCCAGCGAAGGAAACTTTTTTTCCTGTAACCATGGTTTCCAGGATGTATTGCAGGTGTTCATGGCGCAAAAACGAGCGCGTGCCCGATAGATTTCAGCCGTCACATTTATTAACGTCAGAACGAAATTAAGGAACGATCAGCTGTTTGCGATCACTTTATAAATGACGTGGGTGTACTACGAAACCCACACTCTAATTTGGGGCAGATTTTACACTGAATTGATATATGAGGGCCCTAGTGTTTCATATGAACCGCATGGTTGGAGTTTGTTTAATTATGGCTGGAAAAAGTGCATTTGTAATTTAATTTCTTAAAGTGCAATTTGTCATTCCGGTTTTCTTCTTTACCAGGGACCATCGCCAGGAACGCAGAGACCGGCCTTACTGAAAAACGAATACTGAATTTTCTGTTTAGTGCAGATTTTTTTTTTTTCTTCAGTGGACATTTCTAATTTATGATTCCATATATGGTTCTAGAACTGCTTTTGAATATCCTGGTGCAGTTTCACTCAGCTCAAATGTTTTCTAGTTTATTCAATATTTTGCCATTGTCTTGTGCATGTTTTTTTGAATTTTTAAATACCGTATGCAAGTTAGTTTTTACAGTGTATTGTAAGATCTTTTTTCTTTTTATCGTAAATTGCCTCCTGTTCCCCATGACCAACTGATAGTTGTGTATTGACAAATTTGGAAAATAAAAAAAGCTCTCATTTGATTTCTTTGTTACACCAACCTTGATGAGAGTAATTGAATTTCTTACCTGGTGCTGCATGTTTGCCTATGTTTAGCTTTTCAGACGCTAAAATGCTCTCAATATGTTAATTCACGGTGTTTCACAAAGCAAGTGAGTTGAAACAAATATTACTTGGTCTACTTTAAAGCTTCTTTACCTGTGATAAAGGGTGGATATTGGATATAATTTCATAATGTGCTAAAAGATCAACTAACATTGTGAGCTTTATATTTTGATGCACAAAAAGCTATTTGGTCAAGCATTAGTATACTCAACAACTTAACTCGTATTGGTTTACTGAAATTTCCTCAAGGTGGCACCATTTACAAACATTGCATGGTTGGCTGCAATGCAGAGCCAATGCAAACCTAGTCTTGAGACACTGACTTCATCAAAGGAAAAGAGGCGCTGTTCCTTTTTTATTTTATTTTTCTTTTCCTATGGGCCGGTTCTCAGATTTATGTAAACCTGGCTTTTAGGAAACTTGCTTTTCAATTTGCCTACATTTTTGGGTTTCTGAAGATGGCACAAACATGCACTGTTATTAATCACATGTGTGAATGCAGGCCTGTTCCTATGTTACTACAATAACCACTTAAATTTATTTGATCTGCATCCTTAAATGTACTGACAATTTGTACAGGTTTCCCCTGCCTTGGAAAAGGAATCATTCCAAAATCAATACAAGCGTCAATCTTAGGCCACCAGTGTGAGGAGAACATCACCATCAGAGTGCCTGGCAGAGGATGTTCTTTCTGCAGCTGGAGTAATTCAATCTGAAATGTATTCTACATGGCCAACCTTGGTTCTATCCACACCATTTTAATCCTGAGGTAAAAATGATATAAAGAGGGTTAATTTGTGTTTATCTTGTCTGGTTCAGAAGTCAAACGAATCCCTGGCAATAGTAAAAAAGGGTCTTAAAACGATAGAGGATGTAGATAGATACACTACTGTATAATGCAAAAAATAAAGTTATGCTTGACTAGGCAGCAATGGTAAGTATTAAGCATGTGAAAACTCATGGTCATGATCACTTGAGTTCAGGCAGGTGTGAGAAGGGTGTACTTTGAAAAGTACAATCAAGATTAAAATTGGGCTGTGTGGCTCAGGCACCTTGGCTGGTAATCCATAGCCTGGTTAATCCAGTCTGGCACTGTGCCGCGGGTTCGACTCCCGATCCCGACGGCCTTTACTGCATGTCTCTCCCCATTTCCTGTCAGCCTCCTGTCTGTCCCTCTACAAAATATAAAATAATTACCAAGCCAATAAGTATATAGCCTACATACATCGAGGTGTAGTCATACACATATGATACACATTTGTATTTTTTACCTTTTTGCTGTTCCATCACCATTGCTCAACACTACCCACTTACCTAATTTAATTTATTTTCGTTGTCCATGGGGAAGCCCTGCATGGGTTTGGCTGAAATAAAATTATAAGCCAAAAAGATAATTGTTCGAGCAGCTCGCCCTTTTATTTATTTCAATACTTTAACTACTTCATATAAAGTTGTCTGGAAGTTATCTTGTCAGATTTGGCATCTTAAAGCACTCTTTCAGAAAAGCTGATTCATCCAGGCACAAAATGATCTCATCAGCCTCCTCCTTCCCCTTTCTCTCCTCTCTCTCTCTGTCAGTGTTACTTTTTAAACGAAAACAAGCCTCCCCGCGCATCTGAAATTGAAAATCATGCTGGCTGACAAACGGCCATGAGCAGCTGCAGTAGCCTACAGTAAAGTTAATAATTAAATAACGGACATTTGGTAAAGTTAACGCTCCAATTTTGGAGCTCGGCCGAGTCGGCCCTGCTGGATATTTTATATGCAACAGATAACGCAAGCCATTAGGCTAGTTGTGCAGTTGCAGTATGCTGCTGCTGTTTGCAGTGGGCTGCTAGGCTAGCATTTTTTCTGCAACCTCAATAAATGTCCCAAACACCTCTCTGACATGAGTAGCCTTTGTTCTCCCAAGTTGTGATCTTTTTATTAGTTTTTACAGTGGGCGTGAGATTGATTGATTTATAGATAGGCATAGGCCTAATTGAAATATATGGCCTCTAGCTGACCTCTTCTATTC
Organism: Protomyctophum parallelum; assembly: GCF_964188405.1. Classification (NCBI taxonomy): domain Eukaryota; kingdom Metazoa; phylum Chordata; class Actinopteri; order Myctophiformes; family Myctophidae; genus Protomyctophum; species Protomyctophum parallelum. The sequence continues at coordinate 10,440,760 of NC_139710.1, forward strand.
TAGGGCCTACCGGTATTTGAACTTTCAGACTACCGTAGCCCACATACAGTAGTCCCGCGATCGAGGTGGCACACAACATTAATGTGAGTATGTGACGTCTGTACATAGTACATTATAATAATGTATGTATAATCATTGGGCTAAATACGCCGTTGTCTTGTCACATAATTACCCAAACAATATGACGGACTCGGGGTCCCTTCATTATGAAAATGCCTAGAAAAATACTATCCTCCTGAGTTCTGCAGTGTGTGTGGAGTAGACAGTGTGGGTACTGAGTAGCCTAGCCCTAGCCTACCCTACATCGGTGCAGAAAGAGAAAACAGTGTTCCGTTCGCTTTTATTATCTTAACAAGCTCGTCAAGTCTTTCTTCTGTAAGTATTTAACTTCCGCTATTGGGACTTCAAAATAAAAATGCCACTGACTAAACAAATACCGATACAACGAAAAAGCGCTGTATGCACTATAGGAATAATTTTGCAACAATACAAAAATAGTGGCCAATTAAGAATACATTTTGTAGTCATTTGGGACAGTGCAACTGCAAACCAAGCAGGCTGCCTATGTAAGAAAATGATTTACAACAATTTTACACACCACCTGCATGCCAGTTGCTTCTTTCATTATTGAATATGCTTTATTAGGAATATAGTTAACAAAATAAAATAAAACTTTTCCTTTAACCAAAATGGATCATTACAATATGCACCTTTAATCTATCTATAAATGCAGCACTTCTCTGTACGTACTGTCTGTACGTGTGTGTAAGGCAGCAGGCTATAATGCAAGTAACTCGAGAACCTTCGCCCCACCGACCGGCGGTCGGACCCACGGTTGTCCAGAACCGCCACAAAAGGCCTCTGGACAGGGCCCCTGCCTGCCTGTTCTGACATCACAACACATATATTTGTGGATATAGACACATAACTCCATATATAAGAATAAAGGGACACAGAGACAGATAGCCTATACAGAAATCTCCATATATGGGCATAATAGGGACACAGACAGATGGGTGGAACGGGTACACTGACACGGGTACAACGGGTATTGCATAGCCGGGTAGGGCTATGCAATGATTCTAGTAAAATATAATAATGGAAGAAAGAAATATGGAAAACTCAAGCTCAATATTTAGGCTATTGTTATATCTAGGCCTATATAATAAATATTTAAAGATGGAGTGCCGTGATTCTTTTTTTTCTTTCAGTTTTCCATGTGTCTATATATGAGGTGACAGTACTTCATTAGACCCCTTGGTGTGGTTATGTGCAATGATGTCTTTCCTTTGTATTTAGGGTTTCTTCCTGGAGGCTGAAACCTTGACAGTCAAACGTGCCAATGAAAAAAAAACAGTGATCTAGTGACATCACAATATGATCCCCTCTCCCTTTATCATGCAACAACAGCTGTGGGTGCCTTCAGTTCGGGTGGATCACCACCCACCAGGCAAACCATGTCCACATAAAAACGACATTTTAACAAATACCAGTAGGCTACTGTGCACTCTTTTGGAAAAATGTTTTAGGGTGGAAAAAATCACGGCACTCCATCTTTTTTTTTTTTTTTTTTTTTTGCGGCTTACGCCTTTTATTGATTTTTGAAGGGACAGACAGTAGGCTGACAGGAAACGGGAGAGAGATGGGGGGATGACATGCAGTAAAGGCCGTGTCGGGTCCGGGAGTCGAACCCGCGGCACACTGCGACTGGATTACCAGTCCGGTGCCCAGACCGTTACGCTACGGCCTGGGCCTCGGCACTCCATCTTTAATGTTTAGGCCTATTATCTGTTACAAATGGTAACAGTTATGCTTCCTGGGGCTTATTTCAGACAGACAACCCATAGCAGTTGGCATAGAGGTACAAATTATACCTTTATATTGGAGCAGAGCAATATTTGCTGGAGTCTCGGCTCCATCATCAAATATGACAATCTTGCAAAGGAATGCTATAACTTTAGTAGACTATTTTTTTTAAATATATTTTTCCAGACATATCAACAACAGCTGACTTAGAAATTATGTTGTTCATTTTTGCATTGTCCCAAATAAATAGGCTAACAAAAAATATAGACTTGTTAAGTTAACTGTCTAAATATTAACATATCCACAAGTGCTTTTAAATATATTTGTTTCCTTTTCGTTTGAATTTAAGGATAATGCATGTGGTCTCCGAGGCTATATATTTGTTAATTCGTCGAGAAACCAGCATTAAACATGTTTGTCAAATTTGCTCTAATCTATACTGCGCCAACCGGAATACGATTTGACGAGCATGTTAAAGATGATTTAATCTGACGGTGCACAGGGGGTTAAGTTTTTTTCCTCTTCTGCTGGGCTTTCATCCCTCATAATGGGATGTGCCATAGACCGACCGCATCGCTCTGCTGGTCTTTAGCTAGAGCGGGTCAACATAATATTGAGTGCGAGTCTGCGAGAGGCGGCGCAATATGGGCTGTGCTACGAGGAACGATGAACTGGGAGGCTGTATCACTGTACCTTACTGGTCAGTGTTGTGATTTCATCAAGGAGCCAGCTGCCGTGGTGGTTTGACTGGTCACCTTCATCGGATATGGTAACGCGTGGATTTTTCAGGGTGTGGGGATTGACGACCTGCCACATGGAATAGGCCGACAAATGGGTGTGTAATGTATCAATGTAGCCTACTAACATTACCGACTACCGATGTAATGTTCTCCCAGTGGCGATGCGCTCATTGAAGGAAACTGGTTTCACGCAGGCATCCGGAAAACGCATCCACGCGCCGCGGCTGTCTCGCATCCCGGTATGCAGCTCTGACAATACACAGCATTCCTTCAAGGAGCTGCACTATACAGATACCGCACATGCAGGGTGTCATGGGTGCGTCAACGCGGTTATTTCGCTTTGATTTGACAAAAAGGCGTTGGATATCAGTTTTGCAATGAGACGAACCGGAATTATTGGTAGACTGTATTGATAGATAGGCTACATATTCCGATTTCCGACAAACATGGCTGATCAGAGTAACATCCAGTCCGCCGCTTCCAAGAGTATACGGCCCTTTAAATCGAGTGAAGAATACCTGTATGCCATGAAGGAGGACCTGGCCGAGTGGCTCAACACCCTTTATGACCTAGATATTACGGTGGACACCTTCATGGAGGCGCTGGAGACCGGCTGTGCCCTCTGTCGGCATGCCAACAACGTGAACCGCGCCGCAGTGGACTTCCAGTTGGAATACCCGGAGGCTGCAAAGGCAATGAAGATGCCATGCAAGGATGTGGGCTTTCAGTCGCGCAACGTTGTCTCCGGGTCGTTTCTAGCACGGGACAATGTCTCGAATTTCATTGCCTGGTGTAGACAGGAACTTTGGATCAAGGATGTCCTTATGTTTGAGACCAACGACGTAGTGGAAAGATGCAACGAAAAGAACTTCGTTCTTTGCCTTCTTGAGGTGGCGCGTCGTGGGGCCAAGTTTGGTATGCTGGCTCCCATGCTGATCCAACTGGAGGAGGAGATTGAAGAGGAGATTCGGGACCAAGAGAGCTTGCGAGACTCGGTGGAACCAGGTGAACAGAGCCCGCCCAGCAGGTGTTTCAGTCGGAAGGAAATCAGTGAAACTGTCGAGGACGAACAGGAGGATCCAAGCCAATTCCTCCACTGGCAGCAGAAAAGAGTTTTATGTGACATGAGAAATTTGGACGAGTTGGTGAGTTGGGGTCCTAAATATTATCAGTAACAGTAGCCAACTGTTCACATTATCAATTTATCACCAAAGCTTTACTCTTTAGATCTAATTAGATGAATTACAAGACATAATAGGCCCATGTATTATAGTAGTAATGATTGATAATTTACATAATTGTGGAAGTGGTCTCCATATTGTATTAGATACATTTAACCTTATCATGTGATTAAGTGAACTCAAGTCCACTGATTTGCACCTGATGTGACGTCAGTCTACATTTCTGGAGTGTTATACTCTGCTATGAGTTTGGCTATACCATCGCCTGGTATTATTGGATCTGTATACTAGACAATATAGAGCAGCTTATAGAGGACATAAGAACACTTTAATTTGCCCAACAAAACACAGCTGTGTCAAAAGTGACCCTAGCCCTGCTAAAATGGTCCCTCTAAAAATATAGGCCTAATCTCAATGCTGCAGAGGAGTCTGGTGCCCTGCGGCTATCTGGCATGTTTCTGTTTGTGTTTAGGCTAAATTCCACTCCACTCAATTCCTCACATTCTTCAACACTGGACCTGAAATGTCTCAGATTCAGGTACAAATTCCTTTAGTTCCTGTGTAGTGGTTGTTTTCTTGCAGCTCACAGTGGATAACCTGGTTAGGCTTGTCGCAAATAGTCTCCTGGTGTATTTTGTCCTCAAGGCTAATTTAACACAATATGCTGCAGGCACAGGAGAAACCCATCTGTTCTGTGTAATAGCTCCTCTCTAACCAACTTCAACACTAAACTTCCACACACCCATATGGCTCTATTTGCTGTTTGGCTATAAAACAAATATTTCCTATACCCTTAAATTGGATCCATCATCCAACCCTGCGTAATTTGTCTCTTAACTGGCTGTCCCCCCTGGGACCTGCCAGACATAAGCGTGTGAGCATGAATGAGACATTGTTAGAGATAGCACAACTCATCTGCAGACAGACCAGCACAACACGTGCTCGGTTTATGAGTGGAGAGGAGTTAATATTTTGGTGCGGATGAGAGGAGCGGGGACAATGTCCGCCTTTCACACTAGAGATGTGAGGCAAAGCATAGAGGGGGGAGGAGGGGAGGAAAGACAGTCAGCAGTCATACTCATGCTGGTCAGGCAGCAGAGCGGAGCAATTATTATGTGATCTCTGCACAGAAATAGGGAAGGAGGGAGAGCATGTTGAGGAGGGAAGCAAACTTTGTATCCAGCCTTCTTCTAGGTGTCTATACACACTCATATGACTGTCAAAGTCTGGCATGGATTCTGTCCAGCATGCAAACGGATGAACTTCTAAAAGAGGAATATTTTACTCTTGCTCTCCTTTTCATGTTGTCCTGACCACTGACCACCAGCTCATCACCCCCCCCCCCCTCTCTTTCACACAGTCCTGTAGTGATATCGAAGTACAGAGACTGTTGATATGATAAAGGTATTGCCCTGCATGCTCCTGACAACAGTGCATCAGCAACATGAATCTCTGGGAGTGGGAACGTCAGCAGGTACTAAGAGAGAGAAGCAGCTATTATCTAAAGAATATACAGTTACTGTACTATTATTTGCTCTAATAATCTACACCATCTTGTCTGGTGTTTGATCATCTTGAGGTTACATCATCTTTTTGTGTGATTTATTTTCTTCTTTTTCTTTTGGTCCTTGACCTTGTCTGGGACAAGGGTGGTCAATGTCACCCATATCTGATTCCGGACTGTAGTATTTCAACTGCAGAACTACACAGAGGCTTTTGTTCCAATCAATATCTGATGAATTGGTAACTGAACCACCTTCTGTCGACTCTACAGGGTATTCAGCCTGTAGTTCTTCCATAACCTCAGTTACCAGTTCTCTCTGCAATACACTTGCGATAACTCTTCTCTTGTATAGAATAGTGTCTTGTAATTACTAGAAACCCTTGTTGCCAGTAGTCATGAGTATTTCTAATGGGAGGGAGGGAGACTAAGAAAGTTGACGGGCTTAGTCATATTTTCATTGGTCCTCGGCTGTGAGACTGTGTCTGTGTCTGTGTCTGGTCTGCAGAACAACCAGTCATGCAGGCAGTGCCACTTTCCTGCATCATGCAGAATGAATTGCTTGTCAGTACCGGATGCCTAGGCTCCTTCTCATCTACGTATGTTCAAGAGTCTGTAACATTATTGATTAAATGTCATTTTTAAAGACATCGTCTGAGAGACCACTTAACTAGACCACTTAAAGGGTAAGACCACTTTTTTTGAGGTTTGGGTTGTGTAGTTACTTTGCCATGATGCAACTCCAAATGTGGACAAGAAATAAAAAATAACTGCTCCAGTGATTAGAAATTGATAATTCAAAATATGCTCCTCATTGACTTACATTGTAGCTAAAACAGCTCTCAAAGTCACTCTTTTAGTACGTAAACAAACACAAACAATGTTGATTCAGACAATATAGAGCATCACCAAAACTCATGTGGTTTTATTTTTTCATAAAAATGTTATCTTCCTGTTGATTTGTCCATTTTATTGAGAAAACCCGGACTGGATCCATGGTCTTCAAATAGTAAAATCAACAGGAATCTAACATTTTTATGAAAAAATAAAACCACATGAGTTTTGGTGATGCTCTATATTGTCTGAATCAACTTTGTTTGTGTACGTACTAAAAGAGTGACTTTGAGAGCTGTTTTAGCTTCAATGTAAGTCAATGAGGAGCATATTTAGAATTATCAATTTCTAATCACTGGAGCAGTATTTTTTTATTTCTTGTCCACATTTGGAGTTGCATCATGGCAAAGAAACTACACAACCCAAACCTCAAAAAAAGTGGTCTTACCCTTTAACAGCAGATTCAAATGCCTGCATGTGAGAAAATATGATTAATATTTACAAGTTCTTTCAAAAGAGGCAATGATTGATCATTGATGTGCCTTGATTGATGTGACGTTTGGACATTCCAATACAATTTGAACATAAAAAAGAAAGTGATCTGTTTGGAAATCTGTTCACCACCAACTCACCAAGGCAGTACTTCACATTTAGGAGAGAAAAACATCACATGAGATACTGTCATGCATATTTATTTAGTTAAATTCTAAGTCAACATTTGGTTTGCTTTAACTTGCATTGGAAAGGATATTTAGCCAAGGCAAGTAACACACACTTGATTAAACATATTTGAGCCTTTCAGCGGTGGCTCAGATATCCCCAGCAGAATGGTGTGGTGGTGTGGCATATACGTGCTTTCTGTCACTATTTTGCTTTACTATAGAGCACCGCAGTCTTTTTTCCCATAGACATTTCAAAAAGTATTTATTTAAAGACCTTACTGATAAGCGTCGTACAAAGCCAACAAACACAATATTTTGGACCAAACAAATAATTACAAACAAGAAAAACAACAAAAAAAGTGTTGTAACCCGCCGTTTTCTTCTTCTTTCTAATTATTTGTTGTCATGATTTGTCACAACTCGAGTTGGCTTTGTACGAGGCTTAAAACGTCTTTAAATAAATACTTTTTGAAATGTCTATGAGTAAAATGAACAGGGAATCATTTCCTGGGCCCTGGTATGGGGCGGGACTGCAACGCTCTATAGCTGTAGGCTTCATTCAATAAAATCTAACTTAGCACTTTTCTTAGTATCTTAGTAGTGAAGTGTTATACCTAATTTATGCCCTGTCTTACATTTACAAGTGTCTCTTCCACAACGCATTGTGAGCTTGTAGATCTTTTTTTTTAGTCCATGACAATGTCATACGACAAAACATAAATCAGGCTTAACTTCCTTTTGCATCAATGAGGAAAGTATCGTGTTTGTGTAATAGAATGATGGCCTTTTATGAGCATACGATGTCTGTCTGTCTGTCTGTCTGTCTGTCTGTCTGGATCACAGCTGACTCCACCTTCACCACATTCAAAAGCACACTCAAAACACACCTTTTCGGACTTGCTTTCCCTACATAATTCCCCACCCTCCACTTTTTGTTTGTCTACCTTTTAACTAGTTAATTTATCTAATAGAATAGTTTTTGAGGGACGCTAGTTCCTCCTATATTCAGCTAGTGTAGATTTTCATCTTACACAAACATTGTCAATTCCCATTGACAATGAACGGAGAATTTGTCTTATGTGGAAGAGCAAATCGCCTATTTTTGTCCTACACAAAGACTAAATTCCCATTGATAATGAATGGAGAATGTATGTACGTGTAAGATGTAAGTTGGCACCTCGACAGAGTGCATTTGCAAGCAGAGAGTGCAGGTATTGTGGTTGTGCTGGCTTTTTTATGCGTATGCTCGTGGTATATATACTGATTTTGAGTGTAACGTAATGAAGATATGTGTCAATGTCGGGGTATAATTGGCTTTCGATGGCTACGTAATAAAGATATGTTTCAGTGACGGGTGGATTAAAGGTAATGTCTTTATGTATACATTTATGTATGTAATCTGAAACCTATCTTTATTACGTCACCATCACGGCATTGATACATTGATACATATCTTCATTACGTCACACTCAAAATCAGTATATACCTGTATACCACGAGCATACGCATAAAAAAGCCAGCCGACCACAGTATAGTACTTTTCAACTTACAATTTACATACATACGTTACATGTCAGCTAACCAATTGAAACATATCGTAATTACGTCACCATTGACAGGCAGTTATAACCCGACTTTAGTATTTAAGTTCAATGTTTTACAGAGAGGCTGAGATTTGAAAGTTCGTAGCGGTCGACAGTACTTGCGCGCTCTGCTTGCGCACTACTTGTGTGCAACACGCAAGTAGGCACTCGAGTCTCGACAGAGTGCAGTTCTAGTTATTACAGTATCTATCTATTTCCTGGCTCAAGATCTACTGTTGGGCATATTCAAAAAAAGTTTTAAACTTTGTTGTGCAACATTGGCCCATATCAATTTCATTGCTGGTGGCCTGTTGAGCAGGAATGGTGGTTCCCTGTGTACAGTAGGTGTACAGTAGCTGTCACATCAAAATGTATGTGTATCCGGTGATTAGTGGGGCAGTTCAGTTCCTGTTTGCTTTCCTGGTTAGCATAGGCGCTTATTTAAACATGCAGTCTAACGGCAACCACTGTCCTACAAATACCTCGACTCATCCAAAGATACATAAGATATGACTTTCCATAAGGAACTAAAGGAAGTGACAAAAATAGAGTTTCCCATAGACCAACTTATACACAGATCAGTTTTATTCTGAATCACATTTTCACACCTATGAAGTGGTATTTATTTTAAATAGAAATAGTACAGTCAGTAGTTAATTTATATTCTTATCTCTACACACTGTTTTATAAAATTCTCTAAAGCAGGCCATAATATTTCCTCTACATGTAGATTGTGATAGTGATATCAGACTGACCCCCATATGCCACAAGAAGCCACAGGCAATAGTTCTTGGCTGTCCATATACACAAAAGACATAATAGACATGTCCTGACTCCTTACAATACCATGTCTGTTGTTCTTTGAGCTGTGGACCATGAGTGCAATTAGGCCCTGGGGTTACTGTGGTTGCCTTGATAAAACACATACACCCAATTACCATGCAGTCTGACATACACTGATGATAAATACAAACTATACTTTCTGACCCCACTTAATGGAAGCCTGCATTGTTCACATACTTGCTGCATGTATAGATGCATACCGGTATGTTAGGTCTTTGAGCATGCATACGCAAAGACAATAAGAGCTTTTTGCACTGAAAGGTTGCATTGTATCATGCATCCTTTACTCCTCATCTCCTCTTCTTTGGGTTCGCTCATATGAAATGGTTCATGTGTCTTCACCCTTGGGCTTCATCATTCATTCCTTGTCTGGTTCATAAATGTGCAATAACCCGCATCGCTCTTCCCTTCCCTTCCCTTCCCCTCCCCCACCTTCCCCTCCTGGAGACGATAGAGTGGAGGGCAGAACAGTATGCCTTGTTGGTGGCATGGAGGAGCAGCACTGAATTAATTGACTGCCAACATTGACAGTAATGCTAATCTAGGCCTTCATCTCATGAGATAGACTGATGCTGTTGAATGTAGACAGGAAGAATCACAGGCATCAGAGAGAGAAAGAGAGAGAGAGAGAGAGAGAGTCAGAGAGAGAGAGAGCATGTTGTGGAATATATGCTCCATTAGCCACATGGTCCAATTCATGAATTCAGTGGGAAAATATGAGACAAAGCCTGGAGTGCCTTTAGTCTACACTCTGCTAAACCAGACTGGAATAGATTTTACACTGTGAGAGGGTGGGAGAATGTGTGTGCGTGCGTGCGTGCGTGCGTGCGTGCGTGCGTGCGTGCGTGCGTGTGTGTGAGTGTGTGTGTGTGTGTGTGTGTGTGTGCGCGCGCACGTTTTCATGCGTGCGTGCGTGCGTGTCAGAGAGAGAAAGAGAAAAGTAGGTCATCATGGCTTGCATTGGGCCAGACCTGTACACATTGCTGAGAGAACATGGCATGCCTCACAGTGTTTCTCTATCTTTTGTCACACACAGATCATGGAAGTGTTTAGACTAGACGTGGGCTAAATTTGAACACTGTATGACCAATTAATAGTTATTTTTACCCAGTTGGTTCTGCACAGTGCCAGTTCAGAGCGGTTCTCTCTCTCTCTCTCTCTCTCTCTCTCTCTCTCTCTCTCTCTCTCTCTCTCTCTCTGCCGACTGCCTGTCCTTTGTTTTTCTTCCATGCAGCAAGATGCACATGTAAACAGCTGATTCCACACTATTAATTATAACCTGCTCCATTCCTTTATTGCAGTGTGTGGAGATATCTGCTTTGTAATCAGCATTATCGCACATACTATTCTTCAAGTACGCATTTATCTAAATGGGGTTAGACTGATGTGTCTGTGCATTTTGTTTTTCTGCAGCTGTCCTCTGATTCTCTAAACTAGTCTCAGGTGTAGCTGTCAGAATGAGATGAGATGACAGTCCCTAGAAGGCCATCCACTCATATAACCTTGGCCCAGTGACAGTTGTCACACTGGTGTATTGATAGAACGTGGAGATTGAGTTCAGATCTTTTGATACACATCAAACAAACTGACAATTGGGTTGGTGATGGGCTGACTGAAGAAGTTCTCATGGATGCCGTTGGTTTTTAGTGTTGTCCCCCAGCAGGCTGTCTATCATGTGGCCCAAAGATAAGCATCGATTTTCAGGGATAGGCTTTCCTCAGAAATACAGTTGAAACCTGCCCTTGAGCTGCAAAGCTATTTCATAATGGCATTCAGAACATAGAGCTTTGTATTGTCTATGTGAGCTGGCCTGCATTGCTTTTGTAAAGGTCGCACTTCCATGGCCATAAAGGAATGGTGTGAAACAATTGCTGTAAAGTATATGTACTACCATTATTTATGTCCATTCTATCAAAGCGTTAACATTAAGACTTCACCCTGAGGCCTTTGAGGCTTTGAATTCAGCCCTATTCTTCTAACCAGTCTCTGCAGGCCTAGCCTGTTTGTGTACAGTATGTGTACCTATCTACAATCTTCAGTTCAGGATCCAGACCCTACAGCACTCTCTGCTTGACACCCAATGTAATTATAACGACTCAAAATGTTCCTAAAACCCTCTAGCCATATGGGTATTTCATCCGTTTTTCCATGATATTCGGTCTTCTGTGCTATGAGGTCAGTGGTTTGATAGGAGAGCAGCAGGAGAGCAGGCTATGTAATAAAACCCCACTCACCATGGGTGCACACGGCACAGGCTCTGGGAATCCTTAGTTGTGGTTAGTGAAGTAATACCCCCCAAAGTTCCAAAAATGCTCCCACCCCCACAGTGCCCCCACAACCCTTGCTTTTTTGCTTCCCTGATTCTTTCCTTATCTGACAGTAAAGATGTTTTGTCTTGGAACTAACTATTCCATACACATAGCAGATAAACTGAGCAGACTGAGTATCTTGTTCTGTGCTATTTCATGTAACTCACCTGCAGTGTACTGCAGTTGGTGTTGGTCAGAAAACCCCCTCATTGTCTACTCTTCCATGAGGATTTATTTTGCTACTCTGGACTTTACACACAAAATAAAGCCATGTATTTATTGAGATGTTGTTATCATCATACCAATCCTACAACAAACACGTTACAGCAAGCTAGCAATGTCTATGTTTTAAGAAGAGCACTTCTGAAGCTGGGTTCACACACTCCAAATGCTGCAGCCTTGTTCATGTGGGTGCCCACATAGTAATGTGGGCCGCAACAATAATATTTGAATGAACTTTGAGCAAGTTTATATACAAAGTTGACCAAAAGAAAATAATGTCACTATGACTCAGCCATATATTTTTGAATACCGGTATCTATATATACATACATAACGTCCTATACCTATACCTATATTCAGTTATAGTGTCGATTTTTGTCCTAACACAAACATTAAATGCCATTGACAATGAATGGAGAATTTATGTCATGTGTGATTGAGCAAATCGACTATTTTGTCCTAACACAAACATTAAATGCCATTGACAATTAATTGAGAATTTACGTCATTATGTAGACGAGCAAATCGGCTATTTTAGTCCTACACAAAGATTCAATTCCCATTGACAATGAATGGAGAATTTACGTCATATGTGTCTGAGCAAATCGACATGTTACGTTATGATGATGTTCGATAATAATAAATAAAGAAAGATAATAAGAGCGCCCCTCACTTCACACGGGTGTGATTTTTTTAAATGTATAAAAGAAACTGGTTTGTGGGGTATATTGCAAGTAGGGGCACTCGGATAAACAGAAGGGGTATTAATGCAACAAATGAGGATGCCAACCGCTATAAAACCCTATAAAGAAATAGAAACAGAAATTAGGAGAACGGGGGTGAATAAATGAAAGTAACAGCATGAGGCTGTGTGGATCTGACAACGGGTATATCAGATAACAGATAATGGGTGGGGCATGTAACCCCACTATGCCTCGTTCCCGACATGCATGGCCCCGGGTAGGCCTATTTAATTAAACTAGCCAGTGATGTTTCACAATGCAAATCAGTATACTCCAACAAAAAGAGGCAGAACATCTTTCTCTCTCCCTCTCCGACTCCCATTTCCTCTGTGCATCCCTTGGGTTTGGGACAACCCTCATTCTTGACCTTATCTCTACCATGGACAGCCCCTCAAATATCTGTAGGTCAGGAAGGAAGGGAAAGAAGAGATTATGATTACCCCCAAATTCTGTCGTCTCACACTATCACATGCACTGTACTGCAGATATAATGTAATCAGAATCAAAACAAACAAAAATAATGTTAATCTGTAAATGTACGCTTAACGTTTAAAGTTTAAAGGTTATATTTCCCAACACTCATTGTTTGAAATAATCAAAGGCAATGCCCTCCATCATTTGTACGTGATTGTGCACACACATCTGATAGTCACAGTAGATTAAGAGTATAGGGGTTTGCTCACTGTGCTGTGGATTGAGTTGCAGTTCATTCTTCTCTTACTCTCTCAAACATCTGCAGCGCTTGGTGAAAACGTCCCCCATGTGACCAGCATACATCCATAATTCATCCTTCAGTTTTTCGCAGTGTTCCAATTCCACTTCCGCATGTTTACTGCGTGACCTTACTTTTCTCCACCCCCTTGACGGTTACAATTCTGTTTATTCTTACACTAGTGTGTTTGCGTGTGTCCCTGCTGTTGATTTATTGACGACATGGGAGCTAGCCAGCTACACGGTTTTCACACAGAGATAGCACGGCAGTTCCACAAAGTCAATACTTAAAAGGTTGTGTTATTATTATGTTATCACAGACATTCTATAAGGGTTATCTTTCCATGCTGCACTGCTCTGCCACGAGACATGCTGTACACAACTCTAACCTCCTGGCTGGAAGAAAATGTATGATCTCAGCTAAAAGGTTTTTGGGGAGGTATTTTGCAACTTTAAAGAGAGGACTGAAAGGTTCTACTAAAGAAAGAATGAAAAAAGAAAAGCGAGAAAACCAAATGTACTGTTAAAGGAAGGGTGAGGATGTGTGTTTCTGTTGCCATGGGGATCTTTCCATTAAGTCACCGGCTGGGGTTTTTTCCCAAGCAGGGCTCAATCCACCTACATTGCAGACATTAAGACAGAGGAGACTTGAGGAGAAAGAGAGCCAAATGTCAGCGAGACAAAGACAACTAAGAGCAGTAGAGGTCTAGTGAGAGATGTTGTAGGCCTAACTGGTAGTTCATGGGCTAAAGAGATGTAGAGAGGGGCACATAGATGAAAAGACAGGTGGAAAAACAGGATATAAACTTGAATCGGGGCAGGCAAGGAAGGGAGACCAGAGAGGCAGGTGAGATGTGGAGGCTTAGCCCTCCTCTTTAATTAGCATGGGACATAAAGGGTGCTATTTCAGGAAAATGACAAGCTTCGTCCTTAATCTTCTGACTATGCCATAATCTGTAAAACTTTGTTTTATGACAGACAACACCCCGAACAACGAACATCCTCAACTCCACCAAACGTGTGCACTCACAACATTTTGGTTTTGCAAACATTTGGGGACGCTGCTTGGATTAACAATTTCATTCCATATACTCTTACCCTAATGTTATGTATAACCAGTGGGTTTTTACCCTTCAAGACGGTAACCCCTTTTGGGGTAGTTGTTTCTACAGTATGTACAGTATATAGCAACATCACATTTTTGTAATCTTTGAATAAAGTTTTTCAGAAAACGTAGGTCAGGATTTTGAAGAATCGGCCTCAGTTCTAAATGGTTTAACAGATACATGCCTAACTGCCTATTCTTAACTGTTACCAAAAAAATCTAACTGGGGCCACATCTGTCCACAAATACTGTTTTGATGTCCATAATTTGCACTTGCATTGTACCATTATGTACCATTAGGTACACTACTGTACTCTTGTGTTCCGCTGCATGTGTTCGACACAGCTCACTTTTTACTTTCCTCTCTGTCCACTTTGTAATGACTCTCTTTCTCCTCTTTTGCTCTTGGTCGACAAGTGTGCACACGCCTTTTGTCTGAGAGCAATGCCAAGAAAAACATAAAAGTCAGTCCTATCCCACGAGAGAGGTGGGGCTTCTATGACGTAAACACAGGCGTCTCTCTCCATGCAGCTATGTCTGCCTCAAGTGCCTAATAAGCCCCCCCCGCCCACCACCAGAGCAGAGCACCAAACTCTCTCAATTCAAAACCCATCTGGGAACCACAGGCCGCCTGCTGTCACCACCCAGTCTCCGTTTTGAACTCTCTCCCCTCGACTTACAGTGTCACTACCACCAGAAGCAATGTCACTTACTTCTACACTGTGAAATCCTACGTATTAGTTTAGTTTACACAGGAACATGGCATTCACGAGCATGGCGTCCACATACACGCTGTGAGTTGAATTGGGTCTGCTGCGAATTATGACACATTGCAGTGCAGATAGTGACCTCAGTGTTCCAGGCTGATGAGGCAATGCTTTCTGTATGGGACGGGAAGGAGAGGTGGGGCACTCTATAACACAGTAGCTACTTGGAGCTCTGCAGGCAGGAAGATGAGTCATCACACACACACACACACACACACACACACACGCACACACACACACACACACACACACACACACACACACACACACACACACACACACACACACACACACACACACACACACACACACACACACACACACACACACACACACACACACACATTCATGTACATTGTACTGTGCATCAGATATAACTCAGGCAAAGTATAACTCAGGCTTACTGTGTTGAATATGAGATGTCAGAATGTTGAGATGTTTCTCTGTTCAAGGTTTTAAATCCTGTTTTGTTCTCTTCAGGTGCGGGAGATTCTTGGCCACTGTTCCTGTCCAGCTCAATTTCCCATGACCAAGGTGTCGGAGGGGAAGTACAAAGTTGGAGATTCAAGTGCCCTCATCTTCATAAGGGTATGAAATCAATCATTTGTCAATACATTTACATAAAATGTTAGGGGCATCATGGTGGCGTAGGGCAGTGGGTCCCAAATTGGGGGTTGGGGGTCCCCAAATTATTTTGAGGGGGGGAGGTTCCCAGAAGATTAGCTTAATGTGCAACATTGTTTTCTCACTCAACAATAAACAAGCCAACAAGGATGTGTTTGGATAAAGAAGTCTACCCTTTGGATACATTTGTATTTTGGTACTGTCACTTGATGCTTCTATTGCTTCATATCAGTAAAATTGCCAAGATCAATCTAGAGTTTGGGGCCGCTACGTGGCCAACATCAGTTGGACTGTGATTTAATTTCATAGTATCACTTTTGTTTGTAAATACATCGAAGATGCGAAGCGAATGTAATCCATTCCTAATAGGCCAATAGCCTTGGCCTAGAGGGCATCAGGTGGTCTCCAACCTTCTTAGAGTGTTTCAACCCTCAACCACTAGGCTATGTGATTGCTCTCTCTCACTCTGCCTCTCTCTCTGCCTCTCTCTCTCTCTCTCCTGCTGGTGTTTACCATCTCCTTACATATCTCCTGAACACAGTTTTCGCATTTGGTTCTGTACAGACTTCCAGTGAGACACAAATAGAGCTTTGGGTCATTTCCTGACTTGGTCCTTATCTTCTTTCCAGCCTGTTTGTACTCGACTGTTTGTCTTAGACCCAACCCTAAGTTTTGCCACTACCCGTTCTGGCCTCTCCAGCCCGGGCTTGTTGATACTGCGTATTGGTTTTGTCTTATTTATCCTTCACATTCCGCCACTGGTTTAATGGACTCAATGCTTCTCAAGGGACCATTTTTTATAAGATAGGCCTATGTTTATAAGATACTGTAGGTCTATGTTCTGTCTGATTGGCTATAATGTCAATTACATTGTTCTGGCACTCGGGTGCCACAGTAGTAGTCCACCACCGTGGAGGTTGCGAGTTTGAATCCACCGTGGTGCATCAGGCTTTGTCCAGCATCTATACCAGTGGTTTTCAACCATTTTCATACCACGGTTCATTTTTTGAGTCTGCATTTGAGCCACGGACCACCATTTGATGATATTTAGCGTCTCAAGACCCAAAACGTTTAACTTTTAACTTTTGTTATTAAAGAAAAGGCGGGGATGTTGGATGGGTGGATGATCGGGGTGGATGTTTCGACTCAAACAGAGTCTTGATCATCTCTGTGTGAGTCGAAACATGTTGGCTTATTTTAACTTTTCTAAATAAAGTACATTTATTTTTATCCACCCTCTCCTCATTTTTTAATCCTTTGAGTGCTTGATTTGCCGCCTTAACCCATTCTGACCGGGCACCCATTTTGGTGTCAGCATCATGTCGTGCTTTAGCTATTGAAAAATAGCAGATCTAGGTCTGCTATTTTTTGAAAAATCGAAGAACGACTGACATTTTTTAGAATCTGATCTCAGGTCAGAATGGGTTCATCAGACCAGTGTGTGTCCGGCGGAAACCTCGTATGAATCTGATCTCAGGTCAGAATGGGTTAACTTTAGTATTCCAGTCCTACTGATCCTTGTAGAACCAGCCTACTTTACATAACTTTTTTGCGTCTCCGTGGAGCACCTGGTTGATTTTAGTTTTGTCGCTTCATATTTTGTATATTTTGTTATAAGATTTTGTCCACAATTCCATACTGTATTGATGTTGGTACCAGAGGAGAGACAACAGGCAAACGATTAAAATAACTATTCTCTAATTGTAGGTAATGCATAGGTTTAACAATAATGTAACTCTTGGGAGCATAAAATGAAACCAAATGGTCCCTTACGCTCTCAAGAGTTAAAGATCCAATAAGGGTCCATTTGCTTAGCAACTCTCCATAATTTAGCTGGGGACCACCTGGGAACCCCCTCAAGGACCACTGGTGGTCCACGGATCACTGGTCTATAAGAATACAATTGGCCTGTGTTCAGGGAGAGGCTAATATCACTGTAGTCAGTACACTGTAACGGGCACTTGAGTGGCTGGAAGACTGGAAAAAGTGCTACAGTATGTAAATTAACCCATTCTGACCTGAGATCAGATTCATACGAGGTTTCCACTGGACACACACTGGTCTGACGAACCCGTTCTGACCTGAGATCAGATTAAAAAAAATGTCACAGTCGTTCTTTGATTTTTCAAAAATAGCAGACCTACAAGCTCGTATCGCGCCACTCGGTGGCGCGATATTTTAAATAGCTAAAGCATAACATGATGCCGACACCAAAATGGGTGCCCGGTCAGAATGGGTTAAGTCCATTTATCATTTACAATGACAGTTTGTCAAATATTCAGGTTAGGATTAGGTATTTTTTAGGAAAAAGGTTATGGTTATAGGGTTAGGGATATGAATTTTGAAGTTTGGGTAGGTTAAGTAAACTGCTTGACATCCCCATTCCCCCCCAAAACAGTATATGACAAGTGTGTGAGTGTGTGAGTGTGTGTGTGTGTGTGTGTGCGTACATGCATGCATGCATGTTTCCATGCGTGCGTGTCTGTGTGTGTGTGTGCGTGTCTGTGTGTATGCGTGTCTGTGTGCTGTGTGACTGTGTATGTTAGGCTTTTAAGATTAGGCCCCGCCCATTATCTCCACCCTCTCTTCAATTCTCACTGAGGATGACAGTGATTATGCATATTCCCCAGCAGCCTTTGGTGCAGCTCACATGCTTTCCTTATTCATCTGTAGGGTGCAAGGCAGCTTGCTGGTAGCCACCTTTCCTTATTCATCTGTAGGGTGCAAGGCAGCTTGCTGGTAGCCACCTTTCCTTATTCATCTGTAGGGTGCAAGGCAGCTTGCTGGTAGCCACCTTTCCTTATTCATCTGTAGGGTGCAAGGCAGCTTGCTGGTAGCCACCTTTCCTTATTCATCTGTAGGGTGCAAGGCAGCTTGCTGGTAGCCACCTTTCCTTATTCATCTGTAGGGTGCAAGGCAGCTTGCTGGTAGCCACTATCAAATCAAACAGTCCTCTATTTCGGTTGACAAGGAAGTAGAGGAGGGGATGGAGGCTAGAGAGGAAGCAATGACAAAAAAATGTATAAATCCATGTGGCGCCAAATAAGAAGTCCTTGTCCCTAGGAAGGTCTTCGACTTGAATTGTTATGCACAGAGGCCGCAATGAATCATGAACGGCAAGCATAACATTCATAAAGCATGAGCATTTAGTGAGATGCTGGATCAACCTGCCTCCACTCTGACCACAAGTAGTCTCTGTATCCTGTTGCCATAGAAACAGGGACTGGGTCTCCACCGTTGTGAAGATTGGGATACCCCTTCATTGTTTTGGAATTAAGACAGCTGAGCCATGGAGGAGCTCTCAGCCTTATCACACTCCTTATATTTTCTACTAAACCAGCTTTTGTCTTGACGTGTAATGGAGCACAAGCAGCAGTGCATATCTTCAGGATAGAGTCATGTGTACAAAAATAGTTCCATGTTGTACACTCTAAGTTACAGAGTCTTCATTTTGGTTCCTAACTATCATTCATTTAGCTGAGGGCCCCTGGAACCCCCTCAAAGATCTGTGAAGGTCCCCAAACCGAATGTTGAGAACCAGTGGTGTAGCGTGTGAAGTACAGTGCAGCTATCCCTCTGATCAGCCGCGTCTGCTACCCTGCTGCCCGTAACTCCTCCCAGCCTCAACCCGAGGATGACACATGTGCTTTACTGCTTGCTGTGCTGCTGCACACAGGCTCCATGCCACCCCACACAGATGTAGAGCCACATTACTTTACCTCGCCTGCCCTCAGAAATGCGTAGCCGGCAGAGACAAAGAGGCTGCATACACAAAGCTGTCACATAAATGTGCTGCTTCAGTGAAGATGGCTTCTTCCTGGAGGGAGAGAGATACTCTGGGCTGATGCTGTGGTTCTGTCTGTGTCTCTGTGTTAGCAGATGAGTACACGAAGGGGCTCATCTACCGATCACCTATTTTCTCTTTAGCTAGTTAGCTAGCTAGCTAGCTAGCCAGCCCTAGATAGCCACCTTCTCCACTCTTCTCTAAAATCAAAGGCAAGGAGTCAAGGAAAGGAGGAGAGACGAGTCGTTGCCATGATAATTCTACCAGTGGGCAAAACCAGCTGACAGGGAAAGAGAGTATAAAGAACAGTGTTTTTCATGGCACCATGTCTCTATTATTCTCCCCTTTGACATTTTTGTGTTGGCATGGCGATGATGAGCAGTGCATAATGGCAGCAGCTGGGAGGGATGTGGGAAGGGGTGGGTGTAGGGCAAGGAGCAGCAGGGACACAGGCAAGGGTGCATCTTTGGGACTGTTACATAACATTGTGGGGGCAATAGAGGGATTGTGGCCCTGTGGGCAACTGCTCAGCATGCTGCCCCACTGGTGGAATTTGCATATCTACTGATTTGATCTGCCTTCAGTGTGGTAGCCTATTGCAAATAAAACTAGAAATGCACCTTGTCGAGCTGCCAACTTGCACTACTCGCCACCAGCGACGCCACCAACATACAGAGCCAATTGGCTCCAATTGGCCGAGGGGTCCACCGACATACGCAGCAAGCTGCCAACTTGCGCTCTGATTGACCGAGCGACACCACAATCCCTGCTTGGATTGGCCAAGCGACACCACCAACAATACACAATACAGGGACCACCAAAAATTCACAATCCCTGATTGGCCAAGGCATACGCAGCCGAAAACCGTACTTGCGTTCTGCTTGCGTAAGTAATAAGCTCTGGTTGTAACTCTATGTTATGGGGGGGGGGGGGGGGGGCATGTCCCTATACTGTAACACTCACAGTTTTTCTATGTGTTGTGTGTGTTTCCATCAGTGCTCCCTTATGTTTATCTGGCTGTGTCTGATTTCTTCTTTCTTCCTTCAGGTTCTTCGTACTCATGTGATGGTGCGGGTGGGCGGAGGCTGGGACACATTAGAACACTATTTGGACAAGCATGACCCCTGCCGCTGTGCTGCCTTTGGTGAGATCACTTCCCGTTCCCTTACACAAAACAAAGTCATTGCTTTGTCTTGCAGTTGAACTTTAGAATTCACTTATGATCCAATAGATTTATGAAGCTGATTCACATGTGACACGCTTGTATTTAGACTGCGAATTATTCATCAGCTTGACTTTATTGTGTCGTATTTGTATAATCTATGTGGGTTACAAGATGTGTTCTTATAAAGCAAAGTAATTTATCCCCTACTCCCCACTGCTATCTCATTCAAGGTTAAGTAAGTGTTGTAAATTCCAACCAATCAGCCATACATGTTGCCATAAACAGGAGAATAGTTATCAATGTTAATATGTATCCTCACTTTAGAGGGGCAGCATAAAGTAACCATGGTTATAGCATAGGTTAGGCTTTTAAACCCCTGGAGCCCTTATAGCCCACAACACTGCCAGTGTGATGATGGGAGAGGCCTTTGGTCTGGTGAGACCAGCTGTAGTCATGCTTAGTACTGCAAGAGAGATCATATGGTCCTGTCTGTCTGTCTGTCGATAAGAACTGTGACCAGAAAGTATGGTTACGCAGATGATCTGGCCATAATGCTGGGACAACCAACCTGGAAGTCAATGGAAGAGGGTCTCAACCAGGATATGACCATGCAGCTTGGTGTCCGTTGCAAACCATCTCAACAACAGAGAAGCGAAAATGAACCTGGAGTTCCAACAAGCACCAAAGTACCTCGGCATACTCTGGATAGGACAATGTCCTTCAATCAACATAGAAGACGTGTTTCACCCCACTGCCTGTCCTTGCAGGAATTGCCCCGGACATTTGACAACGATAGTCGTCAAATGTCCCCCCCTCCCTCAGTGTAAATAATAGGATGATCACTAGTATTCATCGGAGTACATATATGGGTTGATGTTCCTATCTCAATGAAGTAGCAACCTAATACAGGCTCTCCATTGTCGCCGTGTATGAGCCTAGGGATATCGATATGGTGCTCAGCTGTGGTTTATTTCTGGCCTCCTGTTGATGACTATTATGTCCTGCTAGGCTGTGGGTGTTGTCACAGGCTGGCTGGATGTGCTGCACATGTCTGTCCTAACATTTCCTTGCCATTTGTCTCCCCAGCCCACCGCTACCACCAGGCCAAGGCCAGCGGTCAGAGCCAGGGTGGCCACAGTAAGTCCTCCAGTGCGCACTCATCCCGCTCCACGAGCCCTGGGCCGCATTGGCGCAACGAAGGCATAGCCCCTTACAAGCCTCCATCTGATAGGCGCACTCTGGAGCCTCCCTCTGCCCTGTGTGCTCCGTCTTCCAGCACAAGGCCTGGTCGGTCTCACCACCCCTCTGGCAACACCGAGCCAGACTCCTGCGCTGCGCGCGCCCTGCTCCCACGACCGCCAAGAGATCGATCAGAACCCCGACACTTTAATCCTCTCAGGTGTGTGTGCACGTGCATCTGCATGCAGTAAAGCAGCCTTGCAGGCCACATATACTTATCACCAATTTACACACACACACACACACACACACACACACACACACCCTCACACACACACACACACACACACACACACACACACACACACACACACACACACACACACACACACACACACACACACACACACACACACACACACACACACACGGACATGTACTGACTGTTTACACACACAGCCAACATACCCAAGCCAGGAAAAGGAAGCTACAGATTAGACCAGTACAGATTTATCTAATCTCAGGTGACATTGCACATAAGCCCAACACACACAACCATCCTCCTGTGCCCCCTAGTGGCCTCTCCACCCACCTCTCTTCTTTCCCCTCTTTTCTCTCCCCTTTCCTCCCTCCTTTTTATCCAGTTAATTAAACTAATGACTGTCAGAACTTGGCTAGGATCCAGCAGCAGAGCTGTTGATCAAGCCCTTGTCTGCCCGCTCTCAAATGCACACAGTTCATTGGATTGA
Source organism: Protomyctophum parallelum (assembly GCF_964188405.1). Taxonomy (NCBI): domain Eukaryota; kingdom Metazoa; phylum Chordata; class Actinopteri; order Myctophiformes; family Myctophidae; genus Protomyctophum; species Protomyctophum parallelum. The sequence continues at coordinate 10,463,268 of NC_139710.1, forward strand.
AACAGCATGGGGTTAAGAGGAGAGGAAAAACACAATTGTTTGAACCGATGTGTCTCAGAAGTGGTGTGATAGTCAGAGTGTTGGTATGTTAAAGCCTATAAAGTTTCTCACTGTGGATTGTTAATAGTGTGAGATCTGCCCGGTTCCCTCATAAGCCTAACCAAATGTTGAGTTAGTCACATACTTTATACATACGTCAGTGTGGAGGCGCCATTGTTCAACACAATTAGGATTTGAGGGGTGGTTTACTTTGGCTTCTATCCAATGTGTGGCTCAGTTTCCTTGTTGAGTGACGACTTATAGTGGGCGTCAAGGCAACCTCTCTGAATTATCCATGTGTGGGTGGGGCATCACCCTCAAATGCGCCAGACTAGACAAGGCATAATCTGACATCTATCCCCAGACTCAGACAACTGTTCCCAGCTTTGCTATCTAGGGCAGTAGGTCAACAGGTGGAGAGATAGTACACTTTGTTTAATTTGTAAGGTTACAGCCTTGGTACCTAGGTTGGAGTGTTCCTTGTTAGGTGCCTGGTTTGTCCAACACAAAAGTTTACATGAACTGACACAAAAGCCAGGAAGTAATGTAAGATGTGACACAGCACTGGTCTCCATGAGAATCAAGCGTCTCGGCTGTGTACACTGTACAGTACTCGCACCAATCAAGCCTCTCACATAACAGATGAACTAACCGACAGATATATGATACTACATCATATGATATGGTTAACACATCAAGTTAACCAACGATCTCGCCCATGTTGACGATATCACGGGGATAGATTTTCCCGGGGAGGTTTTAATTTTATAGTTTACACGGTGGCCGCGCTCCCCAAAACACAGAAAACACAGAAATTCAGATTGTCTTCTTCTGACAGACACAAGACATTCATCTTTTTCACTTCTCGGAAACCGTTGGTCCGATCGAATTGCCACTCAACATGCCCCCCCCCCCCCCCCCCCTGGGGGACACACAACCAGACACACAAGTTTGATGTCAAACAGTCAGACGGCGCCTGAGTTGTGCCTGGATGGACGGACGGACGGACGGACGGACGGACGGACCGACCGACAGACAGACAGACAGACACTACAGTAGCATCTCTCTCTATAACAATCTAATTTAGAAACAAATGCAATGTTTCATGGAGTTCTAACTTTCATGTAAACTAGATTTTCCCTTAAATAGACAAATTTACAATCTAGAACATTCTTGATCTTCATCCACAGCAACTTTTATAATTGTCAACTAACACACATTAAAGTGCTTAGCTAATTAAATGTACAAATGGACACTTTTTGGGGTTGCATTTGTAAAGTCTTCGAAGCTAAACCAACACCAGGATTTGATGGTGAACAGTCCATGCCTATGCTCTTTACATATAAGGGGTTGGACCCCCCCCCCCCCGATCTCAATAGTGAGGCTAAAATATTAAGTTGGAATTAGATCGTACAGTATATTCACTGAAGAATGAATACATATTGTAAATAACAGCAAAAGCTATAAAGTGAACTAAAATAAACTTTAAAAAGTACCATAATTACAAAATAGGTGTCTTTGAAGCAGAAAGAAAGAGGAAATATTGGCCTGTGGAAGAGGCGAGGCCATTGTGTCAACAAAATCAGTATCTTTATTGCAAATTGAATTATTATCATTATAGGTATCATATTTATACCACATATTGTAATGTCTTAATCTAATCTTAATCTTAATCTTGATTGTTCTGTAAATAATTGGCCCATCATCTGTAAAAAACATATTAACATTTCTTTCAGTTGAAATATTACTTAAGTGACACATTGCATGACATTGTGTTGCAGATGCATGAACTAGGTTTTACTGTGATTTAGTGAGGCCTGGGTTAGTCAGTTTCTCTGAGGGTACCACTGTTTTGTGTCAATGGATTGGTGTGTGGAGAGAGAGCGCTGTGTGAGGGTTTAGGTTAGAACATCCACTGGACCTATAATCCTGCCCCCACTTGCTCTCATGTTCCCTGTAATCCCCCTGGTTGTCACTGCCTACTCATCCAGGAAGCCCCACACCCTAGGTTGGTCAGACTGCCTGTGCAGAGTAACAACATAGAGAGATTCACAGTCCCAGAATGTCACAGATTAGAGGTCATTTCATGGACTGAAGGTAGAGGATATTTACTGTAAACCTGCTATGGCCATACAGAGCAATATGGTGCTGTACTACTTATTGCATCAAGGGACACGTGTCGTGAACTGGTTATTTCTATTATCACATGTCAAATAAACTAATACAGTTAAGTAAATACAGTTAAAGCACATTCATTTCCTTTCTTTGTTGCAGGAATAAGGAGACAATGTTGCCAATGACAAGGCGTATGTCAGGGGATAGTGACTCCTCCACTGCCTCCTCAAAGGGAGGAGGAGGAGGGGGGACACGCTACCCTCTAGGAAGCACTGCACGCCGCCGTTCAGGTGAAGACGTGGTTCTGCTTGTCAACCGTAAGGAAGGGAAGCATATGATTGAGCGGCCTGGAGGAGGAGCTCAGACTCCTGGCCTACGTCCCCCGATGCCCCGTGCACGCAGCCAATCTCGGGAGCGTCCCACGCCTGCTCCTATGCTCAAACCCACCCCGCCGCAAGCACCCTCTGATGGAAGCAGAACCTCCCGCACAGAAAGGGGACGCTCTCTTGGAAATGAAGGGCCCAGGAGATTTCCACGTTCACACAGCCAAGGCAAGCTGCCCAACCGGACTCGGCCCAACGATGCTAGCCCTGGAGCATCTCCCCGCCACAGGGACCCCCAGCCATCAGACAGGCGGGAGGACCTTCGAGGAAAACAAGCAGCCCCTGCCACCCCCAGAATTTTTAGTAGCTTGACCAGGAGACAGTCCTCCTCATGCTCCAACTCACCCATTAAAGGGGTCCAGAGCAACAACAGCAGCCCCAATAAGAAGACCACAGTCACTCCCAGGCCTCCGGCCCCTCGTTCTCCCTCTGTGGGAAAAAGCAGGCTGTTGCCACCAGTCACCTCAGGAGGCAGACGTTCCCCACACTCCTTACCTCGCAGCTCTCACCACCATGGCCCCCGATCCCCTCGGACCTCCCACAGTCCTCGCTCTACCGGTCGAGGCCATCATAAGGATTGGTCTGGGCTGGAGCGCCAGGAGCCAGATGAACGAGAGGGACTAGGCTTCCAGATGCTCCCCACTCTCGATCCCCAGAGAGAGCAGGAGCTTTATCGTAGCTTTGAGGCTGAGTTCCTGGCTAACCAGGCCAGAGGAGAACCTAGCAGACCTCCCTTACTGTTGCCTGTCCCCACACACCCACAGCAGGTGGGTGGAAAGCTCACAGTGCCAACCTCTGCTGATCCTAATGTCACTGACTCTGCCTATTCCTCCTCCAATTCTTCCACCTCCTCCCTGAATGTCGCGGCCAAGATAGGAACTCTGCCTGACCTCAGGGAATCCAAGAGAATGAACCCTCGTCACTACCCGCTGGACGACCCTTTGAACTTAATGCACGGACACAACCCAGCAGGACTGCACAATGGTGGACAAGGAGAGTGCTGGGGTGAGCGAGGGGGGGGTCTTAGGAAGCTCCCCGCTATCTCCAGCTCAATGGAGGAGAGTGAGTGCCTGAGTACCATACCTGGAGATACAGAGCCAGCCAAATCCACGAATCAGGCCCCATCCCAGCCTCCTTTCCACTCTAGGAATATGAACGGAGAACGTGGAGGTTGCCCTCCCTCTGGAGGCTCAGGACCTGAAGGAGATGTTCCTCTGGAGGATCAACAGCCAAACCTACCATATGACTTGGAAGACGGTGACCCCAACGATGACCTTCCTCCTCCGGAGGCCTGCCCCTCACCAGTGGCCCTCCCCCCTTCTGAGGATTGCTCCTTTCAAGACTCTTCTAGTGAAAACTCCTCCATGTGCTTCAGTCTGAGTGAATCACGTTCGGAGTCCTCACCCCCGCCTTCGCCGCTGGCCAATGGGGACGCTGCTGGAGGGGTGGTGCTACGGCCAAAGAGAGGACAGAAGAAGGCAGAGAGGGTACCTTCCATCTACAAGCTCAAACTGAGACCAAGGATTAGACCTCGCACTGACAACCGGCCAGACAACAGCCCCTCGCGTATCCCCACCCCGCTCAGCTACAGAGACCTGCAGGCACACGATCACCTCTCCCCTTGTAACACTCCACCGCTGTCCCCTCAGAGCTCCCGTGCAAATGGCCACACATCCTCTCGCAAGGGCCTGCACCACCAGGCCTTTGATCTCATCCACCCCCAGACACACTCCTCAGCTATGGGCAACAAAGAGTGCTCGTACCCTGGACAGTCAGGTAGCCTGGACTCTGATGCCTGGATGTAGCACAAAACGGTGTGCAGCAAAAGAGGGATTTTGTTGTCATACGATCACTGTCTAAAAGGACTGGAGACCAGGCTGTGGACTGTTGGTATAGCATGTTGCACACTTTTCTTTTTCTTTTTTTTGGCCTCTTCATATCTGTGGGGGTTTCCATGATATTTTTTTGCACTCAAGCCAAATTATTTATTACCAAAGGAATTAGTTTTACTTTCATTTTAATGTATGCATGGTGATTGATCATATTCATAATCATAACATAAGGTGTCTTGTGAAAAGCTCATGATTGCTGCCACTGCAGAGAGGGAAAGAAAGAGAGAGAGCATATGTGCTGCCATGTGCCCCCACCGCAGGGCATACTGTAGTCAAGTGCCAAGGACTAGAATAGATAACCTGTGGACAGTAGAACACTAGTCAGAAGTCAAATGAGTTGGCTCCCTCTTGTGGTTGACCCCATCATTTATGCTTGCCATGGTAGGGTGACTGTGATATCTCACTGTTGCTCAAGGTTAAATGACTATCTTGATTTACCACAATTCTGTGCTCAAATACTCAAATACACAGTACTATAATGTGCAACGACTGTGATGTACCTATCTATATACCCTATCAGATGAAAATACCACACTACATGTTGCATACTGTATGTGCACACTACCAAGAAATGTGTACTATTACTGTATGATATCACCGTATCACAACTATTCAACACAATGCAGATTGACAATGTTTTTAAGCTTTTAGGTTTTTAATGTTCTCGTTGAATGCAGTAAAAACATTCACATTTTATTTCTATTTCTAATGCAGTGAGTTAAGTCGATTAGGATATTACTGTGTGTCATTGTCACTGAATGAGCAACGTTGAGTTCTTCTTTCATCAATACTGTACCCTGGAATTCAACAAAATATTTAAAAAATGTATTTATGTGCAGAAGACACAATTTAAAAAGGATTGAATACAAATATGTAAATACTTATGTGGATAAATGAATGAATACTACAATACTGGGTATTGTGTATATAACAGGTGTTGAATATATAATGTACATATTCACTGTATTAAGTTTTATGCCGCCTTAGCTATGCAATATTGCTGTTGGAGATGCCTTCAGAGTTCCCTTTGCCTTAAAATATTTTGGTGGACTTGTTTTTGAATGTGTTTTTGTCAGTGTGCTCTATTGAGCAACTAGAATGCCATAATCATCATGACCACTTTCAGAAAATGACAAATGGTTTGAGCGTTAAATTGTGGACATAAGTGGGAAACATTTCCATTTTTAGTTTAAAAATACTTGATGTACATAGACATGATAAAGATGCATATGTATTGCCTCTGAATCCCTCGATGGCTATCACATTGACACACATCTTAAAGCGATAGTTCACAATTTTTTAACTTAAGTTGTATGAAATACTTGCCATTAATATAGTGGTTGCAACTGTAATTGATTAATAGTGGTGGGAGTTCTGCTTTGGTTTTGGTGAATATTAAGTAGTTCCGGTCATTTTGTGGGGGGCACTGGGGCCACGCATTAAAAGTAAATGAATCCACAAAACCATCGTCATTTGTATTGTTGACCTATTTCTAAAATATTAGTGCAACTTTCGTTCAACTTTTACTTTCAACAAATTACGTTAGTTTTGTGGATTAATTTACTTTTAATGAGTGACCCCAGTGCCCCCCACAAAATGACCGGAACTATTCACCAAAACAGGAGCAGAACTCCCACCACGGGACTCAGGCAATCAATTAATACAGTTGCAAGTTGCAACCACTATATTATATTGGCAAGTATTTCATACAGTTTAAGTAAAAAAAGAAAAAAAGAACTATCCCTTTAAATCTAATTTATGCTTAATCTCTATGCTATATAATTTAAACAAATTATAGTGTCACTTGCTGTTTAAATAACACTTTCAATAAAAGAAAATGCATTGTGAGAAAACTGTTATTTTTGGCAAACAGCACATTTTATGTGGCAAACTAAATTACTTAGGCTTTTAGAAAGCACAGGGTCGCTGTCATTTACTTACATGACATGGTCTATGGTGACATCTAGTGGACTTGTATTGGTTGTACAAAGTAATCATGTATTTTGTTCAAACTGAGCTAGATGGTACATAATGTGCTTTTCCCCCCTATATTATTGAATTCTCTCTTTAAATGTACCGGTACTTACATTTTCTGGAATGTCATGTTTCTATGCTGATTGAAGTGGAGCAGGGGGTATTATTACATTTTGGGGATCAAGAAAGAATTGGTTTGACTTGAGTGAATGCATGCAAAACAACACTTGGATTATGGGACATACGTAATGACTAGGGTTCTGTGATCTTGTGTGGTTACATCTGTTGATTATGGAGACGTAATGTGTCCAGCCTGTGATGTCATTCATCTATGTCACACTTGTCTATGACATATATGACGTACGACTCAAATTTGGGTTGAGGTTTCAGACCGATCCGAGCCCCATTGACATCCATTACGAAAATAAATAAATAAAAACTTTAAAACATGTTCTCTGGCCTATACTGGCAGTGAAATTCAAAGATTAGCACACAGAGACATACTCTTATATAGACAGCTAGCTTCCTGCAGAGCCATCTTGTAAAATAAATGAGGTTTTAAAATGATGCTCTACTTTTCTAAATGCCTGCTGGCATTTTTTATTTGAGGGTTTGGACAGAAGTGATGATGATGATGGTGTTTGTTTACAATATATGAAAAAGAGTTCACAGTGATTGGAATAGAATGTTTAACTTTCAATGTACAAAACCTATAAGAATACAGTATGTACATGGAGGTAAAGAAGGGAGTGGTGTTGGATTTTAGTAATTTATGTATATTACATGTATTGAAGACCTCAGTCTTGAGTGACAGCTGTCTCTTCTGTACAATAAATGAACCGAACCGTGTATGGAAAATGCAAAGGGAAAGAAAGAACATCAAATTAACAATTGAAAAGGTACAGGTATACACTGCCTAGCAATGCTCAAATATGTCATCATTTGATCGATTGATGTTATGTTTTATCTTTGTCACTGCCATAAATAAGTTATACTGTATAATAGTGCTCTGTCAGGGGCATGCCCAAAGGAGAAAAAGTATTCAACTTGTAGTCAATGACCAGGAGGTGTTGAAAATAATTCTACCAGTTTTAATGACAGCGACTTCATGCACCATTTAAAGGAATAATTACTGTCTCTAAATTTGTCTACATTTTGCTTTGTCCAGCACAGCTTTGTAAATGTTGATTCTTTCTGTCTTTCAGCCACAATTGAATGTTCATGACCAAAATTAATTCTTTATGTTCTACTGTAAAACTAGTAGATCATGTATGCTACTTTATATGAGTGCTCGATATTGTGGAATTTGTATGCATTGAATAGCAATACTGCAATACCAATATTTCACTGTTTTCTTTTTTAAATGAAATGCTGTCAAGTTGTTCTTGTAATAAATATTTTACTCTTAAACTGAGATCATGACTCAGTTCTGATCATGTACTTGTTTTTCTTGTTTTGTTCACTCATACAACTGGGAAATCACTGTAGTCGATTCCAGCTTCTGCTGAATACTTCCTCTTCTACTCTGATGCAGTGTCATGCATATCTGCAGTGAGCTAAAAGTGCAGGATGGGTTAGGTGTGGGAGTCATTTTATTGTTTGCTGGCCATTGCTCTAATTGCATATTGAGATATGTAGGCTACTATGTGAAATTGGTCTGTTAATCTGTGCTGTTCTGTTCTCAATGTGTGTGGAGGGTACACAAATAAACAGACAGCTAACACTTGACTTGAAGAGACGGTCAGAGGCAGAATAAAGTTGAAGGGGCTTTTACTTCTTCTCCAAACCAATCAAGACAAAATTGTAAAACTGAAACATAATGACACAAAAGAAGCACTAATTAAATAATGCCTAATTGTACAAACATTCAAAGAAATAATAAACAGCATAAAACATACAGCTACAATGTCTACAAGCATTATGCATTAGAGACAGTAGACTATCACTTTTAAATGACATGAAATTACTATATAAAATGTAAATAGCTTGTAGATATATGTAAATAGTTTTTAACCTGTTTTTACAACACTATACATTACTTAGCCCCTCTCGGAACCCTCCATAAAGCTTTTCTGAAATTTGTGAAATCTGAAGTTTTATGTAGGGTCCCAGTTCATAACTATATTTTCGTATGGGAATTCTGGAACGCGGACATAAATATGCTCTTTAAGATCATATCTGCGGCGTTTGACTGCCTTTTTTTGTTTGAGTTATTCTGAATTCGTGAACTTTAAGTACCTATACATACCGCTGCGAATATCTCCTGTGGCGCGGAAGCCGTTAAGTATTTTTAATATTTGTTTGACCGATTTGGTCGCTTTATTTCTTCTTGTTTGTTTACCGTTTATTGTACCGCCTCCCGGTGTGCGGTTGGCTTGTGCGGCTACGTCCCTGCCTCTGATCTGCTCTGTCATAGCTATAGCGCCACTAGCTAGCCAGATAGGCGGTACAATGAGGTGTCAATAAACAAGGAAGCAAGAGAATAATCAATTGATCAAACAACGTGGGCTCAGTACCAAACACAAATGCGCAGGGGAAATCCAAACAAACACATGGCTACAAAAAGTACAGTACGTCAGAAAAGATTACGATACTTTCCAAGACATGAACAGAAAGTGTATAAGGAATACTGTTTAAGCAGTTGAACTGTGTGACCAATGTCACCGCATGAGCTGACATCTTGCGCTTGTGAATGAACTAGATTTAGATTACAAGGGAACCCAAAGTTAAGTAGTGTCCACCAGAGGGCGCAAAAACACAGAAAGTTCAGTATGTTCTGAAATAGAACATGACATGTGCTGTTTACTATTTTACTATGATTAGGCCTAGCCCAGCTAGAATGGCTGATATTACAGATCCATGCAATGTGTGGATGGAATAGCAATCATTCTATTATATGATTAGGCTATATGATCTATGCCTATGGCTACTGGCTACTGGCTAAGCCAATGTTTGACAGGTTTGGGAAAGTTACATTTAAACTGTAAATTTTTGCAGATCATTTAAATATGTGGAAATGTAGTCAGGAGGAGGAGACATTTAATTAAGCGTTGTAATTTAATCAAGCTTGGATAACTCCTTCAGAATTCACAAGTGACATAAACTTAATTTGGTTATTATATAGGCCTACCACTGTTTTTTTGTTGTTGTTGTTTTTAGGATACAGAGTTGATTCTGTAAAGACTGAGCCACTTGCATAATTTGCAATCATACAGAATAGTCGTGTAAATTGTATGTAGTAGACAACAACAACAACAACAACAACAACAGAATGACTGAAGAGAGGAGGTTATAATGTCGTTGGCAAGGAAGAGACGGAAGTAAAGTAAATCAAGTGGGAGGGGACGAAGGCCACAGCACTTTGCAAGCTGCTACGGTAAGATCTGTTTGGCGTTTTTCTTTTCAGTTTCATTGTGTCGCGGGTGTGATTTCAACTTCGGCAGGTACGTAAAGTCTGCTGGGTTGCTCTTGAAATAAGTCGTTAGATTAAAGGCTTAACTATCCAGGCAAAGGCTTCCTTAAGCCTCTACTCAGAAGGTCATGTCTTACTAGCGGTGTTTGCTAGCTAACTACAACATTAGCCCAGCAGCGTTATCGGACACTTAGAAGACACCACGTACAGCACAACTAGCATTTAGCAGCCGATCCATTCATCTAACATTACAGCAAAGATGCAGGAATGGGCAAATCAGCTATGCGTGAGTAATGCCTGATAATGACGACTCTGCGAAGGGGTCGAACGAAGCCGTATCGTTATGATGAATGATGGTAGACGTGTTAGTCAGGTTGTAGCCAGTTAGCTACTTGAGTTAGCCAAAACAATTCACTTACGCTAGCTTGAAGTTTGCTATTAAGAATATATTATATAGATGTCTCGCTGACAGCTAGACATTATTAGAGGTTGACATGTCATCAATAATATTAGCAAAGCTTTGGCTTTAATATACTGTAATTAACCGTTTATCTAATGTAGCTATACTAACCGTTATGTTGTCTAAATGATAGTATCTGATGTTGACAGCTGCCAAAAACTGGTGGAATCAAAATGGTTTCAAATTCAGTCGCTGCATGACTGCAGCCATCTGTTTTGGTAGTTTCATTTGAATTTTAAGATATTGTTTTATGTATTATTATTATTATTATTATTATTCGATGTACTTGAGTATATTCAAACAGAATCGACTTGCTGATACACAGCATATTCATTTTAACAAAATGCCTGACAAACATTACAGTTTACATTACAGAAAGCAGGTTTGTTTGTCTGAGCTCTCTGAGGGAATTACATGTAGGAACGGTTGATTAAAGTTGGTCTTTTAAAGAACCGTTAGTTTCAGTTTTATTTGACTGTAAAAGTGTCGTGTGTAACATTACAAAGGGCATGGTGTCTTATCTGGGACTGGGACTTAATATGTAAAATGATGACAGTTAACATTATGGTGCACAATGGGACATCACTTATAAAATCTTTAACAATGTGGTGATTATTATGTTTATTATGAGGTTGTTATTGGATAAAGGAAAACAATATTTAATTGGCACATAGTTTTTCCACCAAATATAATTCCCAGTGAAGTGTAATGTTAATTTCTCTAATGATGTAGTCGATACAAAAGTATTCCGCCATACACAGACTGATAAACTGCCATACGTTCTTCGCACCATTAAGTCTATAATTTTCTTGTTTGTTTTTTCTTTTCAGGTTAATCTTAAAATGAGAGGATTATGTTAACATTGTTTATGGTAGCTTTAATTATAGAATATAGTCTGTTTTGTCAAAATAAGAAAATACCGTTGCCATAAATGTATTGCATAAAGAGTGTAATTTAATAACAAGAAGTCATGTTTGTGTGCTGTAGGACTGCAGAATTACGAATTATGTGGCATTATATGTCAGACTCAATGCTGATTTTAGTTGGGTTTTCTTTCTCTTTTTTTACTAGTAAAAGCCCATTGTTTTCTGAGAAAACATGTCTCGTCAAAGTGAAGACTGCAATTCCTTCCTTTTTGCCAGTACTTGCACTTTCTAGAATTTCCTGTTTTGCTTGTGAATCCCTGAGTTTCCATTCAGGAAAGAGATGATCATGAGTTGTTATTTCTCTTTCTCATATTCTCACAGGAAAACCGACAATTTGGATCCAAGATGACGGACTCCAAGTATTTCACAACTACCAAGAAAGGTGTGAAATTAATGAATGTATCATTGTTTTTTAAAGTAACTCTAAAGACACTTTTTAAAGAATGAAACATTCAGTAGTGTTGGACATTACCACACAGCACAACTAATTACTATACCATGATTTCACTAATATTCTTACAGTAACCCTGACTCAAAAAGTTCACTTGTTACAATTTTCACAACCTTTGGAACTGCAAGCAGAGATGTTGTACTACATGTAACATGATTTGCGTGCCCATAGTGGTAGCAGAGTATAAGGATTTAACGACTTCCGTGACTAATTTCCAAAGCTGACTAAGGTGGTACAGGGGCTGCTTACCCTTCCTCTCCACAGTGTCCGTTCAGTGAAGTACACACTGAAGTGCTTGAAACTGCTCAACCTCTCCACTGGTGTTCCGTTGAACATAAGGGGATCTAGGTCCTGCCATTGTGTACAAAAATCGATCCTATAAAGGGGCTCTTGAAGTTCAACGTTCTTCAGACCAAGGACCCTTTACCTGAAACAGATGTCTCAGCTTGTAGATGGGCTATTTTTGGCGAATGCCCCCGCCCCAGAATAGGGATGCTAGGGGTTCAACTGGTCAATGTAAAAAAAAAAGATCCTATCTCACGAAGATCTGGCTGTCCCCTAGTACCTCTGAGAACCCCCTCGGGGTCCTACTCTGGACCCCCTGTTGAAGACTCATGTCCTATACCTATAATATTGTTTAGCAAACAACAAAATATTATAACTTAAGGCTAGTCTGAAGTTGGAAAGAGAGTGTAATTACTAAAAGCAGCAATTGAACAGCTGATTGTTTCCTAATGGCCCCTACACACTGTAGGAGTTTTAAAGTTGTCGGCGAGTCATCAGATCGTCATGTATTTCACACTACAGGAGTATTGTTTTTTAAATCGTCTGTCATTATATCTTTGTGACTTTCACACTAAACGATTGGTCGCCGACCAGGGATAACACACTGCAAGAGTTCACCAAGATGTGATCCAGACCCGATATAGGCTATATACATCATTTGTTTTTTATTCCAATTAATTTTGACATCTTACGCACGTGCAGGATGCCGTGATACAAGCACGAGACCGACACAGGACGCGCGCCTCTCTCTCTCTCTCTCTCTGCATGCATGCCACACACGCGCACACACACACAGCCGGCTAAATGTTTGTGATAGCATGTAGCCTACAGTACGTGGGCTGCACCGAGACAGGACGTTAAATATAACTCCGTCTCTCTGTGCGCGCAAATACACACACACACACAGAGAGAGAGCGTGCACGAGGTCCAAAAGTTTGCTCCGATGCGGTTTTATCAACATTATTCAAGTGAAATGAGTCGGTTTTATAGACTATAGGCAACATTGGGCTAATATAGTACCCAAGGAATAAAGGTTATACTGTATATATTATCAACTGATCATCTATCGATACAGTCGACGACCGACAGACAGACGGTGTCAGTGAGTGCTCTCATTGGCTGCAATACAGGACTTCTCGGGACGTGGTCGCAACCCATGTCATACTGTACGATGTCCAGTCGGCGACAGAGCCAAATAACAAACCTTGATATTCAGAAACGGTCTGAGAGGCGTCAGCGAGCACTTTTATCTGCGCTATAGCTTCTCACAGAGCCTTTCACACACAGCGAGCAAAACCTCGGCGATCAAAACCCGATCCTGCGTCAGATCGGGAGTTTTGTCGTTGAAGGCAACGTTTCAGTCCCCACGGACCTTCAGGCATGCCTAAAGAAGGTTCGTAGCGACCGAAACGTTGCCTTCAGTAAACATAACACTCTTGTGCCGAGCAGATATTCAGTGTGCAGGCCTATCTTTCTTTCTTATTTTTGATGTGTACTGGCCTACGCACCTGTTGGTATGCCTTATCGCTAGTTGTGCGAAAGCTTTTTTCTACAAATTACATTTTCCTGAAAATATACTTCGGCAAGGACAGTCAACTTCATATTTGTACATTGAAAATACCTTGTTGGTCTTTATTGTGTGACAAAGGCATAAGTCGTGTTTGAATTAACATGCATGTGCTTTCCTTTGTGGTTCTCTTCAATGTGCGCAGGGGAGATATTTGAGCTGAAGGCGGAGCTTAACAGTGATAAGAAGGAGAAGAAGAAGGAGGCTGTTAAGAAGGTCATAGCGTCTATGACGGTTGGAAAGGATGTCAGGTGATATAATATAATTGACCCCCCATGCAGTGACTTGATATTCTCTTTCAGCCTTCAATTTGGGTTCTGTAGTAACATAAAAAAATCTGTTCCTGTGTGTAGTGCTTTGTTTCCAGATGTGGTGAACTGCATGCAGACTGACAATCTTGAACTCAAGAAGCTGGTCTACCTTTATCTGATGAACTATGCTAAGAGCCAGCCTGATATGGCCATCATGGCTGTTAATACCTTCGTTAAGGTAAAGTACTAATCTTTTGTAACCAACATGGACCTGTCTCTGGTCTATGGTTCATGTATGCTGATGATAAAAGGAGGTTGTGGCTTTGATTACGTCACTTACTTGACTTTAGTGTGTTATTTTGGCTCCCTCAGGATTGTGAAGATCCAAATCCTCTGATTCGTGCTCTGGCTGTGCGTACCATGGGCTGTATCCGTGTGGACAAGATCACAGAGTACCTCTGCGAGCCTTTGCGGAAATGTTTGAAGGATGAGGACCCTTATGTGAGGAAGACGGCAGCTGTGTGCGTGGCAAAGCTCCATGATATCAATGCTCAGCTGGTGGAGGACCAGGGCTTCTTGGATACCCTCAAAGACCTGATCTCTGACTCCAACCCCATGGTACGGTTTGTTCAGGTCTGATGCAGGGTTAAAATGTAGGATCTAGCTCTGGTATTGTTTCGCTTATACTGGCTCGGGGCAAAATTATGCCTGGGCTCCAAACCATTTTTGTTTTGTCGTTTATTTTTTATTTTGAAGTGCATTGGCCAAGACATTTTTTTTATTATTTCAATGCACCGATGTCCGTATCCTCAGAATCATCTCAACCCCACCCTTCATTCCTCCCCACGTAAACCAGATCATAAAAACTGCTTTTTTTCCACTTAAGGAATATTGCCTGTATCTTGCACCCCCTGTCTTTCTCTGCCCACCTCTTCAGACTTGCGTTCGCCAGTAAACCATACCCCTTGGTTGTTCTGTTTTTGAGAGGCGCTAGCCCCTCCAATGCATGGCTTGAAGATTACATCATATGGCAGTTTAGTTTAGAGCATGTATGACGTAAAGTTTGCCAGCCAAGGCTATGGACTTTATTTATTTAGTTTATTTAGGGCACTAAATTCACCTGTGTGAAGTGGGGGGCGCTAATATATTAAAGTCTAACTAATGTTGATTAGGTGATGTAAAACAAACGGTGCCAACACAAATATTAAATGCCATTAACAAAGAGACAATATGACGTAATGAGTTACAAAATGACGTAAGTTTTCCTTTTATTCTCAATGGCGTTTATTAAGCAAACATTGAACTAAAGACAAACCCCTCAAAAACAGTGGACGCCTCTCACTTCACACAAGTGATTGTTTTTAATAGATCTATTTATTACTTACCATTTGAGTACGTCATAGATTATAATCCGAAGCTTCCTATCGAAGTAAGTCTGTCTCATTTTGCTCCTTCATCTTTCTCATTAGGTGGTAGCAAATGCAGTGGCAGCCCTGTCTGAGATCGCAGAGTCTCACCCCAACAGTAACCTTCTGGACCTGAACCCCCAGTCCATCAACAAGCTGCTGACGGCTCTTAATGAGTGCACAGAATGGGGACAGATCTTCATTCTGGACTGCCTGGCCAACTACACACCACGGGATGACCGCGAGTCCCAAAGGTTGGGGAGCACGCCTCACAAACAAGTCTCTTTAGTGTCACATTAGAATAATATATACCCAGGCTGTTATTCTTTATTTTGCATCTCTTTTCTGCCTTGTCCCCGCCATCGCTGTCTTTCTCCAGCATCTGTGAGCGAGTGACCCCTCGATTGTCCCATGCTAACTCTGCAGTGGTGTTGTCAGCTGTCAAAGTTCTGATGAAGTTCATGGAGATGCTGCCTAAGGATCTAGACTATTACGGAACCTTGCTGAAGAAGCTGGCTCCGCCCCTGGTCACCCTGCTGTCAGCAGAGCCTGAGCTGCAATACGTTGCACTCAGAAACATCAACCTCATTGTACAGAAACGGTAAACATTGCCATCATGATGATGATTAATGGAACATTATTGGGACCTTTTTGGATTCTAGGCTTCTGCACATTCATCTATAATGTTATAGTAGTCATGTAATTTGTCACTAATTAAAACATTTTTGTCCATTTACTATTTCTTAAGCCCAGAGATACTGAAACATGAGATGAAGGTGTTCTTTGTAAAGTACAATGATCCCATTTATGTAAAGCTGGAGAAGTTGGACATCATGATCCGCCTAGCTTCTCAAGCCAACATCGCACAGGTAAAGCACGGATCACTGTTTATAAACTCTATGTTGGAAACGGATATAAAACATTGTCTGATTTAGTACAGTAAACACACATATACTGTACATATACTTTTTTTTTTCTTCAGTTTTTACAATTTAAACACATAAGTGACCCAGTGGTACTGACAGTGATATGTCCTGCTGTAGGTGTTGGCTGAGTTAAAGGAGTATGCCACTGAGGTAGACGTGGACTTTGTTCGTAAAGCAGTTCGAGCCATTGGCCGCTGTGCCATCAAAGTAGAGGTAGGTGGAGATGACATATTTCCGACTAGATCTTATCTCTATTTTAGGGGAGGAAACAACAGTGTATCGAAATCAGTATAACTAATTACTGAACATATAAGTATATTTCATGTTTACTGGTACAACGGCACAGATTGAAATGTCACAAATGGACACATGCATCATGTTTATGCGCTGTGCTGTAGGTGTCTCATTTAGCCTGACCGTTGTGTTTGTATTTGCTGTTTCTGTCCATTAGCAATCAGCAGAGCGCTGTGTCAGCACTCTGCTGGACCTCATTCAGACTAAGGTGAACTATGTGGTGCAGGAAGCCATTGTGGTGATCAAGGACATCTTCCGCAAGTACCCCAACAAGTATGTTGTCTATCAATGCCTCTGCTGCATGACTGGCTGAGTGTTGTATATACGGGTGGGGGTGAGTGGTTATGATCCAATTGTCTTGTTTTTGTCAAGCGAAATGCAGGAAATGATGCTTATTGTTTGCATCAGCTGTGGGATACTTGATAAAGTTTCACTAGGGGGATGATATTAATTTATCCTGGATTGAAAAGCAATTCAGGTTTTTTTTTTGTTGACATTTACATTTCATTACTTTGTCATTTATAACTGCATGCAAGATCTTTTTTTTCTTTTTCTGTTAACATATGTTTATTGATTTTTCTTTACAACATAGTATTTTCATAGCAATTATTCACATATGTTTTCCCCCCACACCCACATGGCAGCACAAACACTAAACTACACTAAACTAAAAATCAGAAAAACATCAGGATATGTCTATAAATACAAAGCAAAAAAACACATTACATACAGTTAAACAAACAAATGCACAATGTCTGCATGCAAGATCTTTTAATTTTCCACTGGTAAAGGGTTTGACATAGTGGAGCTTCGTGGAGTGACCCCTGTTCTAACATGTGGTTATAGTGACTATACTCACTGATTTATGTACTGATTTCGAGATGGAACAGAGTAAAAGCTCACAGTTTTTCAAAGTGTTTTCCGCTTGACCTTAATGGTGAAAAGGCATGCAAATGACATATGTTTACACAGTAAGTTATTCACAATCGATCCAATTGTTGTTGGAGGGCAGGACAGTGCAGTTGGAGCATGATTCTTGAGGTCAGTTACAGGGTCCAGTGGACTTTGATCCATACGTCAGTTAGATAGTGCTCTCCCACACACACTCCATCGTACTGTGGATCCCTGGGCTGCTTTTCCCCTTAAACCACAGACGGAGCTATTACAGTATGGTTTCAATCTTAAGTTTGGCTCTCTGTGATGAGTCAGTATTCAGTCAAACTTCTGCCTGCAATTTATTTGACATTACTTCATATTTTCTTAAATAATGTAGGAAGTTTGAATTTCTTTTTTTTAAATGCATTATTTACAGAATATATTGTTACCCTCTTTGCCTGATTTAGTTTTCTGTTCCATTGGCTGCAATTGGAAGGCTGAAGTCAAGGGTCTGACCAACAGAGGGCCATAGACGATCATGAATCAACAGTACCCTACAGTGTCTGTGGGTTTTTAGAAATTCTGATTAACCTCGACGGCGCCTGTGAACCTTGCTGTGCGTGTGCCTGTTGACAGGTATGAGAGTGTGATCGCCACACTGTGTGAAAACCTGGACTCCCTAGATGAGCCAGAGGCACGTGCAGCCATGATCTGGATAGTGGGGGAGTATGCTGAGCGGATCGACAACGCTGACGAGCTGCTGGAGAGCTTCCTGGAAGGTTTCCATGATGAAAGCACTCAGGTCTGTTTGGGTAGAGGGCACGCTGGGCAAGACCTACGCTGTAATCAGGTCTGTTTGGGTAGTGGGCACGCTGGGCAAGACCTACGCTGTAATCAGGTCTGTTTGGGTAGTGGGCACGCTGGGCAAGACCTACGCTGTAATCAGGTCTGTTTGGGTTGAGTGCACGCTGGGCAGGACCTACGCTGTAATCAGGTCTGTTTGGGTAGAGGGCACGCTGGGCAGGACCTACGCTGTAATCAGGTCTGTTTGGGTAGAGGGCACGCTGGGCAAGACCTACGCTGTAATCAGGTCTGTTTGGGTTGAGTGCACGCTGGGCAGGACCTACGCTGTAATCAGGTCTGTTTGGGTAGAGGGCACGCTGGGCAGGACCTACGCTGTAATCAGGTCTGTTTGGGTAGAGGGCACGCTGGGCAAGACCTACGCTGTAATCTGTGGAAGTAACAGGATTTTGGCGGAAGTGCCACTCAAGAAAATGACTTTGACGCTTTACAAATCTGTTTACATTCTCCGTGAATGAAAGTGTTGTGATTGGTCGAAAAATATCATATCCGGGGGAAATGCATCTGACGGATGTTCCGGCCCGACACTGACGCCTATACACTCTCTGCCTTACAGTAGGTCGTGACCAGGCTTTTCTCTCCGCAGAGGAGTAAGGCTGGGACCGAGGCTAGGTAGAGGGTGAACCAACTGAAAACATCTTCAATCAATTGTCTGTGTACTTGGGAGGGTTTGATTTGTAAACTCTGTCATATTTTGTGAACTTCTCCCTGTGTAAAAGAACAGTGGAGGCCAGGGCCAGAGTGTTAGCCCCTTTTAATTGAGGTAATTGTAATGAAAAGACAATGGGGGGGGGGGAAACGTATTGAAATGTTCAAATTGCACAGAGGATTTTTAGATCATATACATAGTCCAGTCCCCAGCAAGTAGTTTCTAACTAGTTTTGTAGGATTTTTGTTTTTCATGCATTTTACGCCTCTGCAGTTGGCCTGTGCACTTAAAGCATTATGTTATACTTTAGCTATTGAAAAATAGCTCATAGCTATGATCTTGTAGATCGAATGACATAGAAACATAGGTTTCTTTTTCAGAAAACTGTCAGAATTTAGAAGGCATTTGTAGAATCGTCCTCGGGTCCAAATCTGGTGGGATTGAAGTAGTAGTACACAACAGTACTAGACGGATGCACCGCAAATAGCTTATTATGTTGTATATACTGAACCCTAAATGAAACAAAAACCCTTATAATTGACAATTGCTTAATAGCAGGTTTGTAAAGCCATAAGCTATCCTGCCACATCTTGTTGGGATGAGCGGACGGACGCCCTGTAATTATAAGTAGTGCTCAAATGAACTCATTTAGACCTGGAACGCCTATTTGTAGTTATACCTTTAAAAAACCCAGAAACATATTATTTTCAGTATACTCAAATGTGTGATGTATTTTCTGCCGGGTTCTCCAGGTGCAGTTGCAACTGCTGACTGCTATAGTCAAACTGTTCCTGAAGAAGCCCACTGAGACCCAGGAACTGGTGCAGCAGGTGCTCAGCCTAGCCACGCAGGTGAGAACACACACACACACACACACACACACACACACACACACACAAACCTAAATTATGCATCAGACACCATTTCTGTTCAAACATATTTTACACTATCTAATAAGGAGCTAAAGGACTATAGCATAATATGTTAATCAGACCTAAGCCCCATAATATCCTTTGAATAAATCATTACAACTTAACTATCTGATTAAAAATATATAATTATAATAAAGAGGGAAAAAAAGAGTACATCCAGGCTGACAGGAAATGGTAAGAGAGATGGGGGGATGACATGCAGCAAAGGCCGTCGGGATCGGGAGTCAAACCCGCGGCACACTGCCAGACTAGATTAGCAGCCAAGGTGCCCGGACCGCTGAGCCACGGCCCAGGCCCATCGTCTTTTAATTTTTTTTCATCTGATCCAAGAGCACCTTTTTAACTTTATTATTGACTATACATTTGTGGTGAGCACCTGGTTGTCTCTGAAAACGTAAGTTATATTGAGACGTGACAACTATTACAGGAAATGGGTGTCGCTAAGATTACGATAAGTCGCTGATGATCGCTCGCTTCATATTTTGAACGAGAGGCATGTTGAAGTCAGAAATTAAGAGCTTAGTATATCCATCTGGTCAAAACCACGGAGAGCTCCTTAGATTACGCGCGCCGACTCCGCCGAGCATTTCTTTGTGAACGGTAAACGGGGAAGTGAACGACAACGCGCAAAAGAGTATGGTGCAGGAGAGGCCAACTCCAAAGAAAAATTCAGAATATTTTTCTCTCGTTTGATATCAATGAAAATTGTGTCTGATTGGCTGCCAATTAGGCTTCTGTGTGTGGCCTAGAGGGGTGTGTTCAAGCTACGTGCAACACAACATTTCGTTGGGGACACCCAGTTACATCAAGAACACAGAACAAGTAACTGGCATTGTTGGTTTCAACATTGCTAGCCAGTTCTGCCAGTGCCTTCATGGTCTGGCAGTTACTGTATGAGAATGTGAATATGTGGCTTTGGCATTTTTAAATGGTTGATGTAAATTCGATGGAAAAAATATCACACTAGATGTTCGAGCCATCGGTCAGCATCGGTTCGATTAATCAATCAGACCGATTAATTAATCAGTCCGATTAATCGGTCTGTCTTTACAGATAAACGAGCCCAAAGTAACAGCTTGAACAGATCAACAAGCTCACAATATTAAATGTAAAGGTATTTAAAGGACCACTTCACCACTTTTCAACCTATCTTCATATAATAGGTCCTCACTAATGATCATGAAGAAAATTGCGCAATTTTTTTTCTACTCAGTGGGCAGTTCAGAAACAGTCTTCCAGTGACATCATCGATGGGGAATACAAGCTAATAGAAACTGCAGGCTTTCTAGTCCTGAAAAGTTGCAAAGCGACAATGGAAGCCATCGTTCTCACGATAATGAAAATCTAAATATTTTTGTAAATAAATATTGTTTAAAAAAATATCTGCCTCATGATGATGACACTGGAAGACGGTTTCTAAACTGCCCACAGACTGAGTAGAAAGAAATCGTGCCATCTTTTCATAATTATTAGTGAGGACCTATTATATGAAGATGGGTTGAAAAGTGGTGAAGTGGTCCTTTAAGTTAAATCTGACTTGCCTAAGCCTGCAGTGCAGATACCCTGTTACATGTATTTTTCAGAAATTATTATAATTTTTCAGTACAGAATGAGATGGACAGCGGTAATGTCGGTTATCGGCCATAACGGCAATTAATTCTATCGGATATCGATATCGGCCAAAATATCTCATCGGCACATCCCTACTTTCTACTGCTTGCTTGAAACGTTTTCATCTACCCTAAGATCCTCTACTCTATTATTATTTTTTGTATTATATCTTAACATCTTGTTCAGGCTGTCAGGACTAAGAAAAGAGGTTACATTACATAAATATTTTGTCATATCTCCAGGACTCTGACAACCCAGACCTGAGAGATCGTGGCTACATCTACTGGCGTCTGCTATCAACGGATCCTGTAGCTGCCAAGGAGGTGGTTCTGGCCGAGAAGCCTCTGATCTCTGAGGAAACTGACCTGATCGAGCCCACGTTGCTGGAGGAGCTCATCTGCCACATTGGTACGCTGGCCTCTGTATACCACAAGCCCCCCAGTGCCTTTGTGGAGGGCAGCCGTGGTGT
The DNA here is from genome assembly GCF_964188405.1 of Protomyctophum parallelum. NCBI lineage: Eukaryota > Metazoa > Chordata > Actinopteri > Myctophiformes > Myctophidae > Protomyctophum > Protomyctophum parallelum. The sequence goes on from NC_139710.1 coordinate 10,485,047, forward strand.
GTCGCACAAGAGACTCCCTCCGCCCCGTGCTGGATCGTGAGTCATGCACATTATGTTCCTTCCCCCCCCCCCCCCCCCCCCCAATACCTCAGCCATTCAAGTCACACGGGAATATTCACTCAAGTGGACCTAGCTACTTGACTTCTCTGTTATGTTTTCGCTGGGTCATAGTACCCCAGCCACAGGAATGTAGCAATGCAACTGATTTCTTTCCTAACTTCAACTAGAATGCACTGGTCCTTGTATACAGTTGATTTTATTGGAGACAGTTGAGTCAAATAAATAAACCATGTATACTACATTTAATAAATCAAGTTTACTGTAGATTTTAAATTGTTATATTCAAGCGTGCCACTGAGAATCTCATTTTATTGGGAGACAAAAGGAAAAAAATCTTCTTACGTTCTCTGCCCTCTAGTGGGGAGAGTGCAGAGAGCCCGGACCCAGGTTCTGCAGCTGGTGTCTCCGAGCCACCCCCTGCTGTCATCCCATCCCAGGGAGACCTCTTGGGAGACCTGCTCAACCTGGACTTGGCACCTCCTGTCACCACCAGCACCACTGGACCGCCGCCTCCTGCCTCTGGCATGCAGTTGGGGTCCATGGACCTTCTGGGAGGAGGGCTAGACAGTCTGGTAAGTGTTACTCTGCACTGCCTCCATGCCTGTCTCTAACCATAATATCTGATGTCGGGAGTACCAATACGTTTTCGTTGTTAGATTATTTGTAGATAGTCTATGCTTGATTGTTTTTGGAGGAGGTCTGCAACAACACAGCCAAGGAAAGTTGGGTACTGTGTGTGTGTGTGTGTGTGTGTGTGTGTGTGTCCATTCCTGTTTTTTGTTTCTTTTAACCCCTTTGTATGTTCCTCTTTGCTCTATGCTACACCTGCAGATGGGGGATGAGACTGATGCGGTAATTACTCAGAGGGAGAAATAACTGTCCATGTCATGTCATGTCACACCATATCAGTGCATAGACCCTTACTCTAGTTTAGTGTTGTTTTTCCTATGCTTGTGTTCTATAATTAACTGTTGTACCATTTTGTTGTCTTAATTCTCATGCATCTGTCAGTCATTTGTACATATCTGCTGCATCCCTAGCTGTTCATCACTCTTTATCATCCTGATCTATTGCGCAGATATGTCTTCCGTACCGCAGAGTCCCCTTTACTTTTCTTATCATTGGACTCTTGGTGTGTTTCATGTCTTCCATCAGCCACACAGTCCCCTGGGGACGGACACTCCTAACTCACCTCAGCTCTCTCCCCAGCCCTCATCGTCCCCAGAGTACAGCCCCACTGAGGTTGGTTCAGGGGGATGGCAGACCAGCAAAGGCCAGCGGCAAACTGTAGATTTCCCCCCTTGCTCCACTGTACTGTTGCGATGTAATCGTTTCCAGCAGTCAACCCATCTGCTGTAGTTCACCAGACATGCCTTTTTAATGTAGTTTTGTTTGTATTTAGTGTTGTTGGTCTTTTGCACATTAGTTCACTGTACTCTTTGACTTTTGTCACTTTTTAGTAGTTTTAGTAATAGCAAAGTTGGGTCACAGGGATGCCATTCTGGAAATGCCCCTGTGCAGTAAATTCTGACTAACAAGGCAACGCTTTAAGTCATCATCAAATTGAAAGTTATATGCAGACAAAGGTACAGTTTTTTTGTTAATGGATGCTGCCATCTTTACACGTTTTTCCATTCTAAACAAATAATTTCTCTTTCTGTTCTATATTCTACCGTCTCTTTCTCTGGTAATACTTCGACAACTCACTGCTGTAGACCTTTACAGTGCTGCTCTCATGTGATTTCCTTGGCTCTTGATCGGTAGCATTTGAACACACCCTTAGCCATATATATCAGGAGATAGCTCTGACATTGAACAAGAGTACAATGAAAAATAAATCAAATTTAATAGAAGATAAACTACCATAAATCTTGTAATGGTGACCTGGGTTTTTATTTATTTCAACTGTAGCCAGCTTTTATTGAAATGAGGCATATATGAGAGGCCTATATTCCAATTTTTCAAACGGATCAGAATGAATAATACCACATTTTGTGTCAATGTACTGGGTTAATTTATTGAAACCAAGTACTGTATGAAATATTAAACAGTGCAGTTACAGGTGATCACTCATTGTTCGGTCTTCTGTAGATTAGGCAGGGGCTCCGACCAGCCCAGGATGCAGTAAGACTACTAAAGATTAATACGCACAGGCTGAACTAAATGCTCCAATAAAACTCGTACATCCATAATTGGACTCGACACTCACTGTCACTTCGAGCAGAACCTCCAGGGCGGCCGAGGGGGGATGCTCTCAGACCTGTCCGGCCGTGGTTTGCCGGGGGAGCGATTGCCGACCCTGGCACCAACGGGTGCACCCCGCCAGCCCGGATCCGTAGAGCCCGCAGTCGACGCACTATTCCGGTGCAATTGCTGTTTTTAGCCCAAGCGCACAGATCTACGAGCCTGGAAAAACACACTTTTCGTCGGAGCACCACGGTCACCTCGGAGCGCCGGGCGACCAGTCCGGTTCCACCGGCCCCGCGTGTGAAGTTAGCATGTGTTCCATATACGGAAGAATAAAGACAGGGGCGAGTCATGGGTATCATAGTAAACACCACCCTCATGACTTGTATTAGAAGACTGGCCTATAACTGCCCCAGGCATTAATAAATTAACATGCCGGCTTTTAATTGAATAGAGGTCACTATTGGAGGATTTACGGTATAATATTGTAACGCCTGTATGCTATCCTTCCGCTAGTTATTACCCGGTAGCTGTCTTTGATCATTAAAACACCCATTTCTTTTCCTCCCATCAGTCTGTACCTGGTAGCTGTCATTAATCATGAAAACACCCATCCTTTCCTCCCATCAGTCTCCAAACTTCCCAACATATTGTTTTATCTTGCAGTAATAAATAACCTAAATTGCTTTGCTTTTTTTCCCCCATAGCTTAGTGGTGACATCGGAGGAAGTGCTGCTGTAAGTATGTCTTTTCTGTTTATTTATTTTCAGACATTCCTCTTGCAGTTACAAGTTGCATTTGCACTTTTAGACGTGCGTGGTGTGATAATGTTGCTCTATGGTCCCACAGATGGGGGCTGGGTTTGGGGCACCTCCGGCTGTAATGCCAGCCTCTCTCAACGCCCCTGTTGCTGGGGGATTCGGTGACCTGTTTGACCTCGGAGGAGTTGGAATGCCAATTGGAGCCTACGTCCCTGCTAAAACAGTGAGTCTCCATGTAAAACCACTACATGCATAGAAGTCTGTAGATGCAAAGACCTGTCAAAGCCTAACATCATTACACAAATCATTGTTCAGGTGTGGCTGCCAGCCATGAAGGCCAAAGGACTAGAGATCTCTGGTACTTTTGCCCGTCGCGCTGGGGTCATTCAAATGGAGATGACCTTCACTAACAAGGCTATGAGCGTCATGACTGACTTTGCCGTTCAGTTCAACAGAAACAGGTACAGAAGGTGGTTTGAAGACAGATGCATTTTAAAAATGTGATCATTGCGTTTGGTTATATCTTTTAGACTCTTGGCATGTTTGTACATAGTTCCAAGTCTCTCCCTTTTTCCCCCATCTGTAGCTTTGGTATGGCCCCAGCTGGTCCACTCCAGGTTCTCACACCCCTCAGCCCGAATCAAACCATTGAGGTCTCTCTCCCCCTCAACACTGTGGGGCCTGTCATGAAGATGGAACCCCTTAATAATCTGCAGGTAACCTCCTTAGAGTGTCACATTTACTTAGTTTCTAGATTTTTGCTTTATATCCACGTGAATCCAAGTGTTCAAATGGAAAGAATTTTGACAGCAGTACACTTTTGGATGCCAAATCATTTTTAACAGCCCTAGCCATAGAGCTCCAATTGGGCGATGCTGGTTGGTCTGTCCATCTGTCCGACCGTCTGTCCGTCCAACATTTTGGTCCCAAACGATAATCTCAAACTATTGGCTAGAGTGCCACAGATCTTGTTTGCTTTTGCTCTATCACCACACTTTGGCCAGTTTCCAGCTGGATGTAAGGAGCACCTTGGAAAAGATTGTCTGCTATGAATAAAACATCACGCGTACACGGTACACACAGCCAGGCACACATTAAAGTTGAATACCCAAAGTGACAAGTACAGGCCAAAACCAAAAATGCTGTGTCTCGCTGTGGCTCATGGAACATTAGGTTTTGTATTTGTTATACAATGTGTAATGAGTCGGGTCTATGCTTGCCCGCATAAGCAGTTCTGCTGCTGTGCTGTTGAATCCTGCATATACAGTACAAAGGATAGAATGCAATAAATGGATCGCCTTTGGAATGTTTGTGATTGCCTCCTTTTTAATTCAGTTGACTGGGTAGACAGACTGGTTGGGCTGGGAGCCCTGTGCAGCTGGAGAGTGGAGATAAGATGCTGGAGGTGGGGACATTCATTAGTGGTCACACACATCGCATTGGTGCTTTGTTCCCCTGGCCCCTGAAGGCCTGTGTTAGCTGCACGCCTGACTTTAAAGGCTCAGCACCACCCATCTTGTGTTGTCATCTTTAACTGGTTCTGTTTTGCTTATCTTAATGAAGGCTTACGCTAAATGTATCTGTAATTTTCTGTGGTTTAAAACACATAGACTGCCGATCCCGAGTGTCTTGAGATAATTTATGGTGTCTTTCCCAGTGGCGTTTCCAAGAATTACATTTTGGGCAGGCAAGAATTACATTTTGGTCAGGCAAGATGTGTTAATTGTCGTCCCCCCCCGCACACAATCAGTAGCACTAAAGGTTTTCAAAGAGATATACCTGCCAGACAGTAGGATACAAAGGCTGAAAGTTATGCATTTGCATTCGCTTTGGCTTATCGAGCATAGCGGCCCATGACATGTTTAAACAATCAAGACGAGGCGATCAAGAAATGCATCTAATCACCCATGCTGGCACAAATATGTCAGTCTAAAAGTGTATTGATACATGCCAACCAGCGCTGCACGGGTAAACAAAAATACATTTTTTTTTTTTGTAAAAGTAAAAATGTCAATTGCCTTCCACCTGTTAGAAAAGTACTGTATTTGAAGGCCCTGCTTAAAAGATAATGGTTATTTTCAGAAAGTATTGTTGTCTTCCGTCTTTCCACAAAATGACGCTCGATAGTGGGCTCGATAAGAACCCGGCTCGTTAAGCCTGATTGATAAGGTGCTCGTAATCAATATAAATCACACCCGTGTGCATTGAGGGGCGCTCTTACCGTCGTACATCATCATGACATGTTGGTTCTTTAATGTCCCTTTTATGCCCATATATGGAGAGATGTTATCTTCTGTGGCCTACTACTGGCATTCTGCACAAGAAGGCTCCGATGGGTCCAGTGGTTTGCAAGATTAGCTCCGGAAATACAGACTGACACAGAGACGAACAGACCCTATCCTATTCTAGACTGCTAGCCGTCCTGCAGAGTCACACCGTAAAAAAGGTGTGCTGGTGCAACCAAGTGAGAAATCACCAGTGCCACACTGCCACCAGTGGGAAAGTTAATCTAGAGCCCTGCTGAGCCTGCCTGTTGGGATTCACGTGGCCTGTTGGCAAAACATGACAGACTGTGACCGAGCGTTCAACAGTTGGCTCACGTCTTCCCAACTGAATACTCTGCTCTACACTATATGTAATGCTCTGCTTTTGGTGCCTTTTACCTCTTGTTCTCCCCAATTTTTAGTTTTTATGCCAAATGTTTTCCTCCCCACATACATTTGTGGTATTGGCAGTCACTGCTCGTCACCCTTTTTTTAAGATGTGTCCACATGCCTTCATAATTACACCTGTACGCAGCCCAGGACGTGTGGACACGTCTTTAGGTCCTTTATTGTATAAAATGCGGTCACTAAAATCCATTTTTTGACAGCGGCCGTAGCTAGGCAACGCCTTGCTCATCCGTCCCGGAGCTGTTTAGCTGCCATTCACTTCCTGGGTTATGGAAGTGTGACGATGTTCTGTCCTCATTTCTGACTTCAGAATGCATCTCGTTTGGAATATTAACCCGACCGCGAGTATCACAGCGAGTATCACAGCGCCTACTGTCGCCGTTGAAAAACCTTGTTTTCTCCAGAAAGGACATTCATTGCACAGATTTGGAGAGCAGCACATAGAGACACAAGGGGACTACAAATATCACACCCCCAAATGAGACAGGGGCCACACTTCTGATCCGTTAGAACTGTATACTGCAGGCCTGCCCATAGAAGTCCATTGAAATTCAACTGTAGTTCATATTAAAATAATATGAAATGAACTGAAGAGATTACATTAAGCTGTAATATGAATGTCAAAGCTGTGGTATTTGGCTTGGACTTGGCTTCTGGTCAACTATACTGCTAAAATAAGTATTCTTCACCACAGTCAACTGCTGTATACACTACCAGATCATTGTTTAAAGGGGCATTCCCTGGTAAAGTGTGCAAATTAGGCTAGATCTTAGTTTAGGCCGAGTGGACACAGACTGCTACGACGGGTAATCTGACAAAGCTCCCAACACTATGACTCCGACATATTCGTTGGATTGGCAGTGTGACGTAGATAGGTGTGACTCTGTCGCTCTAGTAATCTAAATGGTTACACCAAACATGTGGTGTTCTCATAGCTGAAGGGCAGTATTTCCTTTGGTCCAAAAGGGATGGAATGCCACCCTTGCTAGCCGACATGACCACATCCAGTTTGTCAAAGCAGGAATGGGCCACAGTTCCCAACTTCCCTGTGGTGGGCCTTATCCCTGAACATCAAGCTTATAACAAGTTCTGCTCCCCTTTGTCATTGAGCTCGAATCACCCATGTTCTGAAAGTTAGAATTAATAGTCTAGCCCCTTTTCCAGTTTCCACAATTCAGGCAGCCTGTCACCCCATCCATGACTTCGAGTTCGATGTGACATGACTCCATGAATTATTCAGGAGCCACTCTCTTGCTTCATCCCTGCCTGTCTGAACTTGCTGTCCTTCACTCAAAGCTGCTCTGTTGAGCAGCCAGGTCCATAATGACCTGCTGCTTCAAATTGTTACTGCTCCCAGAGCTTCCATAAAATGTATTCTTGTTAGGGATGCTCCGATCAATCGGTGGCCGATCGATCGTGGCCGATCACCGATCGATCGGATCGGATCGGCCGTGCAAAATCCACCGATCCGCGAAACCGATCAACAAAGCAAAAATCGGCGCAGTTTTACATCCAAAATAATGTGTCACTTTCTCGGTTCGGCACCGCTACTGGAGAAATATAGCGCTGTCGAAGGCAGCGCAACTAAAATCTCCCCCCCACACACCCCAGGGAGAGAGAGAGAAAAGAGAGACAGAGCGAGAGAGCACGCACGTCTTCACCCCAGTGAGGGAGGGGAGAGAGAGAGAGAGCGAGAGAGAGCACGCACGTCTTCACCACAGCGAGGGAGGGGGGAGAGAGAGAGAAAAGAGAGAGAGAGAGCACGCACGTCTTCACCCCAGCGAGGGAGGGAGACGGAGAGAAAGCTCCAGTCCAGTCATTACCTTTTTTCTCATTGACCAGCAGAAAAGTGAGCAAACTATAATCCTTGTGCCCTGATACAACTTTCTTGGAAATGTGCTGGTTGCCTGCAGTTGCAGGCAGCCAGCCAGTAAGATGAGCCTGTGCATTTCACGGTTTTCACCCTGTATAACTTGAACGCATAGGCAAGGCAATCAAGACCATTAATTAATGACAGCTGTGTAGGCGCGATGAGTCTAATGTTGTGTGTGTTACACCAAAAGTGGTGACCTGATTATATAGGTCACCTAGGTGACACACACGGCTTCTATACAATGCGTTGTCAACACATGCTGAGTTGACAAAGATTGACAGAAGACTGATAGTTTATCCTTTAGTAATTAGGCTGTGGAAGTATTCACACTACTTTAGTGTGGATTTATTGGTATTGTCAATTTAAGGAAAGGAGGAGGAGGTGGTGATCAAGCAGCTCCACAAGACCACAACGTTACATTGGTAGGCTCAAGGCTGCATTTTTTTCCCTTTTTTTTCTCTCGAGGGTGCATGGGATGATGGGAGCCCCTCCAGCAGGCTAGGGAGCCCCGCTCAGGTTAGCGGAAAATGACCGCGGGGCGCGGGTTGCCAGGTTTAAGTAAACCTGTAAAAAATAAATAAATAATAATAATAATAAAAATATTAAAGATCGGAATCGGAATCGGCCGATCTTTAAAAAAAAAGATTGGTGATCGGGATCGGCCCCCAAAAACGTGATCGGAGCATCCCTAATTCTTGTATTTCATTGCCTCACTATTTTTAGAGGTGGGCTGTCTTATGTAAAATAAGCCCATATACAGTACACACAAGTGTTGGCACAAACAAAAATAACAGAGCCTTGACCTCACCTTGCAGACTTGACTCTATGGGTAGAGATAGCGGTGGCGGTGGCTCAGGCGTATAGTGGACGGATGGGAACCGCAAGGTTCCCAGTTCGAACCCGGGCTCCCCCAGAGTTGGTGTCGAACTGTCCTTGAGCAAGACACTGAACCCCTAATTGCTCCCGATGTGCAGGTTGGTGCCTTGCATGGTTTCCTCTGTCATCGGTGTATGAATGTGTGTGTGAATGGGTGAATGTAATGCACAATCTATGTAAAGCGCCTTGGATAAAGGTGCTAAATGCACCATTTACCCTTAGAATGGCTAAAAGTGAACTTGAGAGGGAACTAGAAAAAGTGCCCTTCTGGGCACAGGTCTCCACCAGGTTATCCACAGATCCGTGCAGTTAGAGGTAAAAACACTTTTGGGCCAGTTATAGCGCCACCTTGAGGCTGAGTTGAAATTGTTCATGTGGCATTTCGTCCTCGGCCTAGTGGGAATGTGCGTGCACAATTTCAGGGAAATCACGCGATGTGTTCATGATTTGCAGCATTTTGTTTGAAACTGAGCACTCCTGTGAACTTTGGAAGCCAATCTTAACCAATCAGGATGGAGTCTGAGAAATCTGAAAGACCCGTTTCGTTGAATGGCTCTAGAGAGACTGTGTACTAATTTGCGTGATGTTTGGACAAAATCTGTAGGTGTACTGTGAAAAAACTTGTTTTGCACAAAGCGGCCTCCTGGTGGCGCTATAACAGGCCGTTCTGGAAAGTTTGGGGCAGAGGTTCATGGTTGGCATCCAGGGAGTGTGTGTGCAAAATTTGGCATCGACCGGGTTAACGGTGGCTGAGATTAGCTGGTCACGGACGGACGGACGGACGGACGGACGGACGGACGGACACACGGACACACGGACGGACGGACGGAGTGCAAAACATACTCTCCCCATGCCTTCGGCTGGTGGAGACAACTACTCATATCTCCTTTCCTATTCTCTTACCTGGATGTCTCCATCTCACAGGTGGCTGTTAAGAACAACATTGACGTATTCTACTTTAGCGCCCAGTATCCCATCAGCATGTTGTTTGTGGAGGATGGAAAGATGGGTGAGTATATTTGACCCTCCCCACCCTCTCTGTTTCTCTCTCCATTCAAAAGCGTCAAACCCTGTGATGTCAGCACACAACACTTACGTCAGTCTATTGAGTTGCCTTCCACCTGAGTGCACTTTATTATGATAGCACGTGCGTGCAATGCAGACGTTATGGTGTCTGCAGCACCTGCGTGTCGTTGCCACACACTTGCTCTCGGCTCACAAGGCAGTGGCACCACTGAAGAAGTTATTTGGTCTGGTTGACGCAATCTGGGGGAAATGTGTCTGTGGATGCCCCCCCCCCTCCATTCTCCAGATGGGGCCAGCAGCAGGGTGGCTGTCAGAGGCTGCAAACTAATGCTCTGGTACCAAAACCGTGGCAAGGAAGCCTAACTTTCAGCAACAAATTTACTTTTACTTCAACCGTCCCCTCATATAGTCTTACTTGTGCTATTTTTCTAATCCATCTAACAGCCTTTTTTGTCACCCCCCCCCACCCCCCCTGCCCCACCTCCCTTCCACAGAGAGGCAGGTGTTCCTGGCCACATGGAAAGACATTCCTAATGATAACGAGTCCCAGTTCCACATCAAAGACTGTCATCTGAACTCTGGTGAGGAGGTAGAAAATATGAAATGTGCAGGCGTAAAGGAAATTATTCAGTACCTCCACAACTCGTATTTTCTTCATTTCATAATAGATGGCTAGATGTGTCAGTGCCTGACCCGTATTGATGAAACAATTTGCATTTTATGCGAACTCATCATCTAGCATACCTGTTTACCTGTGATAATTTGGTGAGTGCCATATACACTGGAGGTGAAATTACTAATGACGGCTTTCGGCTTAATGGACATCTAACCACCCCCCAAATAGATTGAGTTTCCTCCAAGCGAACAAAGAGAGGGATTTAGAAGCCCATTCTGTCACAGTGACAAAGGCTTAGGATGGGTAGTTGATTCCAAATTAGAGCCTATACCTTTGCTATGCTGGTAGCCTGGATGGAGTGACCACCACAGCTGAATTTAATGAATGATTTATGAACAGTAACCTGGCAAGGTGCGGTGTCGGAAATGTCAGTTTCATCACAGAGCCATGAACCATGACAGAAGTCAGCCAGTCAAGCAGCGCGTGTGTTGACGAATGGACAGTAATGAAAGGAGCCAATACCATTTTTCCAGTCTGGGGGGTGAAAAGGAGATGGACATAAACTGTATTTCTATTACAGCTCTGATGTACTACATTGGTATTGTTTTCTCTGCTTGTCGTAGATGCCGCCTCAAACAAACTGCAGGGCAGCAATGTCTTCACTATCGCCAAACGTACAGTGGACGGCCAGGACATGCTGTACCAGTCTATGAAGCTCTCCAACGGCATCTGGGTGTTGGCTGAGCTGAAGGTGCAGGCAGGAAACCCAAATTACACGGTGAGCATAATTAACCTTGCAGTGGCAATTATAAACCAGTGCAGGCATGGCTGCATGGTGGTGATGAGTAGTAGTGATGGGGGAGGGAGTGGTATTTTCTTGTAAACAAATCAATCATAATAGTAGTCAATCACTTGCCACTTTGAATGGTTTATACTATTACTATACTACTATTATTATTATTATAATACTATTATATTATAGCTTTCCACTCACTCACTCAAATTCGCTCCATTTCCCTCATTGAATGTTCTAACAGAAATTGTCTAATCCTGATGTTTTGCATAATATAAATATATATGAATTATCGTTTCATTTACTTGAGCATAATATCATTTTTTGTTTATCAAATGGTAAGTAATAACATGCAAATGCATAGATGTCTGTCAAATAATAAGGTAACACTGTTGTGTATAGTCGTGACATGAACCATTTCCATGGTTACTGTCATCCTTGTAACTTTCCTCCCAGCTCGTTACTCGGTCTGCTTATTTTAGTATCCTCAGTCAGTACTGCTACTTAATTTTGTCAATAGGGCATGCAAACCTCGCACCTTTGGTATGCAAATGCGGGGGGGGGGGGGTTAAAGTTCTCCATCCTGGGGACAGATTTCCGTCCTGAGGATTTCATAGGGACCACTAATGAGATCAGTGTAGAGCCGCAAAAAAAATATTATTAAGGGGGTATATTGTGTACAGTGTAGAGATGGCCGTGGTGTGAATGACATGACTTGCTATCCTAGTCAAGTGATCAGGGGGGCAACAAAAAGTGCCAATCAGATCCTCATAATATTTTCTCCACGGCTTAATTAATAACAAGCGAGCGCCCATGTGTGCACGGAGGCTCTTTTACAGCCTCCGCTGCGACTGCGTTACGTTGAGTGGTAATGTTTGATGTTAACGAAGGGCCGTGTATGTGTATACTGGGGGGTGTGTGTGTGTGTGTGTTAGCAGCATAGCTTGTCTTTGTGATTAGTGCAATAGCTCTTGTGGTTTCACAACATGCCATCGTGGTGAACTAATGAACAATTACGCTGGATGTTTTGCAACCAATGTTTTTCAAGCCCTACAGTAAGTTCAAGATATGAGTATTTGAATTGATTGGCCAGACTAGGAATAATACAACAGAACTTCAAAAGCTGCTTCCATCCATGAAGCATGGATTGGCACACACAATCAGTAAAGGCAACTTTGGGAAAACACAATTTTTCCACGCCAAAACTTGGTGTGCACTGTGTGTGCCATGTTGTTCATTTTGTATGTGTTTTTCTCTTACACCGACCTTTATCCCTGTCTAGGACAGGGGTAGACCTTTATCCCTGTCTAGGACAGGGGTAGACCTTTATCCCTGTCTAGGACAGGGGTAGACCTTTATCCCTGTCTAGGACAGGGGTAGACCTTTATCCCTGTCTAGGACAGGGGTAGACCTTTATCCCTGTCTAGGACAGGGGTAGACCTTTATCCCTGTCTAGGACAGGGGTAGACCTTTATCCCTGTCTAGGACAGGGGTAGACCTTTATCCCTGTCTAGGACAGGGGTAGACCTTTATCCCTGTCTAGGACAGGGGTAGACCTTTATCCCTGTCTAGGACAGGGGTAGACCTTTATCCCTGTCTAGGACAGGGGTAGACCGATGCAAGTTTGGGTGGTTCCCCTTCCAAACTACCGTGCACAATTTTGAAGGTGTATACCTGTTCAACGGATAGGCATATATTCTACCCTAATAGACAGGGGGTACACGAGCACATGGCCGTTTATCTGTGCTCCTTCTCCTACCAAACCACACTGTTGGCACACTCCATGCAAAATAAAATCTGCACGCTCCCAGAATACATCTGCACTACATTGCATCCACGCAACACATATATTTACTGTACAAATATTACTTTTGTCAAACACACTGTTATTGCGCAACATTTCGCTGTGATGCAAATTGCATCACAACTTTCTCATTCCCCGGCACCTCCCCTTTTCACTGCACACAGACACATACACACGCACGTGCACACACACATACACAGGGCATAGCAGCACGTGCGCACACACATACACAGGGCGCAGCAGCACGGTACAACACAGTATGCTACAGTACAGTAACGTACAGTACAGTATGGAACAGTACAGCAACGTACAATACTGTAGGAGAAGAGAGCTGTACAGTACAGTGGAGTACAGTACAGTAGAGTGGAGTACAGTACAGTGGAGTACAGTAGAGTACAGTACAGTGGAATACAGTACAGTGGAGTACAGTAGAGTACAGTACAGTAGAGTACAGTACAGTGGAATACAGTACAGTACAGTGGAATACAGTACAGTTGAGTACAGTACAGTACAGTGGAGTACAGTACAGTACAGTGGAGTACAGTACAGTACAGTGGAGTACAGTACAGTACAGTGGAGTACAGTACAGTACAGTGGAGTAGAGTACAGTACAGTAGAGTACAGTACAGTAGAGTACAGTACAGTGGAGTACAGTACAGTGGAGTACAGTACAGTGGAGTACAGTACAGTGGAGTACAGTACAGTACAGTGCAGTACAGTGGAGTACAGTGGAGTACAGTACAGTGGAGTACAGTGGAGTACAGTACAGTGGAGTACAGTGGAGTACAGTACAGTGGAGTACAGTACAGTACAGTGGAGTACAGTACAGTATAGTGGTGCAACGGTTCAGTTAGACCACGGTTCGGTTCGAACCTCGGTATGGGGGCCACGGTTTCGGTTCGGTTTCGGTACAGTAAAAAAAATTACACCCGTGTGAAGTGACCCCCAGGAACGCGCCCAGGGGTCCGGGCCGGTTCCGGCGAGCCGCCCTGTGTCCGAAACAGTTGAGAAATGACAGAGTTACTGTGTGCCGGTCCCTCTTCTGTACCGTACTGTCACTGTACTGGCACACACGAAATCATCATATATATATACAGTTAATAATGTGTTAATGTTGTGTTTGTGTGTGTTGCGCACAGGTGGTGAAAAACAACCATGCTGTTTTCATGCTCATACCCAGCCAGCCAGCCAGGCAGTGGCTTGCACCATTCAAAATTTTTTATTTATAGCATTTTCTTTTCTTCTTTCTTTTTTTAGCATATATTATTTTATTAGGCCTTTCTGCCTTTTCATTATTTTAAAGGGGAAAAAAAACCTTATATTGCTATTTTAATGTGCCTCATTATTTTCAAGGGGAATAAAATGCACCTATGCGCTCACACGGGGCAGTAAGCACATGCAGGGAAGAGGAGAGTGCCTCCTGTGAGGGGAGGGATTCACACAGTGAATGCGTCGTGTCGCACAGAAAAATACAAACGTTTACAATAAGTCTACATGAGGATTTAAGTATATTATGCTTATATTATTAGAAGAAGGGCTTCTATCTACAGTCATGGATTGGACATGGAGTATTTTGTTGGGACTTTTCTGACGGAATTAATGTCCTGCTGCGGGTTGTTTTTGCTCTCAAACAGCGAGTGCAGATGCAGAATCAGATCTGAACAAACTTACAAAGACCGTGCTTAGAAGCCTGTTGGCGCGAGGTTACTCCGCTGTGTGTGTCTCTGTGTATGACGATCAATAATTATTCCAAGAACGACGTTTAAAGACGAGGGCTGGATTCTCCTCATCATGCCGTCTCTCTGTGTGTGTGTGTGTGTGTGTGTGTGTTTGTGTGTGTGTGTGTGTGTGTGTGTATAGGGGGTGGGCCGAGTGCTACACTTTATGTGACCGAAAGAGTGCTAGACTTCTTAGTAGGACGGTGTGTGACCGATAGAGTGCTAGACTTCTAAGTAGGCCGTTGTGTGACCGAGAAATACATTCTTCGCAGCTGTAAGAAATGAATTAATGCAAACCGAAATAGCGCGGTTCATTAGAGCGCATTGAACCGTGTATGCTGTACCGAACGGTTCGGTTTTAAACCGAAAACCGTTGCACCCCTAGTACAGTACAGTGGATTACAGTACAGCACAGCACAGTACAGTGGAGTACAGTAGAGTACAGCACAGTACACTACACTACGGTACACTACAGTGGAGTACAGTACAGTACAGTGGAGTACAGTACAGTACAGCGCAGAACAGGACAGTGCAGAGGACTATAGTATACTATTCCCGCTAGGTTGCCACAATTACGACATTCAAGCAACTTGGTATATAGAAACATTGCCGCTTTTAGATGTAAATAAAAACAAGCAAAACAAACAATATGGTCACTCAGCCAGGTTGCCAACTTTGCACTTTCCAAGCAACTGGATATATGAAAACATCATGGTTGCTATGTTTGCTTTTCCAAGTAAAAAGAAACAACAGAAAAACAGTTGAGTATCACCCTTCCGCTATTGCCTTCTTCCCATTTGCGACACGTGGCGCTAGGATGAGCGGGCCAAAGGCCCCCGGAATTCTAGTATATATATGTCTCCAATTGTGGCGATTCTTCATTTATAGAGTGTATGCGCATGCATAAAGTGAATGGCAAATCAAGTGGCAAAGTGAGTAGAAAAGTGAGTTTAACATTGTTTAACGTTGTTTAATGCAATCAAATAGGACTTTTCTGTTTGGATGTATGGGCTGTCAAGGTCAAAGTAGTTTTTTTGCCACTCAGTAGGTGTTTCTTCATAACTTCCAGGTATGATGATGATGTCTCGTGCATACTCTCTATTCAGGACATGGAGGTTGTTTTTGTTTGGGCAACATCTTTTTAATGCTTGCTTCAATTTCAGTCTCTTTATTATTAGTTTACTTTTAATTTGTTTTAATTATTATTTTTAAGCTCCTTTCTCTTCTTTGGTCTTATTCACAAAAGTTCGTTCCTTAGCTTAATGGATCTGGGAAGCTCATCCTAATTAACTTATTGATACCATCATAAGATGTAATTTGTTGACTTTAATGCACTCATCTGCTTATTGCCACTCTGTGCTTCTGTTCTGTCTGCTGCATGGCCCCATTTCTGTCTCTTGGCACAGCACATGGCCTTTTGTTGACACTAGCTATTTTTAGGGGCTGAACAAGTAAAATCCTGCCATTGCATGATTCCTGGATTCTCTTTGACCTGTGGCTGTAAAGGTTTCTCTTTTTAGAACAGACCGTCAAGTCTATCTGAGCTGGGGAGGTATATTAACTGGTATGGTGTTTGCTTTTGCTGACCGATCATTTTTTTCTTTTCTTTTCTCTTATTTTTAGGGTAGAGCATGTCTTGGCCTAATTCTCTAACATCACACTGTTTAATTTGGCTCTGCTCTCCCATGATTACACTATTTGTGTATCTACCTATTTTCAAGTACAGTGTCCTCATCTCACATCCCCTGTCCCCATGGCAACAATGTGACCAATGGTGTTATTTGATTTTCCCCATCACACCTCAGTTAATAATTGCAAGGGTTTGTGTCCAAGTGATGCATTTTCAACACAGAAATATACACCCCTTTCTGTCGCGATTCCATTTGCATACCCGCCTATATGCCAAGACACCAGACTTCACATTATTTTTTGTGTTTTGCTAACCTACTTATGATAGGCCAATTTCATGCTTGAAATATCTAGAACTTTAACCTAGTGACCTAGTAGATCATGATAAACCTACAAGTATTCTGTCTTAACTTGCACTTGAATCATGACTTTGTTGTGTTGTCTCCCCTTTCACTGTAATGTCTCTTCATTAAAAGTAGAAAGCTCACAGCCAACTAAAACTTGGTATAGGTGCAGGACAAAATCAACCTACATACAAATGGGGAAAAAGATTCTACACACTTAATTTGGCTCCCACAAATGTTATTACTGCAATGTGTCAATCAATTAACCACGGTCTTGGATCACATAAACTAACTACCTTTGCCTTTCTGTTTTTAGTTTTCCTGCAACTGCTCACATCCTGTGTGTGTGTGTGTGTGTGTGTGTGTGTGTGTGTGTTATATTGGTATGGCATAAGTGTTTAAACTTTTTTGTTTAAAGTATGCATTGCAGCTTACTGTTCTATTAGCTGTTCTATTATTTGCCTTTACCCACTTAGATATTATAAAGGCAATATTGGTGATTATTTATCAAATATGTTTTGTAAATAGTTAATGAAACATAGTACCCACAATATCATCACTATCTATAGGCTAGATATCGTGGCATTTGGCAAAATCGCATTCAGTCCAGCTATATAATTCAGGTGCAATATCCTGCACTTGCCACACTACCCAGGCCATTTTATTGGATGGGAAAATATAATTCTATACATACGTGAAAGCATCCTCGTTTTCTCACACTGCTGACAGGGGAACACTCGCCTGAATGTTGCTGCTAGCAGCATGCATTTGTAAAGAGGGCAGAGTTCATTGAGTCCAAGGAGCCTCACAATTGAACAATGCCAGAAGGTTAAGAATGTTGCATCTGAACACCGCTTCTTTTAGTTCTTGAGGATAGCCAATTAGCCATGGTCTTGCTGTTGTTGAATTCATTTTGTCCAACTCAGTCAGATTCTATTCAATCAGTCAGACTGACACCTCACATTGATAATGGACCCCCAGGTTATAGTTTAGTGAAGCATTTAGAGAATGGCTTGATTATAATCCTGCCGTCATGCTGTAATTGCAAGGCTTATGCATTTCTTGTAAAATATCCTGTTCCAGGCACTCGGGAATAGTGGCTGCTTCAGTATGAACACTACTTGAAAATCTTTTGACATGATTTATCAGATCCTGAAGCTACTCCCAGTTTGGAGTAACGTGTATATAGTGACTGTAGCTAGTAAAATTCTATAAATGTGTGGGTGTACAACGTTTTTTTTTTTTAATTGTATTCCTGTTTGTTTTATTTTTATTTGTATTATAATGTCCTATCATCTGTCTCTTAATGAGATTCATGAATCACGATTTTGAGTGTACTGTACCTTCTAAACCCATCCTCAATAAACTACATCTACAACAACTCCGCTCATTAAAATTCTATATGTCCACCTGCCCATACACAGCATGACCCTCCCCTGTCTCTTCTCTCTGTTCTCAGGTGTCTCTGAAATGCAGAGCTCCAGAGGTATCCCAGTGTGTGTTCCAGAGCTATGAGGCAGCGCTGAAGAACTGAATCACTCACAGACTAGAGTTACTAGAGAAGCATAAGGAGCAGCCCAAAGCTCTACCTTCCGTCTCCCAGATTTCTGGAACAAGTCCTGCCCTCACCCGATTTTTCAGACCCATAGACCATTATACTACCTTTCTCAAAACAGAAATCAATTCTGGTTGCTTGTAGCCTGGAGACCAGGTGTCTTCCTTTGGCATCCAGCTGCTTGATTGGAACATTTTAACAGTTTCTTGTTGGATTCTAATACTTTGCCCATCCATATTTCTAAGGCTGCAGAGGTTCGTGTGATGTCCCATGTCTAGCTTTATCCCATTCTCACGTATGAGGTTTTGATGTTTATATATTAAACACAATGTACAATTCAGTCTCAAATGTATCTGTCATATTGGCTAGTGCTACACCTGCATGATTTACAGACCCAGCCGTTTCTATGGCTTTCCTAGCTTGAGCCATTCTGGTTTGACCCCTTTTTTTTAAAGGGAAAGGAAGCCCCAATGTTTTGGAGAAGATTGTAAAATGAGATTTGTATTCCAATGAATGTCTTTGCTGCATGGTTATCTGTTTCTGATTACCTCCATCTTAGCAAACCGGCGTCTATTTATAGTCTGTAATCAGCAGTCAAATCACCACAGTCAGCATATTTATTTGGGGGATTTCAAATTAAAATATGACAGTACCAAGCTCCTGTTTCCTCACCTCGGCTGTTACCCAACCCTCATTCCCAAATCACCTGTTTAAATTGGAGTGCGTGTGTGTGTCTGGGTACAGGTTGAGACATTAAAGAATAATCTATATATGATCCTATTTTGTCTTATCTGTTGGACTTAACCTTATGTGATTTTGGGTTCTCATACCTTTTCAATTCTTTTTTGTTCAAATTCATTCCTTGTCACAGGTCATCTTGTGTGTTGTGTGCATGGGTTTAAGTGTGCATTTCTCCCTTTTGGTGTGGGTAATCTGAAGACTAGACAGAGACTGTCTTGTAATCATTCCATTTGTTTTTTGTTTGTAGCAAAATTAGTGTAAATCTGGCAATTGGGGTGAGAGTGGCAGATATGTAGTCATATCTGCTACAGTATGTGCTCTTTCTCACTTGGGGCCTCCTCTCTGCTAGCTTGATTCTTTTTCTTTTTTTTTGTTTCTGTCTTTTCACTGTAGCCTTCCATGCACCTCAGCCATCTG
The DNA here is from genome assembly GCF_964188405.1 of Protomyctophum parallelum. Lineage (NCBI taxonomy): Eukaryota > Metazoa > Chordata > Actinopteri > Myctophiformes > Myctophidae > Protomyctophum > Protomyctophum parallelum. Next base: position 10,504,119 of record NC_139710.1, read on the forward strand.
AGAACAATGCTTGGAGGTAAAAGACCCAAATGATGTTTGTCTTTATAGAAAGGATCTAACAGTCAACAGTGTTCAGTTTTATTTTCTGTCTTTTTATTAGACTGAAATCTCTTTGCCCAGTTCTGCAGGATGTATGCACTTACAGACGCCTTTTAGAGATGTGTGTGTGTGTGTGTGTGTGTGTGTGTGTGCACGCACGTGTGTGTTTGTTTGTCTGGAGGTCAGGTGGGTGGTGGTGGTTGATTCATGATGCTGGTGATGGAAAAATTCTGACTCGATTTTGTTGTGTGCATTTCATTTGAGCCAGAACTATTAAAAATCGGATATATTCACACAAGTCTAGTTTTTTCCATATGCATGCACATTGCACAGGATGTATGTTTATTAGACATGTGGACATCACAATCACATTGCCCCCTTTGCTGAAAAGGCACACGGCATTAGGACCAGAATCACCACTGGTAAGGTTTGTGTGGTTGCTCTACTAGAGCTCTAACGTAACTGGTCCGAAAACGGAGGTGAAACATTATATAAACATTTAAACTACTGGTATTTAAAAAAGATTTCTCGTCAATCATGAGAAAATAAAGTTAAAATACTACAGTGGTGGCATCAAAATGGGTATTGGTGGAGTCATAGCCGACTCTTATAGACGGCTATGTGTGTCCCTGGTTCTGTCAGTCCTAGCATGAAAATAGCGTGCACTGCTGGTCTCGGACAGGAACAAACTGCAGGTTGAAAAGACCCTCAGCTCTGAACTCGGTAGAATCTGCACCTGGCTCGCTGATAACAAACTATCCTTACACCTGGGAAAAACTGAATCCATCCTCTTCGGATCAAATAGTAATCTCAGCAAGGCAGATGGCTTCTTGGTTAGAGTGGGTGACAATATTATCACACGAAAAGATCAAATTACCTACCTAGGTTCCATCCTGGAGGCCAATCTTTCCGGTGATAAAATGGCCACCAACGTAATCAAAAAAGTCAATCAAAGAACAAGATTCCTTTACAGGATCTCCTCACTGGTCAGCAAAAACACCTTGAAGACCTTAACAGGAGCCCTCGTACAAGGTTTCTTTGACTATGCATCCACCTCTTGGTACCACAGCACCTCAAAGGCCCTTAAAACAAGGCTCCAGACCTCCCAAAACAAACTGGTCAGGCTCCTACTTGGCCTCACCCCCCGAACCCACCTCACCCCTGCCCACTTTGACAGGCTGGGATGGCTTAGGGTCGTCGACAGAGTACAGCATCTTGCAATGGGTCTGGTCCACAAGATTCGATACACCACCAAGATACCCATGTACTATACTTCCTTAATGTAAACGAAGTCCACACCCACAACACCAGAGGGAGTGCAACAAACCATGTACAACCCAGATTCGGCACAAACAAGGGACTAAATTATTTTCGCTCCTATGCCACCAAAATGTGGAACGCCCTACCAACAGTCATTAAGACATGTGAATACCTTGACTCCTTCAAAACCGCTCTCAAAGGGCACCGGATGGCTGCAATTCGAAACTGGCCTCTGTAAAATCTGAATCCCCCCACCCCACCCCCCCCCCCATTTCCCCTCACTGTATAATGTATCTTTTCCCTTTTTTGCTTCCTATATGATGAATTCCTGTTCTGTTCTTTAGCTACATAGAAATGTCTATTTGTATGTCTCTAAATGTTTGTATGTCTCTAAATGTTTTGATGAATTGAACAATGTGGACCCTGTTGTAAACAAGTGTAATGCTTAATTGGGTCGTCCACTCACAGTTAACAGTCTTTGTATTGAGTTTGTGCTTAAAATGTACTGTAAATTCTACAAACTGTTAATAAATATTTCAATCAATCAAAAAAAAAGCGTTTGTTCACCACCAAGTGTCACTTTCACACAGCCAGGGAGGAGGGTTTGTAAGTACAGTACAGTATGTACAGCACTGTACAGCACCATTCACTTCAGACGGGTCTGATGTTTATTCCCTGTAAGGTAATTTGGTAAAGCACTTAATGTAAATAATAAATATATACATGCATGCTATGATTGTTTCACACTTATATAGTGCCTTACATTATGGCCGCACGCCAATGGTCACACAGTAGCCTATATCCTCTGTGCGTCATTAATGGTAAATAACAGTGGCCGAGCTACGACCTACGAGTAGACCATTGTATTCCCATGTTATTGTGGTTAGCAGAGATTTCTCCCCATTGACCCTGACACACAAGTTGCCGCCACAAAGCTGTGTGTGTAGGTCTATACTGTGCATCACTATAGTGACATTTTAAATACATATAGCCCTGTGCTCTCATGAGCAGTGTTGGGCAGTAGTTAGTATAGGAATATATTACTGTAATATTATTACTTTATCAGTAACGAGTAAAGTAAGGTATTACTATGCCAAAACAGCCATATTATACCATTATACGTTTGTAAGAAATAGCACATATTGCATATTACTTTTTTGTTTTTGTTTTGTTGGCTGCCGTTTGAAAACATTACAGTTAAAAGTTTGAGAGAGATTGCTGTTTTATTATTTTTTAACCTTTTTGGAAGATTGGTGACTCTTATTCTTGATATTATTATTCAAAACAATTGGATTCAGTTCTAAAAGAAACTGACTAAACAGATTGTGTTGTATACGTGATACCTTTTTTGTGGGTGGGGTCAAAAGTAATATGTAATATTGTGTAATAGTCTTGATTCTAAGTAATATAATATTATTACTTTTTTAATGAGTAATATGTAATAAATAACATATTACTCTCTTGAGTCATATTGCCCGGGCCAACACTTCTCATGAGCCAGGGAGTTGGTTTTACAGCACTGCATTGTGACTTGAGCATCCTTCACGGCTTGGCATTGTAATTCAGCAGACTTTAGTTGGCTTTCTTCTCTCTTGAGCCAAAAGTGAAGTCTGAGTCTTATCCACTGCCGAAAGCATTCTGCTGAGTGACACTCGAAACGGTGAAGGTTTAACCAGGGTTTGTGTTGTGTCTGATAAACACTGTTCGAAATGTGTTCATGCTATCACTGTACAAATGTATTCTAGAAAGCTACAGCAGGTTTCCCTGTCAAAACAATGATCATCCGGTACTATGATTATATTTATGGATTTTTTTTTTTTAATCTAAAAACATGATGTTAATTGTTTAAGTCGGACCGAATTGTCAATGTGTACGATCAAGTGTAAGTGTGTTTATTACTGTGTTATGCATACAGTTAGACTGGTATTCACAACATTTAAATATTATACTATGAATTAGGTTTTGTCATTTTAATTCTGGCTGCAGCATAACTCAGAAGATGATAATTTGCGCTTTTTTTTAGTCATGACCTTGGAATCGAGAGCAGAGCTAATGTCAAGGGGGGGGGGGGGGGTATGTAATGTCTCCAGTTCATTAGCCTAATTGGTAGGATGGGACACGTTTCCCTCATCCAAGAACAGTTGATCAGTCGTGATCTTTAGAAATGCTGCTTAAATAAAGCCTTCACCCAAAAATATCTATGAATTCCTGCTCATTCCATTCCATTTTATTTGCATTCTTTTGTGCGCTTTCACCTGCATGACATGATCCTATATTGGATGTACGAGGGAGCGAGGGATTTGCCATTGTTTTGCTGAGAGAGAGAGAGAGAGAAAGAGAGAGAGAGAGAGAGAGAGAGAGAGAGAGAAGCGCATGCACCCGCTATTCAACAACAGACACACATAAGGCACATGCCTTTACAGAAAGCGAACGTCTGCAGTCTGTGGAAATCAATTTTCACCCTAATTACCATTCACCACCTGCGTTTAAAAACATTTTTGTGGAATCGTATTCAACAGTACAACACGTGGGACGTCTATCTTGAAGGATGACTGTCGGTCTCTCGTCTTCCGTGTCGAGGTGTCAGCCGTGGGCTAGTCAGTGGTAGTGGTGCATCAGCTGGAAATGAGTGGGAATGTGCAGAGACACATATTGACTGAAGATCCGTTACAGGCATGCCAGTGAGCTCATTTGCTCTTAGGCAAGGTGAAAATCCACAGTGTTTGTGATTATGTCCATGTGTAGACCACAGGGACAGACTTTACGCTTCCTCTTCTTAGGGGACGAGGTCGCTAGGGGATGTCCCCATGAGGACGAGCAGAGTTTCTCCCTTTTGGAATGCAGGCACTGCGAAGAACCTCTGGAATCCTGCGCGCTCTTGATTGAAGGAGTGATTTTACGTATTTATATATTTTGACTAGTAACTGCATGGATTCATTTCAGCTGAGAGAGGTATTTGGAAGTGTATAGTTTTCGTAGCCCCCATAGGAGCCACGGATGATTTATTCGTTTAATTGCAGAACTGCCCCAATTCCCCCAAACACAAAAGCAATTTGTTTTCTACGGTAGTTGTTGTTGCTGTCCATGGTCCTGAACTTGTGCTCCATGAGGGATGGTTGAAACGCTAAGTATCGCAGTTATCGGTGCTCCCGGAGTCGGTAAAACTTCTATAATACGCCAATTCATCTATAATGATTTCTCAGAGGAGTACACACCGACCAGAACCAGATACGTATACAGACCCTCCGTCATATTGAATGGCAACATGTACGAGCTGAAGATTTTAGATGTCCCGCCAATTTCTTCCTTTCCAGCCAGCTCGAGCCAGGTAATATTTATATTTAAGACACACAGTTTATGATTGTTGTTGTTGTTGTTATATAATCTTTTGTCAGATTGATTGAATAATATGTAGGTTTTATGTGAGTTGAGATGAAGAACCATTTAAGTCCATAATTTATTCTGACCCCTCCCCGAATCTGTCCTGACCTCTTATCCATAATTTACACATTTTGGATAATTATTATGGACTTAGAATAATCCATAATAATTATCCAAAATGTATAAACAGAAGAGTTGAGACAAAGAACCATCTAAGTCTTAGATGGTTATTTGTCTCAACTCTTCTGTTTATGACTATGGGCAAAGACAAAACAACAATTTTATTTTTTCTATCACTATCAGATGTCCCCAGTTGCTATGGAGACCTGGTTGACTTGAGCCTTGGAGAGCTTACAGTACTTTGACTTAAACTCGCTTTTCTCTCGCTTTTCTTTTTGCAGGGATATTATTCCTGTATTTCCTGATTTAAATTATTTATATTTAATTTATCCTTGCTGAGCTTTGTGTATACTGTTGTGCTTTGGGGTTCAAGGGAATCTTTGTGAACTGAATATGCAACCACACTATATTATGATTCTCTGCTGTCTTGACAAGTGTAACAAACTCTCGTGCTGTAAAGCACCCAAGAAGGAAATTTCCACGGTTGCTATATACTAGATAGAGCTCCCATATGGTATGTATGGTACTTGCTTCTAGAAGCAAGTACCCCCTCACACACACACACACACACACACACAGGAGAGCTGCCACATAGGAGAAAGCGTATCTGAGCCATAGGCCTCTTGAAGGGTCTGTATGTTCTACACAGTAAACGCTGTGTTAACACAAAGAGAAGACTACAACTTACAACCAAGGTCTTGTAGACCATCCAACTAGTGAAGAGAGACAGCTGTATGGTGCTATAGGATGCATTAAGACCTCTCCTCATATCTTCAATATAGGTTATAGGCAATCGAATGGAGTTTCTTCTTTCTTCATCTTAATGTTGTTTAACCCCCTTTAGGGAACAGGCAGCCAGGTGTAGAAAGAAGGGAATTAGAGAGGATGAGGAATCTCTTGTGGCACAAGTATGCATGCGTTTCCCGTCTCTCACCCTGAGTCACATTAAAAGATTCCATGAGCACAGCTGTTCATTTTCTCACATTGTACTGTAGTTCCACGTTGCTCCATATAATTCCATTATTGATCCATTTCAGAATGGAATTGGGCTGCATTGAACCTGGGGAGGGGTCAGTGAATCCTCTGTGTATAAGGAAAATGGGCAAAGAAACACATTAACTGCATGCAACAACATTTTGACCGGATAGATTTATGGTTATCCATTTGTTCCAGAATGGTCCTGAAATATGTGTTGTATAGTGTTTCTGTTCATATTCTGGCCGTTGTGTTACATTCATTATGACAGGACTGATGATGCGGGAGCTAACTATTTCCGTAGACAACGCCCTGGTAACGTCTGTCCCAACAGCCAGGAATCTTGGTGTTGTCCTGGACAGTCAGCTCTCGTTCAAAGCTCACATCACAGCTGTCACTCGATCATGTAGGTTCACACTCTATAACATACGACGGATTAGACCGTTCCTCACCCAGGAATCAGCCCAGCTCCTAATCCAGACAACAGTCTTGTCAAAACTCGACTATTGTAACTCCCTCCTTACTGGCCTACCAGCATGTGCACTTAAGCCTCTCCAGCTGATCCAAAATGCAGCAGCTCGCTTGGTCTTCAACCAGCCAAAATTCTCACATGTCTCCCCCCTGCTCCGCTCCCTCCACTGGCTCCCGGTCGCTGCCCGCACAGAATACAAAACTCTGATGCTGGCATTCAAAGCAACCAAAGGTATGGCTCCCCCATATCTTACAAGTATGATTGAACCCTACAAACCCTCCCGCGCACTCAGATCAGCCAACGCAGGGAAACTGGAAGTACCCTCACTAAAAACGCCGGGACAACGCTCCACACGTCCCAAACTCTTCTCCCTTCTGGCTCCAAAACTGTGGAATGCACTTCCCATTGCAGTCAGAACTGCAGCATCACTCCCAATCTTCCGCCGTAGCCTGAAAACCCACCTTTTCAGACTCCATCATGGCCCATAGCACTTACCCTAACCCCTTAGATAGCATTTATGTTGGCTTAGATAGCATTTGACACAGACTTATAGCATGTTATGTAGACAGCACTATAATTGTATTGTATATAGTCATAGCACGCCATAGTACATATGTATAGCATAGTAGTGAATATGTATAGTTTATTATGTATAGTGTATGTATAGTTTCATCATATAGATATTCCGCTGTTACCTTCTTAGCTTACGCATGTTTCATGATAAATGCTTTTATGTGATGTATTCCCATGATTTTGTTCTTGCTTAAATGTAAGTCGCTCTGGATTAAGAGCGTCTGCTAAATGCCTAAATTGTAAATTGACATATCAGACATTCTTGATTCACCACCTCCCTTTCTGTGACCCACTGGTCCTGCCCCCATGCTCTGCACAGAAATGTAACCTGGGCCAGGGTCACAGGACACAATGTTACACACACACACAAAGACACCTGATTGAGATCTACTTCCATTACCAGAGCAGATTGAATTAAAGCATGCAGCCCTCTTAGAGGACTGCAGGGAACAAAAGACTAATAGAGAGAAGAGACAGATTCTGCTGCAGTCTATTAGCTATAGGTTACATAGAGTTTAATGGACACTGTTGAAATAAAGTTGACCAAATGGGGGTTCATTGTTTCCCTCATAAGAAAACAAGCTGGACAACAGTACAGGCTGAGCCTGTATACGGTGTACGCCTCCACACTGAGACAGCATAGTTACCTGTCTGCTCTGAAACACTAAAGCCTCATTTAGGCCAATACAACTGATTTTCAAATTGAAAATCTATTTTCAGCAAGCATCATGACCATACAACAAAATATAAAAAGACTCATTTTGTCAATGTCCTTCTCTCTAGAGTATAAATTAAGAATATAGGCCTAGGCTACTTTTGAAAATGGTGACTCCCAAAATAGGTACACCAGGGTTAATGTGAAACAGGTTAACATTCCATGATGTTACTGTGAGTCTGATGGAAATAATAATTTGGTTGCTGTGCGGCCGCGCCGTCCTGGCTGTCTGTCTGCTGTTTGTGTTTGGAAAGCATCTGTCACAGTCTGTCAATGGGATGTGATGACAGATGGATTCTAAGCAGCATATCAGGCACACATTTTTGTTTTTCTATTATGTTTATGTTTAGGTTTGGGGGGGTGGGGGTTTTTGTCATAATGTATCACCATGGCACCCTCCCACACAAAATTCTCTTTCACTCTGCTGGTTTATCTGCCCATTTTTGTGGTTATCTCAGTCAATGCCATCTATGATAATGATATGGAATTGATTTGGCTCTTATCTTGCGTCAGGTAAAACAGCACATGAATCATTCGGTGCCCTTTTTAGCAGAGCCTTGAGATAGGAGCTGTCAAACGCATGCACACAGGCCTGGCAGAAATGTGAGGTGTGCATTCTGTAATATACGTAGCATAATGTTACGTGTTCAGGATGCTTGGTGCATGCACTGACATATGAGTGTAATGTAAGCCATCACCCTTTCAAAAGCTTACACAACATTAATCTAAATATTTGTTCCCTTTTACAGAGACCACCTGCATAGCTTGATTTAGTCTCGCATGGCCAGACTAATATCACAGTGCATAGATATTAGTCTGGAATCTCTGTGTGGAACCTGCATTTCCAAGGGGCGGATACAAAAAAGCCTCATGGTGATATGATAATAAACCCGCCCCATATTTGCATACTGGTCCCTGATTGGTGCCCCACAACTTCTGGGGCAGCTAAATCAGTCATAACCGATCGGGCCAGGCTAAAATAGATTAGCAAACTGTATAGGTCATCCATGACACGTTACGCCCAATGGATGTAAGACATTCTAGGATCTTATTGACCAATGTGAACAATTTGGCCATTTGGGGCTCATCTTCAAAAACCACACAGCCTTCCCCCAACTCTCTTAGGCGTGAGCACTTATCTAACGTATCACGCACACACTTATCTAACATATAACGCACGTATCACAACACGCACCCAATACCAGTGAGCTGCCCTCTCTTAATGATGCAGGACATGACAGATTTGTTTGGCTCTAGAAATACACAGTAAAATGAGGAATGCTACTTTTTTCAAAGTCTACACTTTCAGAGTTAAATGAACACCCCGCATTTTACTATACAGATTTCTTTAGCTATGTTTCAGGGTTAAATCAATACTCCAGATTGTACAGAAATAACGATTTAGATTTCTTTGACTGTATCTACGAATTGCTTTTTGTTTCTCACTCAGTTTCATTCATTTCCCTGGGTTTTCTTCTTTTTTTTAAAGAGGTTGGTGTGTTGAGTTCCAACACTGCGGTGTTGGATGTACTGTAAGCTCCTCCCCCACATTAAAAACAAGACCTGGGTGACAAAGAGATATTGGATGAGAGAACACAAGGTTCTATTTTTAGCCCACAGTGATATGAGGCTGCATCTGAAGCACCTACTGTAGAATGGATGCCATTAAGTATATATCACATTGTCAGCTTTGCATTGTACATGAAGATGTATGCATCTCCCAGGGCGATCAGTGATGATTCACATCACTGAAACTCAATATATATATTGGGACACATGTTTTGGAATAATGTACTACAAAGGCAACAACACACTGAAATGAAAACCTGTTGTGTTTTTGCATGCATTTTGATTCCGGAAATCTGATATCTCTGAGCAATCTTTTCACTTTTAACCTCAGTCACGATGTCATTTCGTGGCCTCGTTCCTTATGCTCTTTCTCCCCCTTTTCCCTGTCTTGCCCACCTTTGCTGGTAATGATCTGTGCGCCTCCATGTTTGTATGCATGCCTGATTATCTCCCTGCCTGCATGCAAGCGAGTCCCTCCCACTCACTCACCTAAACCAAACACACTTGTGTCACAAATCCCGTCTCCCAATTGAATGATGGCAATTATTCTTGGCTGACAATTTGACAAATGTTAGTAGTACTGTCATCATTAGAACTCACATTCATCACCATCGGCAGCTCCCGCAGCATCTTTGCCTAATGCACAAAGTCTAAATGAAAACACGCAGACCCACAGGAACGCGCCCAGGGGGGAGGCCTAGTTCCTGCAAGCCACCCCGTCTCCAAAACGGACGAGAAATGACAGAGTTACCTTGTGGGTGTCCTGGTACATACACATACATACAGACAGACAGACATCATCAACAGAGATCATGTTCACGTTGATGTTTCAACCATAACCCCCTCCCCAGGGAGGAATATGTTGAGGTAATTGTGTTAAATTTGGGTTACATACCATTGCATTGCTACCATACACTATGAATAAATAATGTCCTTTTTTTTTTGCAAAGATTCAAAGTTGTTCAATAGTATTTATTGGTCTATGTTCAGATGTATTTCAATGTTAACATTGCTGGCCCTTTTTATGATATGAGTATTTTATCTTGAATTCGATTTGGAATTGAGTTTTAGCTGAATCTCTAGCCTCACAGTCCATTACCCCGCCCATTAGATGATGTCTACACTGGACCAGAGGTTATAGTATGTTCACACAACTGTTTATACAGCCCACAATCCTCTGGCACTCTTTAATCTTTCCCCCGTTCATTCAGGTCTCTGTTTTGTCTTTTCACTTTCCTTTGGCAGTTTGTTTCTCCCTCTCTCCCCTGATGCTCTCCTCTTTTTCTAGCTGCATCTTTAAACCAGCAAAAATCACATACTTACTTATCACTGCACACTGGTAATGGCAGTGGCCAGGTGGAGAGGGCATGGGAGTGAAATGAACAGGTCACCATGTCATGGCTGAACTGTTTGTCCCTCTAGCAACAGAAAATGTATTCAACTGTGCCATGCTTTAATTATTGTTAGGACATCATTACCATTAAACTAATAGTGCTATTTGCCCTCTGAGGCTGCACTGTGTAACCAACCTGAAAAATCGCCGTGTATATACAGTACTGTAATTCTAATGTTTGTCCTGATAAACGCCCCACGTGTTTGCTTATTTTTCATGCACCGTTTCCTCTAGGTTCTTGGAAGCTGTTATTTACAAGCTGGTGCTTTAGAAGAGCTTCTAATTGTAAAAATATAACTATATATCAATGTTTTCTGTACTGTGTTTCTCTTTTAAGGAGTGGCTGGACTTGCGCTGCAGAGGGGTTCGCAATGCCAATGCTTACATCCTGGTCTACGACATCTGTTGTGTGGAGAGCTTTGAATACGTCAAGATGATTAGGCAGCAGATAGTGGAGCATAGGTATGGTCAGTAGTACGTTGTTTGGTGTTTGAAATACAGTCGCATGCAACTTGTTAGCTGTGGCTGCCTGGATATATGCTAGCAATCGCAATCCGAATGTGCCTCTTCCCATGACAGCATGCAATCCCACAGCTCCACATGCAATTCCATTTTTCTGACAGTGTGACAGTGACAGACAGTTCACTCTTTGTGATGTATCTTAATTAATGGCAATTCCTTCTCCCTGAGCACTGGAGAGCGAGAGGTGCATCAGTAAATTCTAGCGTTATAAACAAAACGAACAAAAGAAAAGCTCTGTCCTCCTAGCTCTTGCTATAGGTGTACACCTGCATATATGTGTATATATTTATGGGGGAAAAGATGACAAATGATTTGTCAACCTCTAAAGAGGTGCTGTTGATGAGACTATTGTGATGAGACAATACTTACATTGCAAAGTTGAATCCCCTTGCATGTAGTGATATACTGATATTATTCTCTCATGGGGTTTATGCTCTTGGGTCAGTGGCTGAGCCATGAACAGCCCATGTGTTAATGACCCATGAAGAGAAGCCATTATCGAAACACCAAGGGCAAGAGAAATAAACATGAGACACGAAGAACAGAGAGGTGAAACTGACTGAAGAGAAAATAAACTGTGCTGCTCCCACCCTGCCCCCCCCCCCCACTGCATAGTAATTGTGGACAGACACCAATACCTGTTAGAAGGTGAGAGACAGCTCAACAATCAGGATCATTATAGGCAATTAGACCAATTTACATAGAGACAGCTGTAAAGGCCAAAGCCATCGTAAACAAACTGAGGGAAAAAAAGCACATAAATGCCAAACAACATCAATATTTAATAGGACAGGACAGCCCACGAGCTAGGATATTTTATCTTTTACCAAAAATACACAAAAGCCCGGATTCATGGACAATACCATATGAAATTCCACCCGGGAGACCAATTGTGTCGGACTGTGGCAGTGAGACTTATCAGACAGCAGAGTTTATTGAATATTTCCTAAACCCACTGTCGATAAAACACCCCAGTTTTATAAAAGACACTTACGATTTTGTGGACAAAGTTAAAGCTATTATAGTAGGAAAGGAGGCCTTTCTGTTTTCGATAGATATAGACAGCCTCTACACAAACATTGAGACAGAAGCAGGCCTACTAGCAATTAAAGAAGTATTTAGTTAAATACCCAGACACAAATCGACCAGAGGAGGAATTACTCCAATTACTAGACTTAAATCTAACCCAGAATGATTTTTCCTTTAACAACAAGTTTTATTTACAAATCAAAGGGACGGCCATGGGAAAGCGATTTGCACCATCTTATGCAAACATTTACATGAGCATATGGGAGCAGACAGCACTAGAAAGATGCAGACTTAAACCAACCATTACTATAGGTTTCTGGATGATATATTTGGAATTTGGGAACATAGCAAAGAAGATTTCCAGGAATTTATTGATGTTCTAAATAGCCATCATAGATCCATAACGATAAAATTTGTGACACACTCTGAAAGGATTTACTTTCTTGATGTAACAATCTTCAAGGGCCCAAACTTTAACACAAATGGGAAACTAGACTTAAAAGTATTCTTTAAAGAAACAGACACCCACGCCCTATTACACAAAACGTCATTCCACCCGACACACTCCTACACAGGGATAGTCAAATCACAACTACTAAGATTCCATAGGATTTGCACGCAAAGAAGTGATTTCAAAATAGCTTGTAAAACACTATTTAAGGCCCTCAGACTAAGAGGATACACTAGGTCCTAGGACATTCCTCCGGAAAGCTCAAAGTACCTTCTTAGAAATAAGAGTGCGGGATCCAGGCCCTAAATTGGCCCTGATAACCAGTTATTCAACACAGAGCACACTAGCCAACAACAGAATAAAAAGGAATTTTGAGAACTGAACGGATGATCTTCTAAAAGATTATAAAATTATATCGGCCTACAGAAAAAACAAAAACCTTAAAGATTATCTAGTACACAGCAAGCTAAAATAAATCAACACACCAGCACGCCAGGGACCAGAATACTTCAAACCCAAACAATTAGTCAAAAATAGAACTACAAAACGCGTGTTAGAGATTAAACAACAAATAACAACCAGAACCAGCAACTGCATTTACTTAATCACATGTGAAAAATGTGGTTTACAATATGTCGGAGAAACGGGTAAAACAATAGGTACAAGGCTGGGACAACACAGATACAATATTAACAATGGAAAAAAGACAACCACAAGGTTTGTGCAACATTTCATGGCTCACGGCATTGAAGCTCTAAAATGCGCTGGACTTCAACACAATCCCAACTGGACAGTAGGACAAAGACGTTTTAATGAAAAACAGTGGATTAAGAACCTCAACACGGATTTTCCTGGAGGCTTAAACATGCCTAAAATCAGATCTTGAACACAACAAAACTTAAACTCAGGATTAAACTGGAGAAATCTAAAAATGATTGGATCAGACTTCCTTCGGATACATGGCGAATGCATTTATTCCTTGCATTGTGCCTACACATGTTGCGACCTGCAGTCGCAACATGTGTAGGCACAGTGCACTGAAGTTTTTTAATTCCCCCCCCCCCCCACCCACACACACACACACACACACACACACACACACACACACACACACACACACACACACACACAGCTACAGTACTGTGCACTCACACACAGTCACTCACATGCACAAGCACATTCACACTTGCGCACATGCACACACAAACACACACGCATGGCATATAGCATGCATGTGCGCCCCCACACAGTCACATCTTGCTCAAATCCATTTTTCAGAAAACTGCAAGCGTAAGTGGATTTGTAAGGGGATATTTTTTGTCTGTTATTTTTCCAGTATCCTGTGCAAAGCAGTAAAAGGGAGATGATTATTTGGAAATTGAACTTGAATTTGTGAGAAAAGAAACATTTACACATTTATTTTAGGATGGGTGCAGATGAAATTAACAGATTTGTTTCCATTTTTGATTTACTGTGTTGATTAAAAATGTCATTTCTGCTGTATAGTGAGAAAAGACAGGAAAGAGGGCTATAATATAATAGAGGGGATGCCATGCAACACAGGTCATTAATTCTGTGCTTATATGCTGCTTATCCAGCTGAAGCATCCCAGAGCGTAACTGCTTTGTTTCAAGGATTCTGTAGGGACGAAGCGTAGGGGCGTAGGGACGAGTGTTTGAATGCTTAATAGCCAAAAATGGTGCAGCCTGATTTTGCCTAGCAGCCAAGATCTAATATATTATAAACATAATAAAAATACTGTAACTCTTCTGCAGTATCATCTTGTCTCAGACTTACCACAGTATTTAAAATGCAAGTCTAAATGTGATGATAATTTCACCCTATTTAGTTTAAAAGAAAGAAAGAAACGTATGAGTTCCTGAGTCACAACTGTATGCCTGCCTCCAGGAGATCAAGCAGGGAAAAAAGAAAGTTTGAGCAAAGCTTTTACCACAAACTGTACAAGTAAAGGGTTTCCCCTATTGACAAGCCTTTGCTGCAAAACTGTTCTAAAGTTCTTATTTTTTTGCTTTTACCACAAACTGATCCAAGAACGGAAAAAAAGAAACATTGCATGGATGCACCTGGGACGTATCCTCAGTGATGTATCCCAAGGTCATCGCTGGGGTTTCGGATCTCACAACATCATACCCCTCACTCAGGTGACCCAGCCGAATACTGGACAACTCACCCCGGTGCTTGCCCGTTTTTCCTCCCGGAATTTTCACCAGTGAGGGGGATAACTTTGTAATATGCTATTGGCTGTTTGTATTCTTTTTGGAAAAATATAAAAAGATACTCCTGTGGAAAGGCTATATTATTTTACAATAACAATTTAGTATTATTTAGTATATGTAAGGTTTTGCCCACTCAAATGGTACCTCATCAGATAATCCTCACATATCCTACAACAACTTCTGTGAACAGACTTCACTGTAGTAGCTTTTCATAAATTATATTTGTACTTAGGCTGTCTGCTGTCATGACAGTTTATAGTTAGAGAAATTCAAAGTCCAGCTGTCTGCTGTCCAGCCTCTCCCACACCTCACAGGGGAGAATTCTGGGAGGAAAACAGAAACGGGGTGAGTTGTCTTGTTACCACCCAGCCGGGGTGATCAAGTCCCGATTTATGTCCCAGTAGCTACCCTAGATCAGTCCCATTAGGGAAAGAACAGGGCCACATAATCCGTTGCTCCAGAACTACTCTGCCGGGACTGGGAGGTAAATCAATCTGGCGCGTGGAAGGACTAGGCTCTGTGGGTTGACTCCTGTCCGGGCCCCTCCTACGTCTCACCAGGTCCACTCCTGCTCTCACCAGGTCCAGGCTCCACCTGGGCAATGGTGGTGCTGTAAAAAAAAGCACAAGTCAATACAAAAACTTATTACTTAAGACTTGTTTAGATCAGGGTCCACCATTTTCAATTCATCATAACAATTAAAGACGTACAGATATACACTATATAAACTATATATAGCCTACTATAATAAAAAAGCGAAAACATGTTCAGTATGGGAAAAGAGATTTTTATTACGGGGGCCAGTTTCAAATTGCAGCCGTTCGTAGGTGCTCTTTGAGAGCGGTTCTGCAGGAGTCAAGTCAAATTAATTTAATCCCGTTTGAGCTGAATCTGGTTTGCACGTGTTTTGTTGAACTCCCTCTGGTGTTGTGAGTGTGTATAGTATTTCGACAGATACATGGGTATTTTGGTGGTGTAGCGAATCTTGTAGACCAGACCCATTGCAAGATGCTGTACTGTTGTCAACTCTAATCCATTCCAGCCTATCAAAATGGGTAGGGTGAGGTGGGTTCTGGGAGTGAGGCCAAGTAGTAGCCTGACCAGTTTGTTTTGGGAAGTCTGGAGCCTTGTTTTAAGGGCCTTTGAGGTGCTGTGGTACGAAGATACCTTGTATGAGGTCTCCTGTTAAGGTCTTCAAGGTGTTTTTGTTGACCCGCGAGGAGATCCTGTACAAGAATCTTGTTCTTTGGATTACATTGGTGGCCATTTTATCACCGGAAAGATTTGCCTCCAGGATGGAACCTAGGTAGGTAATTTCAACTTTTCATGTGATAATAATGTCACCCACTTTAACTGAGAAGCCTTGCTGAGATTCGGTTTTTCCAGGTGTAAAGATTTATTATCAGCGAGCCAGGTGCCGATTCTACCGAGTTCAGAGCTGAGGGCCTTTCACCCTGTTTGTTCCTGTCTGAGACCAGCAGTGCCGAGTCAGCCACGAACGGGAACAAGTTGCAGTCACGGCTGATGTGTCGTTTACATATTAGGAACAGTAAAGGCCTTAGGTTTTTTTTTACTTTGTTTTTATTTAAAAAAAAATCTTTCCACCAAATGATGAATGAATGAACAGAAATCAAACATAAATATGAATCCCAGAAAACAAAAACAAAAGAAAAAACCAACATAAACAACAAAAACACACAAAGGTAAACAGTTTGACATAACTAGAACAATACAGCATTTTTCAAGTTGAGTGCAAGGCAAGGCAGGAAAAGAGCAGGAGACATGACTCACAATATACATCAGATATATGACCTTATTTGTCACAGGCCAGTAAAGGCCTTAATATGCTTCCTTGTGGGAAAAAAATGTAAAGGTCAAGCTCACACAGTGTTCTATTCTATCAGGCTGATAGAACACCTTCAAGTGAGCTGTTGTAGTAGAGCCCAAGGGTGCGGTGTCCTACTCCAAACTTCTTCAGGTGTCAGAGCCAGTACAGCCGCTGCTGAGCCTTTTTTCTCTATGGTGTGTCTTTCCCATATGAGCTCCTCCTCGATTTGTAGAGGAACTTGAACTCGCACTGACCCTTTCCACTGCAGTGCCATCGATGAGGATGGGTGCATGATCTCTCTGCGGCCTCCTGAAGATCAAGTATGTTGATCTTGTCTCTGTAGTCAGACTCATTGTTGTTGACGATTTGGCCTAACACTGTCATGTTACATGTGTTGTCATGTGTACAGGGAGTAGGGGAGAGGGTCTCAGCACGCATCCCTGCAGTGCTCCAGTGTTGAGGGTCAGGGGGTCAGATATAGCTCTATAGGTCTCAGATCTTTGTGTCAAGTTTCGCTGGGACAATGGAGTTGAATGCTAAGTTGTATGCCACAAACAGTTTACGTACATATTTGTCCTTGTTATCCATGTGTGAGAGGAAGGTGTGGAGAGCCATGGGAATAGCATCATCGGTCGATCTGTTTTTGCGGTATGCAAACTGCTGCGCTACGGATCCAGTGTGGCAGGTAGCGTGGAGCAGATGTATTCCCTCACCAGCTTCTCAAATCATTTGCTGACTATCGGGGTGAGAGTAACGGGTCTCCAGTCATTCAGGCATGTAACTTGAGACCTGTAGGGACCACAGCCTGGGAGAGAGACAGGTTGAAGATGTCAGCACACGCCAGCTGGTCTGTGCATACTTTAAGGACCTGGGATCCCATCGGGTCTTACCGCCTTCTGGATGTTGACCGGTGTGAAGGCTGTGCGTACATCGTCCTCTGAGTTGGTAAGAGGTCTGGTCTCCTCTGCTGGTGCTTCTGATGGCCCTGCTTGGCTGCTGCGGTTGGAGCTGGTATTGAACCGGCCGTAGTAGGTGTTTAGCTCATTGGGGAGGGAGGCAGGCAGGTTCAGTTTCAGTTCACTTCTGTTTTTTGCTTTGCCGTACGTTATGGTGTGTACCACCTGCAACGTGCCCCTGATGTTGCCACATGGTCTTCCATCATTGCAGAGTAGGCCTTTTTGTAGGCTTTCTAGATGGCACTGTGTAGGGCCGTGCGGGCATTGTGGTGTGCGTTGCGATAAAAACTGGTGTACCATTCATGTAGTTGTGCACACACTCCGTGGTTTCTGATTTGGATACATCATCTGAACTGTCTTATATGGAACTATGTCATCTATGCATTGTTAAAACCGGTGACTGAGTCTGAGAATTTGTTGGCGTTATTCCCAGCGGCATCCTTAAACATCCCCCAGTCAGTCTGGTTTGTGTCCTTAGACCATTTGTTTAAGCCTTTGCCTGTACAATATGGCCTGTGACTCTGTGAGAGTCAATGCACCAGTCCACCCCCGTCCCCCACACACCTCAAAGACCATGGGAACTGCACACAGCGATATTCACACTGTCATTTAATGGACATTTAATGTATGAGTTAATTGAAGTAACGTGCCTGAATACACCCACATATGAATACAAGAAAATAAACAGTTGTCTATTTACACTACTCATGTGCACACAAGCAGTCATGCTGCAGCAATCAGGTCACATTACGTTAGTTAGCTGACCCTGTGTGATAGAATGTGCCAGCTAGACAGCAGACGTGTTTCTGATGTCACTGACCTGGCTGTTAGTGGGGAGAAGAGGATTAGTTTGCCAGAGCTTTGGGTAATCTCTCAATAAATCACCTTCAGTCCTCAAAGACATAAAAAAAAACCATGGCATTTTGATTTGATTTACCGGTATGTGAATTTCTGTGTGTTTTTTTTTTTTTATATAAAAGAGTAAATACCACCACATATTCTCTGTTGCTTTCATCACCATCCTTTGTATGACCTTTGTTTGATCTCCCCTGTGCTATTGTAGGGAAGGCAGCAGCAGTGAGGTGCCAATTCTGGTGGTCGGCAGTAAGAGAGACTTACAGCGCCATCGCTTCACCCCGCGCAGAGCAGTTTCAGTGCTTGTGAAGAAGACATGGAAATGTGGCTATGTGGAATGCTCTGCCAAGTTCAACTGGCATGTGGTCCTGCTCTTTAAAGAGCTGCTGGGTATCGCTGTGGCACGAGGCATGCGTCAGAATCATACCTCTATTCGTCTGCAAGGGGCGCTACAAAGGAACCGCTGTACTATCATGTGACCCTGCAGAGACACTCCCTCCTCCTCTTCCCACATCAACCATCCCTCCTCAGGAGTGGAGTTGAGTGGGGATGGAGAAAATAACTTCTATCTAAATGGCTGGAAAAATATATACCCTGAGGCCTCCTGCTTTACTGAGCTGATTATTCGTAATGAGGTTTGTGAAGCCTATAATTTAGGCTATACTTGGTCAAATGGCGGAGTCACTTTGACATCGTCTTGGAGAGTTTTGCGCTGTAAAATACATTGACTCCTCCCATGTCAGATCAGATCAGATGTTAATGAGGGTCGGTGGAAGGTGTCAAAGTAAAAGTATAAGAGCTTCTCTTTGCATCAGCCTGCCAGACAACTGTCATGTTCACTATGTGAGATGTTGTGCTTCCTAGATCACACAGCAACAAGTCTGACCAGCGACAGCCTTTTGGCTGTGACTGTGACCAAGCTGTGCTTTTAAAGGGACACTTCACCCTTTTTGCCAAAACATATATGTTAATGACGTTTAGGAGCTTTAGAACACTTTCCTGGAGGTCTTTATGTGTGTAATATGTGGTTTTAGATATTTTAGATTGTAGCAGTGAGCCCAGTGTCTCTGATGTCATGGACACTGGGCTCACTTACTTCCTGGACTACATGTTGTCTCAGTAAGACAGCCCTCCCTCTATCCACAAGGAGAAACAGTGCCCCAAAGCATTATGGGAATTGTAGTCCAGGAAGTAAGTGAGCCCAGTGTCCATGACATCAGAGACACTGGGCTCACTGCTACAATCTAAAATATCTAAAACCACATATTACACACATAAAGTGTATAAAATGTCATTAACATATAGTTTTATGCAAAAAGGGTGAAATGTCCCTTTAAGTCCCACAACGAAGAGCAATATCATTGAGTCTTCCCTTTCGAAAGCATTTGTCATATTCAGCAAGGTGGACAGGATATACATACCACTACACATCTCTGGATTCCTTGTCAGGTAATATGTAGGCCTACTGTAGGAAAATATAGAACAGTGAGTGAGGTAGATATGATGAATAAAATGTAGCTGATCTTTGGGGAAATTATTATGAAAGAGAATTAAAATAGATAAAACTAGGCAGTGTAACTTCTTAGATTCAGTCTTCATTGTCTTATACACCTGGTGAACTGAATCTTGTGGGCAGAATTGCTTCTTGTGGTACACAATTATTATTTTTTTAATTGGGAGAGTATTCTGGGTGATTTATATAACCTAGGTTGCCGCCATGTCTTGCACTGACAATAACAGATCTGCAAGCTCACAATGTGTCGCCACGTTGTGAGCTTGCATCAGCTAGCCTATTTTTGGTGCGTGACACCTGCTTCATATTATAGTTGTCTTGCATCAGAAAACACTGCAGACCCTTATCACGATGTAGGCTGTACTTGAATTGCACCCTCATTTCCTGACTATTTCGGGTGAATAGTGAATACATTACTTGCAGAAGGCTGCGGAGGCTACAGGAGGCTGCGGCGGTTGGGGGGGGGGGGGGGGGGGTCCACATGTGAGTTGTTGCGCCGTGAGCTTGTTGATCTGCTATTATCACAATATTTGTAATATTATTTATTTATTGAATTTGCCCAAAGTAGGGACAGTCAATGTGGTTAACATAATTATCATTATATATATATATATATATATATATATATTTTTTTTTTTATATATCATTTTTATTGTTAAATTGGCATATTATCAATACATCTCTCAAAAGGAGATGCATGCATTTAATCTGTCTGACCAGAAGTATAGGGATGAATCCTATCTGGCAATTAAAAATGAATTACCAGAGAGGGGGGGGGGGGGGGGGGGATATCAAAAGCATAGGAATGCCCTGCCCCTTCCCCCAATTTAATTATATTCAGGCAAGAAGACCCATGGAGTAGCTACATGGCAAAATATAATTCTGATGTTTCATTTTTAGAAGTAGGAAGTAGCATTAAACATCCTTGAGGCTTGTCCTGACCACCTATACTCACTAATTCCTCACATGAAATGCTTCATGCTCACAGACACACTTTAGGGAGAAAGGAGACATTCATAATTTATCCCACCAAAGACACATAGGCATCCCAACATGAGTATAACACAAGGGGACCTTAAGAGCTTTCGAAGCTGAAATGAAAACATGTTGATTTTCATTTGATTAGGCCTGAATAGTCTGTGAATATTGCTGCGCTGAAAGTAAATAAGCCTACTGTATATAAAGATGATTCATGGAATCATTGATTTGCATGCTTATGTTGGTAGAGGAGCCAACAGGTCAAGATTTAATTGCACTGATGTGAAAATGTGATTTTCTTTTTTGTTTCATTTTGTATTACATTATTTTACAGTTTGTGGACAAATGAGTGGTTTGGATGTGTAGCAGTATACTGGCATGTCATGTGAGAGCACAAGCTCAAACATTGTGTTAAAACACCCTATGAGGACAGATGGCTTTGTTTATTTCTAATAAAAGAAATATGTAGCAGCCAGGGATAAACTAGAAAGCAACTGCTTGTAGCATGCAGGGGTTCTCATCAATTTGTCTTAGTATGTTAACAAATAAAAAGGGCTACAGTTTTTTTTTAATCAGAAACATTACTCATGTTTATTTTACTGTGTTGGTAGCTTGTGAGTAATTTAGCTTTTGACAATTTCATTATTAAAATGCATTTGAAAACAGCAGCCTTATCTTTGTAATTTTCCCCAATTCGATGTGCAACATTGAAACAATAGAATGAATCATAAGTGACAACGTCGCCACCGTGTGGTAAAATATGTGATTCATTCACTGAATGAAATACTTTTGTTTTATGCACCTGCTACTGAGAGGAAGGAAAAGGCACCATCTGACCATAATAAATAAGATATGCCTATATATTATAGATATAATATAGAGTTAAAATGGTTTAGGCATATATCCTTAGTAGTCGACAATTTTAAAGTTTGTGTCAGTGTGTGTGTGTGTGTGTGTGTGTGTGTGTGTGTGTGTGTGTGTGTGTGTGTGTGTCTGTGTGTGCGTGCGTGCGTGCGTGCGTGTGTCCGGTCCCAGGTATAGGATTGAATGGAATCCCACTATTGACTTCAACAACAGGTCACATCAATCATGCCAGATGTGAGATGTTTAGGAATTAAACTAACATAACAATCCTCTGCAGGCTCAGGCTGCATCATTAAACTGTGTCTGTCCGTCGGTAGGCATCGTGATCGTCCTGTCATCATTCCGCCGCTGTCCATTCCAGCGTCATGTGAAAGGGACCGGGACGCGCAGTGTTTATTCGCCCTCCCCTCCCCCCGCGGACCCTCCTCCTCCTGTTCCATCGTGCTGATCATTCGCGTGTGTGTTGAGTGAGCAGCAACTCCGGGTAGGACAGCATCCTCACCGCGGTGGACATAGCCCGTCGTCACCCTGCAGCCCTCACCGTGTCACCGTGCGGCGGAGCGGAGGATGAGCGACCAAGCGAAAGGCTCGGCGCCCACCTCTGCCGCGGCCCCAGCACCGGGATCGGACACCTATAAAGGCTGGCTTTTTAAATGGACAAACTACTTGAAAGGGTACCAGCGGCGATGGTTTGTCCTCAGCAATGGCCTGCTCTCGTATTACAGGTAAATATGCACACGCGGCGTTAATTTGCCAATTGCCGAGCAGACGCTGCATGTCATGACAGCTGGCTGGCTGCATCAGCTGGCTGCTTGCTAGCGGGCTAACGTTAGCTGGCTGTCATAAGGGTGATGATGGTGATGGGAGTCAGCAGTATGTTTACATAGAAATGGCGATTCCATCACGAATTTATACTTTTTAATTTTGCCACTGGGCACTGCCTGCTGGCAGTGGAGAGGTGAGTGCCCTCACGCACTGTACATAACAAAGCCTCTAATTTTAAATTGGAAGTAAAAAAATGAATGGGTAACAAACAGTAACTTAGCAGTAGCAGGCAGGCTATAACGTTAGCGAGCTAACGTATTGTATAGCTCCCTGCTGGCTAGCTTGCTTGCTGTCAGCCAGAATGAGCGACTATGGGGCTGAGCCTGTAGAATCGTGTCTGCAAATCTGCTAAAAGAAAAGTTTACTTGTCTTCTCAATTAATTGGCTTTAAGTTGAATTGCATTGTCCCACTAAAGACTTATGTGGTTCGTTTACAACAACATTAATTAATTGCATCTGTTTCTGAAAGTCAAGGTGTTCAATTATTTGAGTATAGTAACACAGTTATCTGTGAGTCATGCTCGCCATCATTATCATTATGACTTCACTCTAAACCACACGGTTGTCACCTGTGTGCTGCCATCGCTTAACACCTGTGGCTCAGGTGGTTCCAGGGGTCATGTTTCAGCACAGGCATAGGTAACACTAACAAGATGGACAATAAGTGCTCCATCTTGAATCATAAAGTATGTCAGCTGGCTCCCTCAGTGACATGCACCCATGTCATTGTGCAATGTGCCAGGTAACATTTCACATAAATTAATATATTGCTGAATTGTAAGGTACTGGAATGAAATGCACTGGATGAAAAGTTTGAGCCATATGACATCAATATGAAAGTAATCATGATTTGAAACTAGGAGATACACATACTGTAGAAAGTGTATTATGGCAACAGTTAGTCACCTTGTCCAACCCAGTTCTCTTTGCAGATATTCCTGTTCTTAGTAAAAGTTAACACACCATAGTAAAACTCAGATCATGCATTTCAGACAAGTCGGAACAAAAAAGTGATTTTCAGTTCCAGCTAGAGGAACAAAAATTACAGTATGTTGAATTACAAATATGTGATTTGGGATATGCTGCCTACTCCAAACTGTTTCACACGTGTCTGCCCCGTCGTGGACTATATGGCGGGAATATGGGGCTCAAACATAAATATGAAAGGACAAATGGTTCAGAATAGGGCCATTCAGTATTTTCTGGGAGTGCATAAATTTGTGCCTGTATTGGCAATAACAGGAGACATGGGATGGGAGCCGTGTGAGATAAGGTGGAGAGGCAGCATGGTGGCTTTATGGAATCGACTAATCGGAATGCCAGAGAACAGAGTTGCTAGGAAGATCTTCAACTTGGATGTATCAGTAAAAGGTGCATGGGCGAGTGCAATAGAGGACACTCTTGTAAGAACTGGGTTACATGACAGTTTTCTAAATAACAGTTTTGTAAACATCTCCATGGTTAAAGACACACTTTATAGTTTATATCAGAACAAATGGTCACAGGACAATGAGGACATATTGTACAAACCAAAGCTTTTGTTATGATAAAAAGCTGTTACGCTAGTCAAAAGTATGTTTGTTCCCCATTATCCAAAAGACAAAGATCTCTATGTGCCCAACTTTGTTCTGGGATCTTGCCCTTTCACATTGAGACTGGTAGGTATAGAGGAGTTACAGAAGAAGAACGTATTTGCACCTATTGTGATATAAATGATATTGAGAATGAGTTCCATTTTGTTTTCTATTGTTGTATCATGAGCTACGTCAAAAGTTATTTAACAGATGTAAAAATATAGATCTGATGTGGTTAAGTGACACAGAGCGACTCAGATGGATTTTTGAACATAAGATATTTGCATTAGCAGAATATATAGAGAAAGCTTGGGACATACGGACAAAGAAAACGTATATGTGATGTATTTTTTATTTCTGTTTTAACCAAATATTTTGTGTTACTTCTGTGTGGGAAGTTAATGTGATATTGTTTATTTATGTTTTTGGTGTTTTATAATCCCGTAAGGGATGGGTCTTAATGACAAGACACGAAAATAAAGATTACTTCACAGCCTTGGATTTTGGCTGAACTTATGTCCCATCACATTGAAAGGCTTTGATGCAAAACATCTTAGTCAGGCAGAAACCAATCTCCATATTTCTTTCTTCATATACTTTGTCATATGATGGTCTTGTGCAAAAGCAGCTAACATGGTTATGGTGCTGTGAGCTTCTAGATGTGCTATTTTTGCTTAGATGCCCAAAATAGGTCACCAGGTCAAAAGTGGTTATGTCTGTCTGTGGGTTTTTATAAATACGTAACTAATAAAGTATTAACAAGAGCTTCTGACTAAATAATAAAAGTTCTTTCCACCCCCCCATTTCCTAAGTATGATTTGTTTTGTACATGAGGTTTGTGCCCAACAGCGACAATATTATACCAAACCCATTTCTCCCCCATGCTGTAGGGTTGCCACTACACACTAGTGCCACACCTTCACACACAAAGGGTCCAGTTGTCCTTTTTCCAGTGAGGGGTTAGTGGAGACTGAGATGGGGGAGCCAAAATACTACTCTTGTGTGTGCTGATGGTGAAAGGAAAGAACCCTGTTGCCTCTACCCTCTATTAATAGTCCATTATGTTGTAAGGTGTCTGCTGTCCCTGATGTAAAGGTAGCCTGTTGACATCCGAGCACAGAGGCAGTGAAGCACACAAGTTGCCACAAAGGAGATCCTGACTAAATGTCTCCCCACACACACACACACACACGTGTGTGTGTGTGTGTGTGTGCTGTGTGGCCACATATCTTTGCCTACTATTGTGAATGTAAAGCCCTAACCACACCAAAGGGTCAAGACGGTTTTAGCATTGTCCCAGCGGTGTGATATGTCTTGTTGCACGTTGACCCTAGTGATTCAACGCATGGAATCCAATGGCCCAAACCACACCAAAGGGTCAAGACGGTTTTAGCGTAACGCCTTGCATCTGTTTGGACCCAAGGAGTTGCATGGTGACCCTTTGGTGTGGTTATGGCTTAAGACTGAACATGGCAACAGTTAATTTATTTCTACTTAGTATAATGGTGTGTAGTATTTCTACTACACACCATTATACAAACCTATAACTATTTTTAATTAGATAATTCTTCCCATTTTTCTCTCAATTTCCCCACACACTTGTGTAGTTACTGCTGAACCCTACTGGTTGGTCTTCTGACTTGTTGTTCCTAGGGACAGTATTGAAAGTGAAACACATGCCTCCTCCTCCTCCTATACACATTCTTTTCACCGGCCTGCCAGCGAGGAGCTTCACTGGGAGGACCTATTCGCTATTCCTCAAAGTTCAACAACACCACTACTGACAGGTGCCCTGACTAACTAGGAGTTCCAAGTATAGCAACAGAGCTCACCCTCCCCGCCTGGCTTCCATCCCAGGAATACAACCAATTGTGTTTGGAACACACACCCAAGCCGGATCCACCCCTGAGGATTCAAACCCCCCCACCACTCTGCAGGAACTTTACCCCTGCGTTAGCCAAACGCCCCTCAAGTCCTAATCTAATTGTCTCCACCAGGCCGAAGGCATGTGGGGAGAGTATGTTTTGCACTCCGTCCGTCCGTGTGTCCGTGTGTGTGTCCGTGTGTCCGTCCGTCCGTCCGTGTGTCCGTGAGCAGCTAATCTCGGCCACCGTTAACCCGGTCGATGCCAAATTTTGCACACACACTCCCTGGATGCCAACGATGAACCTCTGCCCCAAACTTTCCAGAACGGCCTGTTATAGTGCCACCAGGAGGCCGCTTTGTGCAAAACAAGTTTTTGCACAGTACACCTACAGATTTTGTCCAAACATCACGCAAATTGGTACACAGTCTCTCTAGAGCCATTCAACAAAACGGGTCTTTCAGATTTATCAGACTCCATCCTGATTGGTTAAGATTGGCTTCCAAAGTTCACAGGAGTGCTCAGTTTCAAACAAAATGCTGCAAATCATGAACACATCGCGTGATTTCCGTGAAATTGGGCACCCACATTCCCACTAGGCCGAGGACGAAATGCCACATGAACAATTTCAACTCAGCCTCAAGGTGGCGCTATAACTGGCCGAAAAGTGTTTTTACCTCTAACTGCACGGATCTGTGGATAACTTTGTATGCCAACTCCCTAGAGGCCAAGGAAAAACCTTTGTCTGGAATTTTTCACATCTGCTCTTTATAGCGCCACCAGGAGGCCGACATATGTAAAACACATTTTCTATTATTACTCCTTCAGATTTTATCCAAATTTCACGCAAATCGGTACACATGATCTCCATAGTCATGTGATCAAGACAGGTTTGTTTGATTTCTCATATTCCATCCTGATTGGCCACGATTGGCTCCTACAGTTTTCAGGAGTAGCCCGCTTTGTACAATTCGCCACAACTCCTCAACGCAGCGTCCGATTGCGATGAAACTGTGCACGCATATTCCCACTAGGCTGAGGAAGAAATCCTGGTGGAGACCTGTGCCCAGAAGGGCACTTTTTCTAGTTGGTCTTGCTCTTTGTCCCTTTAATATTAACCACTTAAACCCTATATACATTGACCATAGTCCCCCAGGGGTCTATTAGGCTCCCCCCTTATTTACCAAATATCTAAAATAGCATATCTACAAGCTCACAATGCAATTTGTTGTGAGCTTGTACAGAATTATTTTTTGCAAATGTTTACCCCAGAATAGGGAAGCTATACAGTGTGATTAAGAATTCAATGCTTTCATGACTGGGTGCGTATTCCATTTGGCCAGAGAAGCCTTGCTTCATTTATAAAGATTTAATGGTATCAGCTTTAAGCATATGATGTGGTTGCATGGCTTGACATCACCCAGTTGAACAAAAATCAGACCTGTCTGAACTTAAGTGAGTGGTACTGTACTGTACTGTACTGTACTGTACTGTACTGTACTGTACTGTACTGTACTGTACTGTACTGTACTGTACTGTACTGTACTGTACTGTACTGTACTGTACTGTACTGTACTGTACTGTACTGTACTGTACTGTACTGTACTGTACAAGCCTTCATCCCTGGCCTGTGTGTGTGTGTGTTAGGCTGTGCAACAGTGACACCCAGGGACACACATAGCTGTCTATAGGAGTGGTTGCACCCTTAAAAAAAAGATCATCATAGAATGATGCATGTTAATACCCGGTGGACTATTGTCACATCGGAATCACGAGGATCACAACATGGATCAGTGTTATCCAACTATCCACTGCAATGTGTTGCCTTTGTCAACGGAGAGAAGTCAGTTTGTCCCACAAGACATGAATCAACAGCAAAGCCCTTAGGATTACCTTTCATTTCTTAGGCCGGTGTTTATGAAAGGAAGCAGTCCAGAATGGGATTTCCAGCTGTTGGCCAAGCAGTCAAAGGGCGATGGCAGACCATAATATGTGATCTGACTCTGCAGAGGACCTGACGCACTCAGCACTCGAGCCAGTTAAAATGTAATAGGTTTTTATAGAGATGCAACTTTGCAACATTGCACTTTCTCCATTGACTCACTCGCATTTGCTCTGACGCTGCAACTGTGAGCGGGCTGCCTATGTTTTATCCCTCGTCAGCCTTATGTCCCAAGACATCCCTCTGTTCTTGTTTTGCATAATAAATCACTAAGATAGGCTCATCGTGTAAATCGTATTAGGATATGTCACATGCCCCCTTCTCACTGCACTTTCTTTATTTTTTAATTTCTTAATTGACTTCTCACGGCTTTAATACCCTGAGCACCGCTTAGTCACCTCTTACAGGAAATCCGACTTGGTGCGTTAGGAAAGCTTATGGGGAATTAAAGCCTTGAGTGCAATGGGATCTGCGATGGGATCTGCGACAGTGGATCCACTGAAGGCTGTGGCCTTCTGTTTCATAGCAGAGTAGTTCTGATGTCCTGTTGTCTTACTCTTCTCAGCCAAGGTCTGGGATCAGGTCTAACATAGGACTGAATCAGGATAGTGTCACACTGAGTGCAAAGCAGGGAGCTCAGAAACCTTTGTCACTATGGAGAGTCAGGTTATTATGGCGCTACTGCTGCTGACACTGTGTTCTTTGGTAAGGGGTGGTTGGCGAGGTGGTTTGGATGAGTAGTGAGCTAGCCAGGCCAGGGACCCAGCTGGAGGGCACAGCCTGCTCAGAGCCTTGTACGCTAGCCTTGCAAATCAACAGAGTGACTTGAGAGCTGTGGAGAGAAGAGAAGGGAAGCTGTGTGATCTAATCATGTTAATGGCCTCCTCCTTGGTCTTGGCACCAGGTGTGTGTGTGTGTGTGTGTGTGTGTGTGTGTGTGTGTGTGTTAGGGGGAAGGGGGGGTCAATGTGTTTATGTGTGAAGGTGAAAATTTGAGAATAGAGAATAAGGACTCTTTGGCCACATTCAATATCATCAGTTCCAGTCTTTCAGTGGTTCAGGTCATACCACCTGCCACAGTATCTGTACCTTGGTTACAAAATGTCTCCTGTTTTTGTTTCTATCCCTAAGCCTTAGTTGCGACTTGCAAGCGGGTGCCTCACACCAAAAATATCCGATCTACAAGCTCACAAGTCACAACACATTGCGCTAATGCTCTAATGGGTTGTGAGCTTGTAGATGTGAGCCATTTTCAGTATGTGACTTTGGCATGCATTTAAGTATACAACAGGCCGCATAACATGACCAATTCCTCTGTTTCTCTTGCTCTCTTTGTGTTTTATTACTACAGCCCTGTGTCTCATTATTTGCACTGTCACTGTGTATTATCTCTATGCCGCCTGTATGTTCTGTCTAGTGTGTGTGTGCTCCAGCCTGTGTCATTTCTTTATTATTTATTTTTGCATATGTTCATAGGCTGTTGTTCTGTCATTACATGCTCCAGATCGGTGGATTTGTGTTTTGTGAGGATGTGTGCACAAGGGAACGACAGGTAAAGCCCTGTAATTCTCTGCCGGCTCAGCACAGCATACAGGACCCCCCCCCCCATCTATTTCTATTTGCCTCAATTCCACTCTCGCTCCCTCAAGCCCCTCTGCCCTTCTTCTCCAGTGCCTCAATGCTCCTCGGTTCTTATCTCCGTTTCCCAGCTTTTGCAGTTTCCTTGGCTCTCCTAATGCCATGGCCTTTGCATGGCCCTGCTTTCCTGCCGGGTGGAGGGGATCTGCATGGATCTCATGTATACACTCGAAAGAGTTGGATGTCTTGGTCAGTGCCAGGTTGCCAAGCCCATGCTATGCTGGGCTAGGCTGGAGACTGGGCTGTTCTGTAGCCCTGCCCTCCCTGTGGCTCTGCATGTCTTCTGCATTGTCCCGTTAATATTTTCAGCATAACTTGTCCAGTGCCCGCCTGCCTGGGAAAGAGCGGTGCACTAAAGTGCCTGTTTCTGGATCAGCATTTATAGCAAGACTTGGCGCATGCTGTTATAGTGGCAGTGAATCCCCGCCAGGTAGAGTTTAGAGATTAACTCTAACCTCTACCTGTTACCAGAACCTCTTTAATAAGCCAGTAGGCACCTGTCAGTGTCGGTGTCAACTGAGGCCGAGGCTGGTATAGGGCAGGCTGAACACTGTTGAGAGACTTCTGCTGGTGGCAGCTGGGTCTCAGTGAGAGTGGATGGATGTCGGGTCCCATTGACACAAAGGCAAGAAGTACATATACTCTCCACTGCATGCTACAGTGGTGTCAGCCAAGTTCTTATACTGTACATTTTAACTATACATAATGTCAGGGAGCCAGCATGCCAGCATGGAGTGGAAAGGGGATATTGGCAAAGACAAAAGAGTCCCCTAGATGTTCTTTTTCTAAAACAAAAATAAAAAATAAAGCCAGGTGTTTCATACAATATTGAATCATTATAGTTTTTTTGATCAAAAACAGTGACTGGCATTCAAAAATGGGCTATTGGAAAACATATACTATGTACGTACACTGTGTTTACAGTATGTGAAGATTTACTATGTGCTTTCTAGAGGCAGCTACTGCTGCTGATTCTGAATGAATTGAAATGAAAACACTGCATACATACAGTACAGTATATCTTAAGGCACGGACAAATTAATCACAAATACATGAATACAAGAACACTTTCTTGCTCTCCACCTCATGACATTTTCTCTCCTCTTTCTGTCTTTCCCTTGTACTTGTTCACTCTCACTCCTTTGCTATGCCTCTATCTTACAACCTCTCAGTCTTTTCTTTCTTTGTCCCCGCTTTGTCCCCGCTGTTATTCATTGTTTGGTTTTGCTCACTATGGGCTCTTCGAGTCAGACAATGGCCTTGTTATCTAGACTGTTTGTGTTCCACTGAATGTACAACAGTTGGTTTTTGACTAGTAATGCCAACAATATCCACACTTCTGTGCACGCGCATGCGTGCGCGCATACAAACACACCCGCACGCACGCACAGAGTGACACACACAGAACAGGAATTATTATATTTACTCATTAATGAAAGTATGTTCTACAGAGTTATATCAGTATGTCTTATGAGATTTTAAAGTGACCAGGTCTTTCTTCTGTTGCATGGCTTTTGGAGTGTTTACTTCTGTCGATCTATGTTGGTTCTGTAACTCCTTGCCTCTCTGCCTCTCTGCTTATTGCCATTGAGAATTCCTATTCCACACTCAGCCTTGTCCCAGCTGTTATCACATTCAGAACTGAACTGCTTTCTAATAAAAAAGCCTTCCAGTAGATTATTCCCTGTCTGCGATAATCATCCGACAAAGACATTAGGTTTCACGTACTAGGCTAATGTGTTTCACTGTTTCTTGTCTGTCTGTGTCTGTCTGTGTCTTTTTGGTGTTCTATTGCAGGACACAGGCAGAGATGGCCCACACTTGTCGTGGCACAATCAACCTGGCCACAGCACACATCGACACAGAGGACGCCTGCAACATTGTGTTGAGCAGTGGTGGTCGCACTTACCACTTGAAGGCCAGCACAGAAGTGGAGCGCCAAAGATGGGTCACAGCACTGGAGTTGGCCAAGGCTAAAGCCATCCGCATGATGAATGATCAGTCTGGTAAGAGAGCAGATGTAGCAATTATGTACAGTACCTTTAACAGAGAACCCAAAAGAAAATCATATCTATCATTACAGTAATGCAGTAGCTGGCGAAAACTTCTGGGAACTCAGATTACAATAATACTAACAATGTAACTAACAGTAAATAGATAGCAAAAAAAAACCGCCACTTCCAACCAGGCCCTCTGTTCAATTTCCAGTTACCCCTCTCATCTGGAGTTTTACTTGGAGACTGTTCAAAGACATGGTGTTTTGATACATTTCAGACAGCTGTAAGCACCCTCTTGAGTACGAGATTAAAAAGGCTCTCATAATAATTCTTGATGGTGCCTGCCTGGGAAAGGAATACATTTTTAAGTGGCAGATCTGGAGATAAGGGAACAAATGTGAATGTGGCAGACTACATTTAAGACAGGTAGAAAGGTAGAAAGAAGTATCACTATCATAGAGGTCTTTTAAATGATTGTTAGCCAGTCTGCTCCAGAGAGTAAAGGTCAAGTAG
This sequence comes from Protomyctophum parallelum, assembly GCF_964188405.1. Lineage (NCBI taxonomy): Eukaryota > Metazoa > Chordata > Actinopteri > Myctophiformes > Myctophidae > Protomyctophum > Protomyctophum parallelum. The sequence continues at coordinate 10,536,201 of NC_139710.1, forward strand.
AAAATTGAGAGAGTAAATAAGTGGTTATTACTAATAGGTCCAGGAGGAGGAAACTTAAAAAAAATACTCTCTGGTGGAGCTGTAGCCCCCGCGACCCGACTACGATCTACGGATAAGCGTTTGAAGATGGATGGATGGCTTATTAGGTTAACAGTTAAAAGTTCAGCAAGCTGTGAATCTGAAGGATACCCCAGAGATACGTACATACTGTACTGCATCACAAAACGCATTATATTTCTGGTCAATTACCAATACCATAAATAGAAAAATAAACCGTGAGCCATTTATGTTGCTAAGGTGTGTTACTCAAGATTTTATATATATATATATATATAATTTACAATGCAACATATGTCAGAATCAGATACACCCATCTTATGCAATATAAAATTATAATTGGTCATTTTGTTTATTAACTTTATGATCAAAGGCAAGGAAAGAAGATCTACTGTATGGTTGAGTATCTAAGAGTGTTAGGATACTGTAAAATGAAAGCTGACCCCCCCAGAAGCAGACAATCTGATCCTCAAAAATATTCTGACTTCAAGGCATATGGCTTATATTCTGAGCACTAAATTCACTTTCTGTGTTGAGCAATGACATTTTGGAATGATCTGCATTCTGTGGGTTCTTGTCCTGAGTGAGATTACTGCTTGAGAGGCCTCTTCTCAAGCAGTTTACAATCTCCACTGACTCGTTAAACAGGTCCAATCTTTGCCTTTGCCTTACCACTTTGCATAGATTTAGTATAATTAGTAGCCCCTAGGGCCCAGGAAATGATACCCAATGCATTTTTCCCATAGACATTTCAAAAAGTATTTATTTAAAGACTGTTACGCCGCGGACAAAGCCAACTCGAGTTGGTGTTGGCTGGTGTTGTAACCTGCTGTTTCTTTCTTCTTTCTAATTCTTTTTTTGGCCCAAAAAAATGTGTTTGTTGTCATGATTTGTCACGACAAGAGTTGGCTTTGTACGAGGCTTAAAAGGTCTTTAATTAAATAAATACTATTTGAAAAGTTTGAGGAAAATTAACTGAGAATCATTTCCTGGGCCCTGGTAGGGGGCGGGACTGCTAGGCTCTATAATCTCACCTAAAGGCCTGTCCAGTTTGCTGTCCACCTTGGGTCAATAGTGAGAAACTCTAAATCATTGAGAAAATTATCCATACAGCTTTTATCAGAGGGATGTTTACTTGTTTAGATATGATAGAAGGAGGTGTAATTAATACAAATCGAAGACCTTGTTGACATCATAAAAGCAAACATTCCGCAATTTTGGTATATTTAGACTGTAGATGCCAACCAGCTGTAATTCATGTCATGTCCTGGTGAGATAAAACATGTCCTGGACCTTAATGTGTCTTAAACCAAAAATAACCCTGGACTTTCGCACATCATCATGCCACAATCCAAATCAGATCAATAATAAACCAATAGAGATACCGGTATTCTGAGAAATTAAAGCGGCATTCTAGAATTACTTTAATTGATATAACATTAACATTATATCAACTAGACCTGTACGTGCCCGTCGCAGTCAGCCACCGGCCTACTTGGGAATTTGGGAACGATGCAACTTGGGAACCTAATGATATACCTTTGTCATAGCACCCGTTTTAACTCAGTCTATCAATTAAAGTAATTCTAGATTGCAGCTAATACAATTCCTGGAAAGATAGCATGCTGTAACAGAAGCTATTGTTCTTGCATTAAAGGATAATTCCGGACTAGGTGTTTCTTACCTTAATCTGAACGTTTTCATAACTCCACCCTGAGAACAGCTCCGAGGGTGAGCGGTGGGGTTTTGTGGTAAATCGCTTATTTAAGATTTTTTTTTTTTTTAAATTTGTTTGAAATTCCACCATGGTTGACCTGGGCAAATGGGGTAATAGGAGGAGAAACAGCGCAATTAGCTGCTTTTAATGTGTGTCGAAGATGTGTGTATTGTTTGTATTGCTATTCACTTTGTTCCCTCAATGTTCTCTCAGCACCAAGCTTAGATATGTGGTTTTATTTTGAACTAATTCTCAGACCGCTGATTTCTACCAGGCCTGGTAGTCTACCCATGGCTGTGTCAGTTGTGGGGTGCATCAGTATTTGGACTGATGCACCCCACATTTACCAATAGGGGGCACCACAAATGCTACAAATGTTTGTTGTAGAAACATGATTCACCCCTACACTGACATTTAAAATTCATAACTGTGGTTCTAAGAGTTTCTGTGTCAGATTCCAATCCAAGCCAGGAGAGGGCAGCCCTGTCTGTTCGGTCCAGCTGGAGCACAGACTAGAGAGTAAGGCTAAGGTTACCGACCTGAGAACCAGATTCCCATTCAGTCTCATCTTGACAACGGAACCTCTCTGCTTTCCGAAAGGACTCATTCTTGGGCAGTTGCGATTGGTAGCACAGGTCAAAGGCTGTGGGAAATGACTCTGAGGGCCTTTCTTTCTTCATGTTTCACCCTGGCACCATCCCAAAAGCCTCTCTGCCCCACGAGATATATAGAGACTCAGACAGGCTCTGGCCCTGGTCTCCATCTGAAAGTCAGTTGACTAAATTTAGAGTGAGTGAGTGAGTGAGTGAGTGAGAGAGAGAGAGAATGTTTCTCAATTTAATCTCGCCTCTTTCAGTAATCAGAACTCTAAGCCTTTGATCTTACTGTAATTCTTTTGTTTGGTTGTGTATAGACTTGTTTGCCTGTCTGAGGACTTTTCCATGTGCATACACCATTATTATGTCTCCTCTAATAGACAAGCTGAGCATATGGCTGTGACCGTATAGAATGAGTTTTTGAGGGGCGCTAGCCCCTCCTATGCCCAGCTTTGTGTGTTTTTGTGAATAATAGCGATGATTTGATTGGCTGATCACCCCATAGCGATGATTTGATTGGCTGAGCAAAGTACGGTTTGAGGACAGAAAAGTGAAGACAGAAAAGTGAGGATGTAAATTGTGATTGGCCAGAATGAGATGCTGCATGGTGATAAGAGTGCCCCCTCACTTCACACAGGTGTGATTACATTTTTTTACCTTGTTGGGAAAGCACCCTGTTGTTTTGGTGGTTTAATATCATTTTATTGGACTCGTCCATTTTGTCAATAAGTCATCTGTAGGGCTGGGTGCAATAACCGCAATACCACGGTTGTGTAAGGCATACCACGTTATCGAATTCAGAACCGTGATTATTCTTTTATTTAAAAATGTATCCCACAATTTGGAAACCCATTTTTCACCCGGTGCCAATTGCCTAACTCATTCTGACCGGGCACCCATTTTGGTGTCAGCATCATGTTATGCTTTAGCTATTTAAAAATAGCAGATCTACAAGCTCATATCGCGCCACCGAGTGGCGCGATACGAGCTTGTAGGTCTGCTATTTTTTGAAAAATCGAAGAACGACTGACATTTTTAGAATCTGATCTCAGGTCAGAATGGGTTAATCAGACCAGCGTGTGTCCAGTGGAAAACTCGTATGAATCTGATCTCAGGTCAGAATGGGCTAAGCTGTAATCCTGGGCGTGAGTTGGATTCTGCTGCACATCATAAGGGCTGGTGTGCATTTCACTATGCAAGCTCTGTGCGGTTTCTGAATAATAGAATTACCGAACCATAATGGATAGACGAATAGCCATCGTACAGTATCATCACTGTTCACCATTGTATGACCAACTTGTCGCATTTGCAAGCTTTCAAGCAATTATTGCATTATCACTGTAGTTGTTTACACGCATTATGTGAAGTGGGGTAATGTTGATACAGCTCAAGTTGTTGATACAGATCGTACGCGCGTGCGTGTGTGTGATGTTTTGGTGTGATGTGGTTCAAATGATTAATTCATAATTGTGGTGTAGCCAAATTTAATAGACAGACTATTTGACACTTCAAATATGAACAAGTGGCCTGATTTGACGCTCTCTATCTGGCAGGGCCTTTCGTTTCTATGAATGCCTCTAGTGGAGACTAGCAGAGGCTAACCACAAATTCACAGATAGTTGTTTATTGTGTCTTCTCCAGAAGTTTGAGAGCATCTCATGACATTAACCCTAGCATCCCTATATTCTGGGCATGTCAACAAAGTACAAGTGGTTAACATACAGTACATGGGTGTTGGATAAACTTCCTTCCTTCTTTCACCTACTCTCCCCATGTCCCAGTTTGACCTCATCTCCACCTCCTAGAGACTGTGTAGGAGGAGAGTCCACTAGTGCAGGGTGAATAATATCACAATTGGGCATGGTTTCTGTGGTGCTTTGGTATTTTGTTCATCATTTCTCCATCAGTCTCATCCAATAATGCACCTCACTAATCTGTGAAACTAACTCTGTATGCTGAATGATGGCCTATAAGCTGTTGTTTGTGTGCCACTAAGGCAGCAGGTGGCAGTGTTTCCCCTTGTTTCAATACATCCTCTATTGTGGCACTTAATCTTTTGAGAGTTCTCCTGAACAGCTTGGCAAATGTATTTGTTCGCTGTAGAAAACGTTTCTAAAAAACCGTTTCTAAACTAAACTTTTTTTATCCTTTTTAAAATGTATTCGTTATGCCAATCCCCACCTTATGTATTCCTTGCCACTCACTGCCAACCCCTAGTGTTGGTCTAGGAAGCATGTACTACACATTGTAGACAACCTCACGTCTACTCTCCTCTGATACACAATACACATGGAGTCACCAGCCACTTTTAAATCAGACAGTGTCACTGGGAGGGTGTAACATGTGAAGAGGAACACGCTATTCCTCCCTGTTCCACTCCTTGCTAAACGGGTACTTCGGACCAACCTGTAAGAGTTGCTGGACAGCTCGTGTTGAGTGTGTTTGTTGGAGCACCCAGCCAAGCCAGAGGTATCGTTCTCCACTGTGATCTTTACCCCATGCCTCCCGAACCGATGCCCTACATTAGAAAAAGAAGAGAAATACTATTATCATCAACTATTGCCAACATAATGCAATATGTTGTCTCTTGTTTAGAGGTGAGGAGATCAAGTATGCTAATTTATATTTACAGTACAACAACCATGTTGCTCTGCGAAGATAGCAGAAAAATGTGATGCATTGCAGTGCCTCTTGCGGCACCTTACATTACTATCAGCCGAATAAGAGAAACCCAGTTTGAGTTTGCCTGAATCCATTCAGTGGTTTTCTCATTATGTTTTCAAATTAATGTAGTGCATGCAATTAACCCATTCTGAACGGGCACCCATTTTGGTGTTAGCATCATGTTATGCTTTAGCTATTGAAAAATAGCAGATCTACAAGCTCATATCGCGCCACCGAGTGGCGCGATACGAGCTTGTAGGTCTGCTATTTTTGAAAAATCTAAGAACGACTGACATTTCTAGAATCAGATCTCAGGTCAGAATGGGTTCATCGGACCAGTGTCTGTCCAGTGGAAACCTTGTATGAATCTGATCTCAGGTCAGAATGGGTTAAAAAGCGAGCAGCTGGGAGCTGAGCAGCAGGAAGCAGGCAGGCAGCTCTACTGCACCTGACCTTGACCCACACAGAATAGAAACAACCACACAATTATTTGAAACTCCACATCAAACTAGATGAACTCCAGGGACTGCAAGTCAGTCTGGGAGCCAAGAGGTGACTTTTAATTTCAACTGATCGGTTATCAATGCCCGTGAAGTAGCTTCAGGTGTACTGTATGTATGTTTATTTGCCTTTCTGGACCAGTAAAATATTACAGAATAAGCTTTTGTCAGCAAATAAACCAAACTCAAATCAAACGAAAGAACAAAAAGGGACAATTTGGCACACACAAAAAAAACGAAAGAAAAAAAAAAAAACGAAAAAAAAGGTACTCAAAATCACTGTTATCAAATTTAGATATCTTGAAAGGTGTTCTGAAATAGTTTTTAATTAAATTCTGAATTTTGTGACCTTCACAAACTTGGCATTTATTTCCAATGTATTTCCTGAAGTGAGTGACTGATGCAAGCAGCTATAAATTTGCAAACAGGTGTATGTATGTATGTATGTATGTACTGTATGTGTATATATATATATATATATATATATATATATACAGTATATATATATACCATACCACATGTATTTATTTTTTCTGTCATCCTAATTAAAACCGTTCCAAAGGGGTTGTCTCAAAATCCTCCAGACTTTGTGTGACAGCAAACTTCTCTACTGTAAATATTTAGTCTGTTTCTGGATGAAGTAAGTAACCGTAGGAAGTAGGAACGAACCCATAGTGCGGGAGCCTGTTTCTGTATGAGGCGGCTTGATGTACCATGTACAATACACCCCCTGGACATGATGCTAGAATGTCACAGGGACTTACCCCCAATCCAACCCTTGATGCTTGCTTTGTGCCAAGCAGGGAGACATTGCAGGGATCCCATTTTTATAGTCTAGCGAACACACTCTAACCTCAAGACCACTGAGCTGATTTTTTTTACTTGTTAGGCAACCATTGTTTTTCTTCATTGGCTTCACTTTGTCCTTGCTCTCTGCTTTTCCCAGTTCATCTTTCTTTACCTTCTTCACCATAGTATAGCCACTCTCCTGTGAATGGGTATAAAAGGTGATTAACTGTCCATGGTGCTTAAACATAACGCATCCAAGGGGACAGTGTGTGGATGGATTAGGAATGCATCTTCCACTCTGTCTCCACCTTGTTATTTTTTTGTCCCCAACTGCCTCCCCGCCTTCTTTCACTCTCTCTTCCAATCTCTCCCTCATTCGCTTGCTCATTTCCTCTCCTCACTCCCTCCTCCTCTCCCTGACTCCCCCTCCCTCCTCCTCTCCCTGACTCCCCCTCCCTCCTTCTCTCTCCCTCTCTAAGCCTTTACTGTGCTATTCAACCAGCGGGGCTCGATCCTGAATGGAATAACCTGCTTTTTCCAACTCATGCTTCGTACCCTCTTCCTATTGCTATATAAATGCTCTCTTCCTGCAAGGACTGTCACTGGTGGAAAAATAGAGTCATGAATAGGCACATTCTACCCTTTGTGTAAGTACATGCTTTGATCCCAACCACGATATGCTCATCTATGTGTGTTGTGTAAAATGTTTCTCTGTATTCACCATTTTATTCTATATCCTATTGTTTTGTCATTACCATGGTTAGGTAGAGGGGTCAAACATTTTAAAAGCCCTAGGACTAAGCTGATGTTTTAGGGGGAAATGCCTGCTTTAAGCTAGACAGTGGTGGAACTAGTTGGGAAGATTAATATGGATACACTGTACTAAATCCTTTGGCTGACAACATTCAGTATTAATGAGTAAATTAGTCATCAGATATATGATAGTCTTGCTTTGTTCTATACAAGTTTGAAGTTCCATTATATGTGGAAGTGTGAGAGGAAGAGTTGTTTCTGTGCATAGCAAGGAGACTGTGAGTCGAGCCCTGATGTGTAACTATGTATCCAAAATACTGAGTGGTTTCAGAGATACTATCTTATGTGAAGTGAGTTTTGTTTATAATCACTAGCTATAAGCTGATTAAAGTCATTTTAGCATTAGTCATTTTAGCATTGATGTCTTACTGTACCACCATGTGCTGTTTACATTTCTGACTAATAAAGTATCAAAATGCCTTGTTATTCAGAAATGTCTCTTTTGGTGCTTTTGTGGTACAAATTATGTATCTTGTAATGTTTCCCCTTTTCTACGGTCTTAATCCTGTATGGAAAGCTGTTCTCTGAGCTAATTTAATGGTGACTGATATAGGACATTTATTGCTTTTAATCATCAGTTAGCTAGGCAGTTACTACGGTAGAGAATATTGGAGTGTGTGTTCATGTGCTGTCTTACCCTTTTGATGTTAACCGTGTCAGCTTATTGCTGACACAGTTTAGTTACGGTAAATAGTTTAACCCCAGTGCATATTATCCAGTATGAGAGAGACAGATTAAACATTGTGGCGGTTCTTAACTTCTTAGTTTTGTGCTGCTTCAGTGTAACAGTAAGTTTCTCCGACTCCGTGGGACTCTGTGTACGGTCACATACCGAGTCTGACCGTGGTCGTTGTCAACACATTCCCTTCATGAGCAGAACAAAACACCCAGTTCCATGCCACCCACTGTTGGCCACACAAGCACATCAATCTATGACCTGTGCTCTCTCTCTCTCTCTCACTCTCACTCTCACTCTCACTCTCACTCACTCATATAACTCGTCTTCCTCTTCATACCTGTTTGTTTGGCTCTGTCTCACTTTGTTTCCATATCTGTTGGGTTTCCTTGTTAGCACATTACATTTCACCTTATCCTCTGCTTTGCTCTGCCATCTTGTGTTTCCTCTGCCTTCTTATATTTCTCTTGGATTTAAATAGTTTCTTCCTGCCTCAATCTCGTTGCCTCTCTTTCATTCATCATGTCTTATTCTGAAGCAGCACAGGGCAGACAGTGTCCTAGATATTTCAGATGTGTGTGTGTGTGTGTGTGTGTGTGTGTGTGTGTGTGTGTGTGTGTGTGTGTGTGTGTGTGTGTGTGTGTGTGTGTGTGTGAGATGCAGATGCAGATGCAGTCGGGCTTGTGCATTGGCAACCAAAAAAAGGAAAACTTAATTTAATCAAACGGTAAAAAGAAAATAGTGAGGTCGTCGGGTCCAACGTGAAGAGAACAGCCACTTCACTCCTCTGAGGCAATTGCTCTGGACTCTTAAGTTGTTAATTAAAGCCTTATTTGCATAAGAAAACTATGAATACGACATGATGAACACCACTTCATCAGGAGATGCCAAATTATGACCATATTTCTTCTCTTTTGTGTGGTTTTTTTATTTCCTTATTTTTAAGCACTAATGAGCACAGTGCTGGTGGATTGATTGTGTCTAGATTTATATTTCCTAATGCAGAAATTGGGCTAATGAGAATTTATTTGTATTTATTTTAAAGGAGAAAAGATCAGAGCATTCAAAAAAGAGAATGGAGCAGATGAGTGTGTAGGCTACACTTATTTAATTTAATTACAATTTCAAATAAAAATGTCAAAATAAAAACAAAACAAAAGTGATTAATTGTATAAAAGAAATCACACCCGTGTGAAGTGACAATTGGTGTCCTCACTTGTCTGTCCTCACTTTTTCATGACAAGGCTTCATTTATTGCAATTGATATATAATATGATATACTGTATGATGTAATAATGACAACATATAACAATATTTGATTCCCCTCAAAAAAGTCCACCTTTTCATAATGATCATGTAAGATGAATTGAACTGAATTTATGTGCTTGGTTGGCCGATTTGCTCATCTACATATGTCATATGACGTACATTTTCCCTTCAATGTCAATGGCTTTAATGTTTTGATGTTTAATTGACGTCATATTTGGCAGAAATTTGATCTAATTTCTCCTTTCATTGTCAATGGCAAATATTGAGATGTATGTGGACAAGATTTAGCGGACATTTTACTTGAATTCCCCTCTCATTGTCGATGGCAAATATTGAGACATGTGAGGACAAAAGCTGTCGCCCCTCAAAAATAAAAAAATAAACATGTACCGACATACTTATCGGGAGCAGTTAGTGGTTCAATGTATTCCTCAAGGACAGAATCAGAATCAAACTTTATTGTCACATCACATTACAAGTAACATGGGTGAAATTCTTGTTTGTGCAGGCTCATCATTGCAGTTAAAAGAAGAAAGTGCATAGTACATGACTAATCTACATCGTACAATATGTATGCATAGTCTGGGTGGGGGGCTGTCCATCCAGCATTTTGGCTGCAAACATGGACAATTGTGTTCGTTGGAATGCCCAGCGAACCCTGATGTGGAGGAATCGACCCAGGTGGTGGTCAGGAACTTTAACCCCCCGCCACCCGGGCGACCCTAAATGAAAGCAATTTATGATGGCCAGTATGATAGTAATTGAGGCTTTCATGTGTTGTTGCCTCATGCATGCCTCTAGGCATTTAGGACTTGTTCACAGTCCAACAAGCTTCCCCTGTCAGTACTCTACTACTTGCAATGTACTACAGCAGCCTCCCTGTGTTCATGCCCTGCCGCTTTCATATATTTCTACAGGACCATAGCAACAGAAGACGGATGAACTCGAGCAGTGTGTAAAGCTTTCCCTAATCAAATGAAGAGCACAGTATAGCTGCTTGGGTGAACAATGTTATGTTTGATGAGGAGGGATGAAGTGTGGTATCATAGCATTGATTTGTATCAACCATGGTCTATAAACACTGCAACTTGCAAACAGTACTGTTTTGCCAGTAGCCTATGCCCTTATTGTCTCCTCTTCACACAAAGCACATCTTGCATTATGGGTGTTATCAGTCACTGCCAGTGTACTTAATGGCTGAGCTACACCAGGCTTGCTTTTCAGCGCACGTTTACGCATATACGCACACACACACTTATAGGTCCAGTCCTATTTTAGGTGCGCGTATGCGGGGCTCGCGTGTGCGCGTAAACGCGTGCGGAAAGCCTGGTGTAGCTCGGCCGTAACTGCTGTTACCCTCCAAATAATCATCACCTGCTTCATAGGGGTATTGTTTTTGAGGGGCCCTAGCCCCTCCTATACCCAGTTTTCCGGGTTTGTGTAAACACAAACATTGGCTTGTGATTGACTGATCACCAGATAGTCCCCATGCCACCTCGTGATTTCATTGGCTGAGCAAAGTACATATTGATGATAAAAGTGAGGGCAGAAGAGTGAAGACGCCAAAAGTGATTGGCCGGAATGCCTTTTGTGATTATTTGATTGGCTGAGTACGGAATGTGATGTATGATGATAAGAGCGCCCCTCAAATATTTGATAGAGAGTGCACATGGCTTGTATGAACTTTTCTGTCTGACATGGTATTTGCTTTTCATGGAAGAGCTAATCTAGATTTATTGAGGTTTCATATGTCACAGATACGGTCAGTGCTGTGTTATCTGGACTGTACTGTAGGAGCACTAATTCAATTTAGATTATACTGTACATCTTCATAAATATGGTTGTCCATAAATAGAGGGCTTACAAAGTTAAACATAATTAGCTAATTGGCTGTACTGTACTGTACTGTACTGTACTGTACTGTACTGTACTGTACTGTACTGTACTGTACTGTACTGTACTACTCTTACTGTACTGTATTACGCATACTGTACTACTCATACCGTACTGTACTGTCCTACTGGTAATGTGCTGTAATGTACTACTCATACTGTACTGTGATGTACTGTATTATTTATGCTGTAAAAGTATGGTAAAGTTGGAAGCACGCAATGTACTCTAGTGCGTGTGGAAAGGGAAGGGGCGGAAAATGTGTTGTAATTTGCATTACAGTAAAATGTAATGGAAGCATGCAGTGTACTGTACTGCATGGTTCCCTATGGCATGCATTAGTATTTGTGCATGGAGAGATTTGTGGTTTGGTAGAAGAAGACAGACGGATTAACGGGTATACTCGTTGCACCCCTTTTCAATTAGGGTACCAGGATGCATGTGTGCAAGAAAGTGTTTGCATAGAGGTTGTACAGGACACGTGTACAGTCACATGTACAGAGTTACAGTAACGTTACGTAATTGAGGTTATTTACAACTCGTGTGATGCACGCGTGCACTGCACATTCAGTATTCCCACAACATACTGAGGGGGGAGGAGCAGGTGTTGAGGTACCCAAGGTGACCTTGCAGTACTGTACTGTACTGTACTGTACACTGGGAGCTCCTTTCTGGAACAGGAGCTAACGGAGCACGCTATGGCAGCTTTTCACGCTAACAATGTCCAATCTCTCCTGTGGCCTTTGCATGATCTACTCAGGGTCAGAAGTCAAAGAGGTCGTATAGCCCAACTGCTGTTGGTCTACCAAGGACCAGTCAATACACAGTAAAGTCAAAGAGGTCGTATAGCCCAACTGCTGTTGGTCTACCAAGGACCAGTCAATACACAGTAAAGTCCTCAGTGTCAAACTGTCTATTAATCGAGTTTAATTAACGCTGTGATAGAGATGGACTATTCAGTCTGGGGCTATTTGACCCTTTGTCTTTGGCAAGTTTGTTCCACTTCCAGTGTATTCTTTTATTTGAGTGCGACTGTATGTCTGCTACAGTGCTACTGTATGTCTGCTACAGTGCTACTGTATGTCTGCTACAGTGCTACTGTATGTCTGCTACAGTGCTACTGTATGTCTGCTACAGTGCTACTGTATGTCTGCTACAGTGCTACTGTATGTCTGCTACAGTGCTACTGTATGTCTGCTACAGTGCTACTGTATGTCTGCTACAGTGCTACTGTATGTCTGCTACAGAGCTACAGTGCTACTGTATGTCTGCTACAGTGCTACTGTATGTCTGCTACAATGCTACTGTATGTCTGCTACAGTGCTACTGTATGTCTGCTACAGTGCTACTGTATGTCTGCTACAATGCTACTGTATGTCTGCTACAGTGCTACTGTATGTCTGCTACAGTGCTACTGTATGTCTGCTACAATGCTACTGTATGTCTGCTACAGTGCTACTGTATGTCTGCTACAGTGCTACAGTGCTACTGTATGTCTGCTACAGAGCTACAGTGCTACTGTATGTCTGCTACAGAGCTACAGTGCTACTGTATGTCTGCTACAGTGCTACTGTATGTCTGCTACAGTGCTACTGTATGTCTGCTACAATGCTACTGTATGTCTGCTACAGTGCTACTGTATGTCTGCTACAGAGCTACAGTGCTACTGTATGTCTGCTACAATGCTACTGTATGTCTGCTACAGTGCTACTGTATGTCTGCTACAGTGCTACAGTGCTACAGTGCTACTGTATCTCTGCTACAGAGCCTTCCTCTTGCCTCATGCCATCGTATAAAAGCAGCAGCCTTGGCAGCAGCAGGGAAGTCATGAGGAAGAAGCAATGCATTCTGGTCTTGGTTCTTTAGCTGGCTGCTGAGTCCTATCTCCTCTCTGCTTCACTCACTGTCTGCTCCCCTCCCTCCCTCCTCCCTTCTCTCCACTCTGCACTGCATTGAGAGAAGCATGTGGAGAAGAATTGTAATTTTGCCGAGGTGTGTGTGTGTGTGTGTGTGTGTGTGTGTGTGTGTGTGTGTGTGTGTGTGTGTGTGTGTGTGTGTGTGTGTGTGTGTGTGTGTGTGTGTGTGTGTGTGTGTGTGTGTGTGTGTGTGTGAAAAAAAAGCATCTGCCTTGTTCCCCTTGTGTTTGGGTACTGTATGTGTGTGTTTGTCTATGTTTTGGGGTGTGTGTGTGTTTAAATGGGCAGTGTGTATGCTGCAATGCTGAATAAGGAAAGTCTCTGCCTCCACCCCCCCCCCCCCCCCCCCCCCCTCGGTGGAATTATGTAGCGGCCCAGGGGCAGTGTGGCGTCTCAGGGAGCGTGGAGTGGAATCGGGGGCCGCAGTGAGGGGGGGATGAAGGTCCAGTGAGGGGGGATGAAGGTCCGGGGCTGCTGGGAACCAGGGACGGTTCGCTCCTTCTGCAACTCGGGCTGCCTGAGTAAACCCGCCCAGGGTCAGTACGGCCATGGCTATGGCTATGGCTACAGCGCCAGAGCAGGGAGCCGCTTCCCCGCTCCTTCTCTTCGTCTGCCCTGCAAGAAAAGCTCTTCATCCTGTCATCTCCTCCACATCGTGTGTCTGAGAGGTAGCCGTCGCGTCTCTGTCCGTTCATTCATCCATCTCTTCTCTCTCTCTCTCTCTCTCTGTCCATTCATTCATCCATCTCTTCTCTCTCTCTCTCTCTCTGTTCCTCTGTTAAGCGTCTCTGTGGCTGTGCTGCTGATGGCAGGTGCTTCGCCTCCTCCACTGCACCGCTCACGCCGTAGAAGGAGCGGTCTCTCCTCCCTCTCGCTCCTTCTTTTTCTCGGCACGCAATCCCTCCCTCTCTTCTGTTTGCCCGTGCCTGCTCTTCCTTTCCTCAGACTCATTTCCTCTCTACCTTGCGCCTGCTCCGCCGTACATTTGCATATGTATGAGCTGTAGCTCACTAGCCCACATGCGTTGGCAAGACTGTTTGTTTTCGTGTTTGTGTACTTGTATGCATACATTGTGTTTGTGAGTTAATTGAGACCTAGGATCAATATTGAAGTGCTGATGTATGGAGAGATCTAATTTGTACTTGTTTATAACCAGTAAGACACCCTGAGGTCGCGCTGAAAAATCTGAGTTTCTTAATACGGCCCAGTTGGGAAGCAGGAGTTAAACTATTAATCTGGTGTGGAATGTTGGAGCAGGTCAGCTCCATATATGGAGATCTAAGGGTTTGAGGTCAGATGTAGAGTTGCTGGCTGGCTCCATATATGCAGATCTAGGTGAGTCCAGTCCAGTCTTCTCCATGTATGCTATCCAGGGTTTGATGAGGTCAGTGTTGTGATCTTCATATATGGAGATGGCCATATATGGTGCCGTGACGTGTTACGAGGCGTGATGTCACGAGGTGTGTCCATATATGGAGGGGTGAGGTCACGAGGTGTGACGCCACATACCTATGGTCGCAATAATATTGTATGGTGTTGTGGGTCTGTAAGTAAGGGATCACTTTGGTCCACACAGTGACAGGATTTCTGAACTCATACATGAATTAATCTTGAATTTATCATCAACTCATTCATTTCTGGTCCTCACCATTACCTAATGGTTACAAGTAAGTCATCATGACTTAACCAAGTGTAATATATCATTTGTCATTTCTGATGTTCTTGATGTTTATGATTGTTGTTTCTGTTTCTGTAAAGCACTTTGTACCTTTATGTTTGGAAAGGTGCTATATACATTTAATTCATTCATTCATTAATAATAATAATATCTTGGACTTATATAGCGCTTTTCATGACACTCAAAGACGCTTTACATGTGGCATTCATTAGTTGAGGACGTTATTTCACAGTTACACTTCTATGCCCAGGATATAGGCAGGCAGTGTTTATGGTGGTCGTTAAGAGAGAAGAGACCGACCCTTGTTGCGTTAATTATATGTATGAATTTGCATGCTCATTGCTCAGGTAAAGTGTCACCAGGTATTTTGTTACTGTATGGAAATGTCCTACTTCTTATTCAAGTCAGTTATCATAATTTGTTGTTATGGTATTGGCCAAGTAAGTATATTTGCACATACATGGAGTTTGTCCTCTGCGTGATGCCAACGCTGTTTGGTAAAAGTTGACCCTTGCTATGTTAATATTACCCCCAGTTCCCAACACCATTCGAGAATATATTTTTGCCTCTTTGTACAGTATAGATCGTATAGAATCAGTATTTTGTTGACAGGTTGACTGCTCTTGAACCTGCGCAGAGGTGTCCATGCTGAAAGGTTTCTACTAAAGTGAAAATTATGTCACTTTAAAATATCTTGCACTTTAAAATAATTCTTACTAGCCTTTAATTGAATGAAATGTTAAAATACATACTTGCACCATACAGTATAATCTGAAAAGTATTTCAGCAACTTTAAAATAATGGCCTAAGGCCCCAAGTCATTAAAAAACAGAATAAACATAACTGAATATACAATTGGGAAAATTTGGATAAATCTGAAGGAGTAACATCAATTTTTGTAACGTAAGTTGGCCTCCTGGTGGCGCTATGAAAGGCAGATGTTAAAAATGCAGGGCAAAGGTTTTTCCTTGGCCTCCAGGGAGTGTGCATACAAAGTTTCACGCAGATTGGTTACAGTAACAGTACAGTCAGTTACAGTATACGCAAATTGGCCTGTTATAGTGTCACCACCATGTAGCTTTTTCAAGTGGCATTTCTTCTTCAGCCTAGTGGGAATGTGCGTGCAAACTTCCACACGCTGCGTGAGGCATTTTGTTCAAAACGGAGCACTCCTGCAAACTTTGGAAGCCAATCTTAGCCAATCAAGATGGAATATGAAAAATCTAAAAGACTGTTTAATCACTATAGAAAGATACTGTGTACCGATTTGCTTGTGTTTGGACAAAATTTGTAGGAGTAAAATAAAAAATAAAAAATTGTTTAGCCATGCCTTTGGCCTGGTGGAGACCATAAAGTCCCTATCACACAAAGATTTGCTAAACATTGGGGAACTGCCCTTTACCAGTTAGCAGAGCAAATGTATTTAATTATATGCACACCACCTTATAGACTGCACTTATGCTTCAATAAAACACATTGCTTAGTAACTACAGCATACTCTTATAGTTTCCTTTCCTTTTGTCTGTATTCTTCTTGGGAGTGTTAGATCCGATAAAGTGCCCGAGTTGTACTGCAGAGGTCTAGGGACAGTGATGGGTTGCACTGCACAGTTACCCAGTTTGGTTGTGGAGAGCTGAGCCCATGTGTTACTGTGTTTAACCTGCTGTCTCCTCCATTTGTCTCCTATTGATGTATCTCATGGGGAAGCGTGGAGCCAGTTAGCAATTACTGTGCTGGGATTACACTGCCCTCCCCAGGCACAGGACACACTTACTCTTTCTCAGCCTATTATTCCTTTCTTCACATGTTTTCCCTTTCTCGCTCTCACTCATTCACATCTCCCAGTGTCTTCTCCTTTTCTGTCAGTGCGATGAGGAGTCTGGTACAGGTTGGCCAGACAAACGGGTAAATATGCTCTACTAAAAATAACATGATCTCCAGATTGCATCTCATTCTCCATGCGATCTGGCAATCTTCCAAGGCACGTCTCTCACTGTGTCCTTGGGCATGAGATATGTAGTGATTGGACTTCAGGAGTTGTTGACTAGACAGTGGGAGCTAAGAAACAAGAAATTGAAAGACTTTCAACAATTGATGTTGATGATGTCATGGAGTTCAGACTGAACCCATATGCAGAACAAAGACACAGGAGATGAGGTGAAGTTTAAGAAGGTTTATTTGTAGGGGTTGGCTGGGAGTTGTGGAGTGATGGTAAATGCATGGGCAGGTTGGAATGACAGGCAGATTGACAGGTTAGCAGGCTGCAGGCAGGCAGACCACGAATGATCCTGAGCAGTAGGAAAGACCCTTGGAATCAAAACACAAATTATTAATTGGAGGTCTAAAGCATGTCACATGCTGAAACGACTGAAGCGACAATCTGAGGATGTGGCTAAAGAGTTAATTTAGCTACAGTATATAATATTAAGATGCGATATAAAGTGTTATTTGAACTCAACTCCAAATGTTCTGAAATTATCTCGTATTTTGGCATTTAACTTTGTTCTTGGAGTGCATTACCTGACATTTAGTTGCATCATTCATGGGATGCTCTTTATATATTCTTTTACTTCAATATTGCCCAGTGAAAACTAACTGTTGGAATTGTCAATGCTCTGGGTGGCCAAGAGATGGTGAACCAGGGGGATGGGACGTGACACTTTGACTGCTGAATTGTACGAGTTGGTGGGGGCGTGTGAGCTGTGCACGTGGGGTGATCACTGCCTATAGCTGCTTCCTGTGAATTGTTTTTTTTTTGTTACCTTAAAAAATAAATCAGCAAAGTGAAATAGCCAATTCTGTGTTCCACTAAAAGCAACATTCAGCCTGATCACTCTCCTTAATTAACTGGCATTTTGAAATCAAAGTATTGTGATGTACTGGCAGTGTGCATATAAGGTTTGATGTGGATCTGAGTCTGTCCGTTTTTTTAAATCAGCCTCAGGTCTAAATGGGTTGAGTAAGGGACCACACCAGTGTTTTTACATTTTAGCCATCGGCTACAAGGCCCTTTGGAATATTAATATTATATTATATTGAATACTGAAGGATAGTGTATTCCTCTGTTCATGTCTGGCTGTTCTTCTCACTACTGATCTGACAGCACTTCATATGGGAGTACCAGTGATCTGACAGCACTTCATATGGGAGTACCAGTGATCTGACAGCACTTCCTATGGGAGTACCAGTGATCTGACAGCACTTCATATGGGAGTACCAGTGATCTGACAGCACTTCCTATGGGAGTACCAGTGATCTGACAGCACTTCATATGGGAGTACCAGTGATCTGACAGCACTTCCTATGGGAGTACCAGTGATCTGACAGCACTTCATATGGGAGTACCAGTGATCTGACAGCACTTCATATGGGAGTACCAGTGATCTGACAGCACTTCATATGGGAGTACCAGTGATCTGACAGCACTTCCTATGGGAGTACCAGTGATCTGACAGCACTTCCTATGGGAGTACCAGTGATCTGACAGCACTTCATATGGGAGTACCAGTGATCTGACAGCACTTCATATGGGAGTACCAGTGATCTGACAGCACTTCCTATGGGAGTACCAGTGATCTGACAGCACTTCATATGGGAGTACCAGTGATCTGACAGCACTTCATATGGGAGTACCAGTGATCTGACAGCACTTCATATGGGAGTACCAGTGATCTGACAGCACTTCCTATGGGAGTACCAGTGATCTGACAGCACTTCCTATGGGAGTACCAGTGATCTGACAGCACTTCATATGGGAGTACCAGTGATCTGACAGCACTTCCTATGGGAGTACCAGTGATCTGACAGCACTTCATATGGGAGTACCAGTGATCTGACAGCACTTCCTATGGGAGTACCAGTGATCTGACAGCACTTCATATGGGAGTACCAGTGATCTGACAGCACTTCCTATGGGAGTACCAGTGATCTGACAGCACTTCATATGGGAGTACCAGTGATCTGACAGCACTTCCTATGGGAGTACCAGTGATCTGACAGCACTTCCTATGGGAGTACCAGTGATCTGACAGCACTTCATATGGGAGTACCAGTGATCTGACAGCACTTCCTATGGGAGTACCAGTGATCTGACAGCACTTCCTATGGGAGTACCAGTGATCTGACAGCACTTCCTATGGGAGTACCAGTGATCTGACAGCACTTCCTATGGGAGTACCAGTGATCTGACAGCACTTCCTATGGGAGTACCAGTGATCTGACAGCACTTCCTATGGGAGTACCAGTGATCTGACAGCACTTCCTATGGGAGTACCAGTGATCTGACGGCACTTCCTATGGGAGTACCAGTGATCTGACGGCACTTCCTATGGGAGTACCAGTGATCTGACAGCACTTCCTATGGGAGTACCAGTGATCTGACAGCACTTCATATGGGAGTACCAGTGTATCCGTGGGGTAGCTGCATAACTCCCAATGTATCGCTCATTCAGGATCAAAATGGAATTATAATGCTCATATGCATGCTAAGGAGGAAGAGGTTTTAGGTATTGGGATTGATGATTAGTGATTTTAAAGGCAGGATAGAATGGGCAGTTGTGGGTTGACTTGTACACTTTATAATTACAATTTACAGCCCACATCATACATAAAAAGAAGGACCAAGCTAAACGGTCTTGTATTTCTGGTGGCATTTGTGGTCTGAGTTAGAAGGCAGCATGGTTAGAGGAAGACAGTCTGCCCTTGAGACATGACTGGTGTGGTAATGGACTCCCTGCATCGCTTGGCAATGTTGACCTTGTTGTGGTTTAGGGAGGCGTTGGGGATGTTGAGTGGATGGGTTAAGCGTTAAGCGGTGACACTGAACTCAAGTAAATGTGACACCTAATGTCCCTTTGCTGTTTATCAGGTCCTGTATACATGGCATGTGCAATGTTATGTAGCAGTCATGCACATTTAATTAATGCTTTGTACAATGGCATTCCTTTAGCCAAGTATGAAACAAAACCAACAGAATGGATCTTCAGATCCACTCCCATTTCAGAGTGTGTGAACCAACCAAACAATGTTATGACTTTCCAGCATGCAGAAACTGCTCATGATAAGGTTCTAGTAAGGCAATTAGGGCTGCAGACACCCTGCGGTAAGCAGATTCTCCTCTAAACAAATATGCACAGTTCATGTGACAGTTTATTTTTAAGTGTCATTGCTTGGAGCGGCTGAACTCATTGGCAGAATGAGGATGAATAATGAGGGCAAGCCCTCCCTGCAGTGTTCCATAGCAATCTGAAAATGCTGATATGTATTGGTTTAGCCAGTTCCTTTGCCAACTTTGAATTTGAACTCCTTTAAAGCAACTGCATCCTAAAAAGATTGAATAATGTTACACCTGCTTCATCTAAATAACCTCAATTGGTAGTGAATATGCAATGACTAATAAGGAATAAGAATGGGGTAAAAGACTAGTTTACAGACAGTAAACTGGCACACTCTGCCTACTGTGCTTTGTTTTTTATCAAGTTCCATGCAGGAGTTAACAAAATCTCCTGTCAGCACCAAGATTCCTAGGTATTGAGCGTTCCTGTTGTGGTGTTCCTGATGTGGTTGGTTCTTTACCACTGACATGATGTGGTTGGTTCTTTACCACTGACAAAGTGCAAGTTTGACAAATGACAACCATATGTAACTGGCAAGCCTTTTAAATTTGTATTTGGAGAACCACATAGACTGGATAGGTTAGGTAGCACTGACTTTTAATTAAATGGCCAAATAAAGTACAATAAATGTCAGTGTTCTTGTGTTGGATTGTCCCTTTCCAGTGCTGGCTATAGTGAGTCTGCTGCTTTTTGTCAAACTTCCAAATCCACGATCAATTGTGCAGTTGATACACATAGGAGGCCTTACAACTTGTAGTGATTTTCATGTTTCTAGGGACTAAATGTTGTTACATTTTAACCCATCCATCTTAATGTAATGTGGATGTTAACTGGTCGTGTGGGCAGGATTAGGTCAGCGGGTGCCAGTGACATTGCCATTCCATAGCCTTGGCTTCTCTCAGGGCATCATGCGTCCCTAAACATTTTCAACTAGAAAAAGTGCCCCTCGGGGCACAGGTCTCCACCAGGGCAGGTCAGGTTGTGGCCTCCTGGTGGCGCTATAATAGGCCAATGTGAAGGGTGCCATTTGTTCTTACACCATTGATGGCAATTGGATGATTTGAGGCATTTTGTTCTAAAAATGTGTTTTGCAAAAATCCACCTTCTGTGAGGGCTGTGATCCCAGCCCCACAGTGAGATAAGACTCCTCTAACCCACACTCACATTTGCATTCTACTCTAACCTCTAGTATTGACATTTGCAATGATTATATTATTATTAAACATTATTATTATGCATAAAACACAATCAGTATTTGAAAATGGCTTGGTGGCAATATGCACCAAGTACTAATGTTCTGTTCTTTATTTAGTTCCTGAAATGGAAACATATGGGGCAGGGGGTGGAGTCAGCTCTGATGCAGAGAACCATACCAACATACATGATTGAGAAGGGGGAAATTGGGAATTGTTTAGGGATTCCAGTTGGCTCTAATTGCTGTCCACCCCTTTGTGTATTTGGTTTGGTCCACCACTATATAAGTCTCCCTCATGTGTCATTTGGAGAGGTCTGCTCATCACTTAAGTTATGTTATGTTGACCTCAAGGGCCCTACCTGCTGAAACTTTTGTTAATTATTTGTTACTTTTGACATTAAAACAACTTTGAGTTTGAAAACCTGTGTCATCCTTAAGCTTTGACTGCTCGGTCCCTCACAGTGGCACCATAATATGTGAAATGGATGGGATATATTCCTCAGCCTAGTAGGAAAGTCTGTGAAAGATTTCACGTAAATTGCACGCTGCGTGCATGATTTGAGGCTTTTTGTTGGGGTGTGTGGTAGGGCTGGGGCGGTATAGGATTTTTATTACCGCGGTTATTGCCGCCCCCCATACCGCCGGTATGGCGGTATGGGGGCCCCCTGGAACTGCCTCAAGGACCCTGGGGGTCCCCGGACCCCGAACCCCACTTTGGGAATCACTGCTTTATGTAATCTGATCTTTATAGTCTGATAAACTATTCTCACGTAAATAAATCTTGTTTAAAAAACAATCTGCCTCACGATGATGTCATTGGTGGTCGTGGACGGGTTTCTGAACTGCCCACAGCAGAGTGTGTGTGTGTGTGTGTGTGTGTGTGTGTGTGTGTGTGTGTGTGTGTGTGTGTGTGTGTGTGTGTGTGTGTGTGTGTGTGTGTGTGTGTGTGTGTGTGTGTGTGTGTGTGTGTGTGTGTGTGTGTGTGTGTGTAAAATTGGTGGTCGTGGACGGGTTTCTGAACTGCCCACAGCAGACGGGTTTCTGAACTGCCCACAGCAGTGTGTGTGTGTGTGTGTGTGCCCGCCCGTCCGTCCGTCCAGCTGATGGTCGTTAATGTCAAAGCAATGCTGTTTATGCACTGTCAAATAGGTCTAGGCTTACATCTATTCTAAGGTAGCATATACCTGTTTAGACATATTATCCTGCTCATTACTGTGCGGAAATATACATAAATCTTCGTGTTTGAGCACAAAAAGCATTTTGAGAACCTACAAATTTCCGCGCTTCGCTCGCACACTGTGCGGCCCCCCCACACACAATCATTCTACAGTTGTGGCCCCAGGCCTAATCTAATTGAATACCCCTGCCATAAAGCATTACACTTGTTTACAAGAGGGTCCACCATTTTCAATTCATCATATCATTTTGTACACTATGCACTTCTATAAAGCCAAAAACAGGAAATCATCATAAAGGAGGTAAAAAGGGGGAAAAACGTATACAGTGAGGGGGGAAAGGGGTGGGTGGGGGTGGGTGGAGTCAAGGGATTTACATGTCTTAATGACAGTTGGTAGGGCGTTCCACATTTTTGTGGCATAGGAGTGAAATGAATTTAGGTGGACCCTCTTGTAAACAAGTGTCCACTCGCAGTTAACAGTCTTTGTATTGAGTTGTGCTTGAAATGTAGTGTAATTCTGCAAACTGTTAATAAATATTTAAATCAATCAATCAATCAATCCTTGTTTGTGCCGAATCTGGGTTGCACATGGTTTTTTGAACTCCCTCTGGTGTTGTGTTGCTGGCATGATTAGACTGACTGAGCGTCACTGTTTATTATGATACACTTTTCATTTCATAAAAAAAAAAAAAACATTTTTTTTAACCGCGGTAATGAACACAATACCGCGGGATGCGTTACATTGCGGTTATTGCACCCAGCCCTAGTGTGTGGGCTACCACAGGACTAAAGGGCCTTTCTACATTTGCATCTCCTCTTGTTGCAAACTTTGAAAGCCAATGTTAGCCAATTAGGATGGAATATGAAATATCGGACAGATCCGTCTTGAGCACATGACTATAGAGATAGTGTGTAATGATTTTTGGACAGAATCTGGAGGAGTACAATCAAAAAAATAGTTTTTCCAAAGTCGTCCTTCTGGTGGTGCTATAACAAAGTTTGTTCGTTGGCATCCAGGGAGTGTGTGTGTAAAATTTGGCAATTACCGGGTTAATGGTGCCGGAGATTAGCTGTTCACAGACAGACGGACGGACGGACGGACGGACACACACACGGACAGACGGAGTGCAAAACATACTCTCTCCCCATGCCTTCGGCCTGGTGGAGACAATTTCAGGGGTTGAGCATGGTATTCTGCTCAGAGTTTTACATGCCAACAAGTAAGCTAACTGCAAAGTCTTTCACTACTGTTGATTCCCTGTCATGCTTCACCAATTTAAGGTTAATTCTATTATAATCTCTCTCTCTCTCTCTCTCTCTCTCTCTCTCTCTCTCTCTCTCTCTCTCTCTCTCTCTGTGTGTGCACTCACTCCCACTTAATCACTCTCTTTGCTTCTATCACACTGCTGTATATCTACTATACTCTATCTTGTCAAGTCTGTGTGTGTACTTTGTCAGCTCTTCCTTAGTTTTTCTCTGTGACCGTGCTAACTTAATGCTGTTACAATTTTAAGCTGGCAGTAGTCATATGTGGATAGGGAGGGTGTCCCAGTTCTTCACTTCTTTAGACTTGCTTGGTGCATGGCTGCCGGGTTGGCCTCAGCTATACTTGTTTTTGTTTTTTGTCTTCTTCATCCTCTGGCCAGTGTCTATTTCTGTGAAAGTCACCTCACTGGATAGAAGCTATCTGTGCATGCTGCTTCTTCCTGACTTGTTACTTCTGGGTGAAAATGGATGTGCAGGAGTACAGGCACGGTGAGAGATGTCTCTCTTTAACTTTCTCTCTTCCCCCTCTCCCCCCTTTTCTCCTCCCTCCCAGTGCAACTCTCCCCTTTCAGATGGGAGGACTTTATCGCCGCTATTTTGGTCAGACTGACAGATGATAGGCTGTCTGTTAAGTTCCCCATCTTATGTCCTTTATCCTAAGCTACTTGATAGCATTTGGCATGAAATGGAAGTGTTGAAAAGTTCTGTCAGTCTTGTTGTCTCGCTGTGGTGCAGGTAGGTAGGCGAGGCTGGTGTTTTTACTTTGGGTTTAATACGTTTGACTCCTCCTGATCTCGGGCTTGATCATTTTCTCTTGTCACTAAAGAATGGACTTTAGGGGATTGAATAAAATAATCAATACGTTTTTCACATTGATTTGTTGATAAATAAATATACAAAACATGCTTCTCGATTATTCGATTAATCAAAACATATATCAATAGAATAAGCGGTAAGAAGATAATCAATAGTTGTGTCATTATCTGACATGAATATTTTGGTAACCACCAAACTTTCAGATTCCCAGGAGTAAGTTGAATAACAATTCTCTGCTGGAACTGATTTGTTTTGTTTTTTCTGGGAGAAATTATGGACGTTTTGTCTCTGTGCACCAGTGCACATGCAGATGAGTGGGAAAGGGATGATGCAGAACTAGTGTCTTTGTTTTTATGTTTAGTTTTTGCTATTTTGTCTTTGTAGCTGGGATTCTTACTATATTGTACTTACGGTACAATGCTTGACAAAAGTGATAGTCACTTCCACTCAGAGGTCAGAAAAGTTGCCATTGTGACACTGCCAGGAGGATTGTGACCTCTGGCAGGTGTAAAATAGATGTATATATAATTGTTTCTCACACAACTTGGCTCAAAACAAAACCGGGTTGTGGATGCCAAACATTAATATTGCTTTCTGAGCCTTAAAGGGTATAAGGTTGTTAACCATGAAGGCTGCTTAGGCCCATTATGTGTTGTCTCACTGTACTGAAACAAGGGATCCAGTGTTGAAGCCATTATTTTGCTAAGTTCCTAACTCAGTTTTTAACTTGATTCGATATAGGTGTCACATGGTATTTCTTCAACCTTTTGGTCTTATTTAAAAATGAGTGCTCCCACAAACACACACAGACACACAGTACACACACACACACACACACACACACACACACACACACACACACACACACACACGCAAATTGCACGTACTGTATGCACACACACACACACACACACACACACACACACACACACATGCACGCACGCACGCCACACACACACACACATTACACATACATACATCCATACACACACACACGCCTGTTATAGCGCGACCATACGTCCGATTTGGGCAGAGGTTCTTCCTTTGTCTATTGTGAGTGTGTATGCAAAGTTTCACGGCAATCGGACACTGCGTTCATGATTTATGACCATTTTGTGCAAACTTTGAAAGACAATAGTAGACATTCGGAATGGAATATTGATGGAATATTAGAAATAGGACCAGGACCAATACGTTTTGATCATGTGACGACAGAAATACCAGTAACGCACGCATCGGCCTGGGTGACGGCAGACTGCTGGGCGAGTGCTGGCGCTTTGGCTTGGGGGTCAGATCAACATATGGAATGAATTCTGTACTGGCCATATATGGAACGTGTCTTGAGTGTACAGGATTTGATGAGGTCAGATCAACATATGGAATGTCAGAACAGGTCAGCTCCATATATGGAGATCTAAGGGTGGCAGCGGTGGCAGTGTCTTGATTTGCACTCCTGTACTCATGTACTCCTGTACTCCTACAAAATCTGTAGAAGTAGTAGCAAAAAGTGTGTTCAAATAGTCATAATCCAAAAGAACACACCCAGGGAACCGGAACGCACCCAGGGTGCCGGCCCGGTTCCGGCGAGCCGCCCCTCGTCCGAAACGGTAGAGAAATGACAGTTACCATGTGGGGGTCCCCGGGGGTCGGGGGTGTGGGGGTTCCAGACCCACAGGAACGCGCCCAGGGGGCCGGGCCGGTTCCGGTGTGCTGCCCCGCGTCCGAACCGGTTGAGAAATGACAGAGTTACCGTGTGGGGGTCCCTCTACTGTACTGTACTGTACTGTCACTGTACTGTACTGGCACACCCGAAAGCATCATATATACAGTTAATACGTGCGTGTGTGTTTGTGTGTGCGTTAGGTTGCGCACAGGTGGTGAAAAACAACCATGCTGTTTTCGTGCTCAGATAATTCAGAGGCTTAACACCACCCAGTAGTGCCACGTGCCTGACTGCGCACCCAGATTTTGTGCCACCTAACGAAATTTGACATGGAAATGATGGAATGTCTGAACCAGTTAGTTCCACTTACTACACTAATGACCCATAAGCTCCATGTGCTGTAACATCAGGGGTCAATAAATAGTGGTGTTTATATCAGCTTATACACTAGTAATGATAGACTCTCCATCAATCAATCTTATAAATGGATTTCCTTATACTTAGTCAGCAGTCCATTTTTAATTGATTGTAAGTAAATGGCAAGCAAACCTTCCATGAGAGGGTCATGTCTGTAGCCACTTATTTAGGTCATGACGAGGCAACACCTGGGCTACCACAGGACTAAAGGGCCTTTCTACATTTGCATCTCCTCTTGTTTCAATTTCCCATTTCTCTCTTCTAAATGTCTGTCCCTTTCATTATTTTACTTGCATCTCTACTCTCTTTTGTTTGCAGGACAGGAACCCTCTGAAAACCCCCCTTTTCCCTTCTTTTTTTTCCTTTTTGTTTTTTTGCTGAGTTAGTAAGTATACCTTATATGGTATTTTATGCCTTTTTCTTGTTTGAGACAAACTTTTGAGGAAACTGAGACAAATGACTCAGTCCACAATCACGAGGTATTATAGAAATAGATTTGGCCTTGGGACATGTATTGATGTAGGTTTGTCTGTAATAATGATGCAGCATACATCATACAATGATTCTATGAATCATTCTATCATTCTATGAAGCTATGTGTAACCTTTAGATTGTATTTCACAGTGTGTTTGACCCCGCTTGACCTTTCAGGATGCTGATTTTCAGGGTGGTTGAACTGCCGTATCCCTCCCTATCCATTTCTGTAGCAGGACCTGACCTGCGATATATTTCTGTCCTGCAGTGTATGCTACGTTTCTCTCTCTCTATATCTCTCTCTCTCTCTCTCTCTCTCTCTCTGCAGCAAACTTTCTAGGTCTAGTATGTTCTGTATAACCTTAAGTAACCTCTCCAAAAAGGCTTGGTAAGGAAGGCTGGAGTCATAGGATAGGAGAGGCCTGTGAGCATAGCGTTGTGTAATTGCCATTACACAACTTATGTACATTCTGCCTCCATGGGTTTCTCTATTCAATGTCATTTCACTAGCATTGCTGTAAAGATGTATCTATCGTATGGGTGTTAGTGTGTGTGGAAAATGCATGTGTGGGTATCCGGCATCCGCTGTAATTAACAGTTAGGTGTGTGTGTGTGTGTGTGTGTGTGTGTGTGTGTGTGTGTGTGTGTGTGTGTGTGTGTGTGTGTGTGTGTGTGTGTGTGTGTGTGTGTGTGTGTGTGTGTGTGTGTGTGTGCGCGCGACGACATTGGCGTTTTTAAACTTGTTCATACAGTACATTTGTGACCCCTGACCTTTCCTCTTCAGATGACTCTGGGGACGAGGAGCCCACATCCCAGTCGGACCGCAGTGAGATCCAAGGCACCCTCAAGACACTCGTCAGCAAACTTGATGACCTCAGCACGTGCAATGACCTGATTGCCAAGCATGGGGCAGCCTTGCAGCGCTCTCTGAGCGAGCTCGAGGGACTGCGCGTCCCCGTGGAGGGAGGAGAGAAGATCAAGGCGGTCAATGAGCGAGCTACCCTGTTCCGCATCACTTCCAATGCTATGATCAATGTGAGTGAGCCTGCGCTACAGCAGTGTTTGTTTTTGGCAGCAAATTTCAATTTTAGTTTTAGTCATAGTCTTTGGAATGAGTTTTTGTCATATTTTAGTCACCTGGAACGTTTTAGCGTTAGTCTAGTTTTAGTCGACTAAATATCATGAGATTTTAGTCGACTATATCTACAGTTGATTTAGCCGACTAAAATGAATTTTGATGGGCCTTGATGCTGTCGTAATGACTGTTTTTTCACTTGCTGAAAATAGCCGATCTACAAGCTCACAACGCGTCATAGCTTAGTTTTTTATTTAGTTTCCATTTGGTTTTCGTCAGTGAAAAAAGGTAGTCGACGAACATTTTTCGTCTTAGTTTTAGTCGACGAAAACAACACTGCGCTACAGCAGGGGTTGGTCATGTCATGTGCGTAGAGTAAAGAGAGTAGAAAGAGAGTGAGTGCGTGTCACATGCCGAGAACAACATGACAAGAATGTGAGTCATCTTAATGCCCCCAACCAGTGTGTATATGTGTAATAAGAGAATATTTCACACACAGCTTGGCCAGTTGCCTCCATGGACTTCTTTCCATATCAATATTGTACCCGAACGTTCAAATGACAAGCACAGTAGATGTGGATCTGATTACAGGAATAGGCTGAACAGTTCAGTGGCTTTACAGTAAGGTTAGGTTTTTTTCATTTTACAGAACTTTAGCAGACAAAAGTTCAGGGGGAGTTGAGGGGCTGAAGGAGTGACACTAGATCTGATGGAGGGAGGGAGGACAGGAATAGCTTTAGATCCACCCAGTCTCGTGAGGGACGTCAGACCCATGTCCCCCTGTCCCCTGTCCCCGTTGCAGTGCTACTGTATTAGACAGACAGATCTGCAGTGACTAAACCACACATTACCCAGACAAGCATTCAAGGTTTGTCATTCTGTCCGGCTGATCTGGTTCGCTTTGATGTGTGAAAATAATGCTTTCTTCGGGAGCTGATGGCTTTGGTCTTTTTCCTCTAGGTTGTGGAATGGTTATTTGGGAGGAAGTGCATATCTGACACTTACATAAGATGTTCCTGTTCCATGCTTGGTTATTGAGAGTAGACTGGTTTGGACTTGTGTGTGTGGGGGATGAAACTCTGCACTTTGGCCCTTTTCTGGCTTTATATGACATGTTTGTGGATGAGAGACAGTAAATTAAAGAGATAAATTAGTTCTATAACTGTGATTAATACAACTAAAAGGGTTCTAATGCATGGTGTGCTGTAGATTGTACTTCTATCTACTGCTCAAAATTATGATCCATTTTGTTCTGCATGTTGGCCGTGCCATATTTTGATTAATTTGCGGTGGAATCTAAGACTTACTGGACAAGCAATAACACAGTCTCTCTTCGATTGCCTAGATCCCATTAAAATACCATTAGGCACAGCCAGAATGGACCTGTAATGAGAACAAGTTAGAGGAAGTGGCACCGCATACTACTAATAGTAGTTTTAGTCTCATACGGTAAATTAATTCTGTTTAAGCAGAGGGTGGCAAATTTCAATGGATTAAGGTCTATTTGGGTTTCTGCATCATGTGGATTCTGCTACTGTATAGATTTACTTTATGCTAATAGTAGAACTGCAGTCTCTCCCTTAGCTAGTCCCAAAGAAAGTGGGAGAGAACGGGGTTTGATGGAGTAGGGAGGGAGAGTAAGGTGGAACAACAGGTTTGATGGAGTAGGGAGGGAGAGTAAGGTGGAACAACAGGTTTGATGGAGTAGGGAGGGAGAGTAAGGTGAACAACAGTGGTTTGATGGAGTAGGGAGGGAGAGTAAGGTGGAACAACAGAGGTTTGATGGAGTAGGGAGGGAGAGTAAGGTGGAACAAGAGGTTTGATGGAGTAGGGAGGGAGAGTAAGGTGGAACAACAGAGGTTTGATGGAGTAGGGAGGGAGAGTAAGGTGGAACAACAGGTTTGATGGAGTAGGGAGGGAGAGTAAGGTGAACAACAGGTTTGATGGCGTAGGGAGGGAGAGTAAGGTGAACAACAGGGGTTTGATGGAGTAGGGAGGGAGAGTAAGGTGGAACAACAGGGGTTTGATGGAGTAGGGAGGGAGAGTAAGGTGGAACAACAGGGGTTTGATGGAGTAGGGAGGGAGAGTAAGGTGGAACAACAGAGGTTTGATGGAGTAGGGAGGGAGAGTAAGGTGGAACAACAGGTTTGATGGAGTAGGGAGGGAGAGTAAGGTGGAACAACAGGTTTGATGGAGTAGGGAGGGAGAGTAAGGTGAACAACAGAGGCATGAATGTCAGGAGACGGATGGAGCTACATTAACTAGTATTTGACCCTGAATGGAAGGTGCATTTATTTACTTATTACTGATGCAACTCCTCACGTGGGCCATTGAACCAAGGCTGCTGCTGTCTCTTTATTCAACACATTCAGCAAAAAAGAAAAGTGGAAATGTCCCCTTTTTAGGGTAATGCTTAGTTGTGTATGTCTGAGGAAGTGAGCAGCTCAACATGCCCTTTAAAAGTGAGACCAAACCTTTGTGTCTGACATTTTATGACATACTGCTGAAGGTAAGAGACAACTCAATTACAACATCAACTTCAGACAGTGGCTTTAGTTACAATTTCCTAGCCCAGATCACAGTGGATGGATGGATCAGTCATTGAACTGATATTTTGAGGAACCTTCAAGTTAGGGTTGGGTTGCTTGATTTATTTTATTTGTACAGTAGTATTGTGATATAACTAAGCTATCTTGGTACCAAACCTTACATGCAGGATTTCAGTTTGGTACGTAAGTATATTTTCCAGCATTTTCACACTGGAAAATGGTGGTTTTCATTGTTTCATTGTCATGGCTTGCAATGTTTTCTTAGCAATAGTGGGATAGCATATTCTGACCAATCAGAAGGGCACATACTGTACAGTGTACAGTAAACTGACTGACGGACAAAAAATTACGATTTCATAGTGAATGCTAAAAATAAAAAAAATCTATCACATACACTACAATATGAATGAAATATAACACATTTAATACAAGCACTTTTTCTAGGACATTATGTGCTAATTTATAAATATCCCTGAAATGTGAATAAAATATTGTTAGATTTGTAATTCTCATGGGTTGGAAGTCTGGGATAAAGTAGTGAAATGAAACCCTTCAGTTGTGTTGGATAGATATCCTGTTCTCCGGAAATGGATTAAGTTGGCCTTGGCCAGTGACCTTGTTGTTCCTCCTGCTGCCCAAAAGGCAATAAAGCCTATCTGTCTGAGGAAGATATAATTATATTATCTCAACATGCATTTGGTACTAGGCTTAGAGGACAGGGATTATCAGAGTTGCGTGACTGTAGCCAGTATCATGTCCAAGTGGTTTTAGCTACAGTATCAAACAATCCCAATGGCACTAATCCCTCCAGCGAAGCATTTAGTAAAAGCCCACTGTCACACTTATCTTGGCAAATGTTGACACAAAAAAGGGAAAAAAGTACAAATGTCACAAAATTACATTTTGGCAATTCAAAAATATAGCTTAGTTTACTTACGTCGTTAATGCAGAAAACAAAGAAGTTAATCCGGTCAAACATACTGTACAGTGTGCAGCATCAGTTTACAGATCATTAATTTGTCTTTCATCATGTATTGTCAGCTGTCAGGTGTGTAATTTAGGTTCACTGACCTTTGAACTCATTCCGTGGCCAGACTGGCAGGCATGCTGTGTGGAATAATGCTAGTGCTATAATTTGACCTGAAGTAACTTCTTTGTTCAGCAATAATGTTGAGTCAGCGGTAGAGGCCTCATGGACAGTTTGACAGTGCTGTTCGATTCTGACCGCAATACTGTCTGTTCTGCAGCCAAGGAGTGTGCCTGTGGCTAATGCTGCCTTTGTAACCTTACAATGTGATGTGCTCTAGGATATGACGGGAAGTGATATTGCACACTCAGCAGCGCAGTGCAGAGTACAAAAAGTACAAAAAGTCATGGAAGCTACATATTGACATAATGATGATTGTTCAAAACCATGGCGATAATGATGACAATAGCCTTTATTGCAATGATTGATGCTAAAATGCAACTGAATTCCCTCATTCTCTCACCATTGCCGTCATAAGCTGGAGTTGATGCTAAGGAAAATATATAATTACTTGCACAAGCAGAGAGCTTGTACTGTAATCGGCTGCGTATGCCGGTGTTGTCCACCGGCCAATCAGGGACCAAGAATAGCGATCGGCTGGGTATGTATGTCGGTACATTCCACCAGCCAATGAGAAACCACTGTTCTCGATGACGTAACTAAAGTACGTTTCAAAATTGGTATAAGGTCAATAGGGGGTGTGTATCGGCTGGGTACGTGTGTATGTGTACTCCACTGGGCAATGAGGGACCACTGACCACAACAGAGCGCTTTAGGACTCAGAGCAGCAGTCGTACCAGCAGTGGTGAGCGCACCTCATGGCGCGCTCTGCTTGCGCACAAGTAGGCAATGCGCAGGTTGGCAGCTCGACAGATATTTGAGAATATAAAAAGGTTACAATATGCGGCCCGTGAAATGTTTTTTTGAGGGTCATGAAAATGATCATGGAATAGGAAATATATGCTGTATAATATATTTGAGTATTTACCCTTTTCCCAGGCGTGTCGAGACTTCCTAGACCTAGCAGAGACTCACAGTCGGAGATGGCAGCGTGCCCTGCAGTATGAGCGGGAACAACGTGCCCACCTGGAGGAGACCATTGAGCAGCTAGCCAAGCAGCATAACAGCCTTGAGAGAGCCTGGAGAGAAGCCCCCACACTCGCTGCCAACACAGCCAGTCCCGCCGCCACCGACAAGGGTGAGTCCTGCTGTCCTGTGTTCGGACCTCAAAATACCTGATTGAATATTCACACGGCAGCCAATGTGAATATGGGCAATATTCACAAAAAGTGAATAACGGACAACCTTTTTGTATGTGTTTAATGTTCTGACAAATTGAAAATGGTGGAACCTGTTGTAAACAGGTCTTAGTGCTTTAACATCGTCCACAAAGTAGCATGTTTTGTATTGACTTAACTGATGAAAGACAGATCTATTTTCTCTTGGGATTTAGGTGGCTACATGGTGCTTCAATAAAGTATTTATTTCAAATACAAAGTATTTCAATGATATAGACACAAGGCGTACAGTTACAGTGTTTATCCGTTCGCCTCCTAATGGCACATCAGTAGTGCAACTGGCTCCAAACTTTGCACAAATATAATGAATGCCTTTCAATAGGATATACTTTCAATTTTCATATTTTCCTTTCAACTTTGGTTGAATCTAAGATTTTGCACCTGATTTTGCTTAGTACTACTACTGTGCATGTGTCAAACACCTCCAGCCACTGCATTCTGCACTGGTGCGTTCTGCACTGGTGCGTTCTGCACTGGTGCGTTCTGCACTGGTGCCACAGACAAAAATAAATAAAAAATCTGCAGTTTATTCATTCCAATGGGAGAAGTGAACATGAACTGAACTGAAATAAATATTGGACCCAATGGCCCCAAGCCACAAAATATTCAGAACATTTTGACATTTGACACAATTTGACACAAATTAACTTGTGCTTTGGATAAAACCTAATAACTCCATTGGACCTTCAAACTGCTAAAGCAGCTAACTCCACCACCTCTCCCCCTCTCATCATCATCATACTATATCATCATCATACTATAATTCTAACAATGTCTGTCTGTCTGTCTGTCTGTGTGTCAGAGCTTTAGTGTCAGAGCCGTAGCTCCTCATTGCCTGCACCAATCGCTCCCACGAAGCCCTTTCTTTGATTTGACACATTCATGATTATTAATGAATTTATTAGTGAATTAAAAACGCACGGGCGCAGTACCCCCCACAGCCACAAGGGGGGGGGGGCAAATATCTCACAACGGGTAAGGGCTAGTGCAAGTAATTGACAATATATGAATTACTTTATTGAATCGACAACGTTTCGATCTTCACAGATCTTCGTCAGGTCAGTATACAGATGCAAACATTTCATCACTTTTTATCTAGTCCCTCCCCCCGTTATGTGCCACCCCACAAAACACAGGTGAGTCCCATTACCCATGAGGAGCCAGAATTGTGACAGTATACAAAATATACTTATACACACCATTTACATAGAATACGTCAAATTAAAAACATTACTTAAAAACATTTCTCTCTAGTTGAGACTCCAGTACCACATTATGAGTGTGGACATAGAACAGTTGAGTATAGACACCATAAGTACAGAAATACAGAATAACTAGTAAGGGTCCATTTGGATATAGGAGGGTTCATATAAGTCCCTCTAGTGGTGACTCAGGATGCAGGTACACAGAAGCAACTCACATTAAAAGGACTGAGGGAAAGGGCATGAGCTAGAAGCTACATTGAATGTCTCATTTCATTATCTTGATTCAGACCTTTTGGAGACATGGTTTGTAGTGTATGTATATAAAAACTTTCACGTCTAAGTAGGAGGTTGTCTACATTGCCCCCCCTTCGTGGAGTCTTGACATGTTCTATTCCAATATACCTCAGGGAGGAGACATTGTGATGTGCTTCTGTAAAGTGTACAGCTACTGGGTTGCGCTCATCTTTCATGCGTATGTTGCTTCTGTGTTCTGCAATTCTGGTCTTCAAACATCTGGTTGTCTTCCCTATGTAGGCAAGACCACAAGGACACAAGATTAGGTAAACGACATTCTTTTGGTTACATGAAATAAAACCTCTAATTTTCATCTTTTTCCCTGTCTGTGGGTGATTGTAAGTAGTACACTTTGTAGTAAAGTTGCACTGGGTGCAGGAACCACAGCGATATTTGCCATCAGGCATATCTAAAAAGGTTCCTTTTGTTACTGGGGGTAGGTCAGATTTCACCAACATGTTTCTAATGTTTGGGGGACGTTTATACACCACTTTTGGAGTGTTCTTAAAAACATTGCACAGTTGTGGATCTGTGTTTACCATGTGCCAGTGATTTTTTATGATCTTCTCAAACTCTTTCCCCATGGGGGAGTATTGTAGAAAACAGCAAGTGCTGGTATCAGTAGGTGCTACTTGTCTTTTTACCAGACATTCTTCCTGTGTCATATTTTCAAATCTGACCTACCCCCAGTAACAAAAGGAACCTTTTTAGATATGCCTGATGGCAACTATCGCTGTGGTTCCTGCACCCAGTGCAACTTTACTACAAAGTGTACTACTTACAATCACCCACAGACAGGGAAAAATATGAAAATTAGAGGTTTTATTTCATGTAACCAAAAGAATGTCGTTTACCTAATCTTGTGTCCTTGTGGTCTTGCCTACATAGGGAAGACAACCAGATGTTTGAAGACCAGAATTGCAGAACACAGAAGCAACATACGCATGAAAGATGAGCGCAACCCAGTAGCTGTACACTTTACAGAAGCACATCACAATGTCTCCTCCCTGAGGTATATTGGAATAGAACATGTCAAGACTCCACGAAGGGGGGGCAATGTAGACAACCTCCTACTTAGACGTGAAAGTTTTTATATACATACACTACAAACCATGTCTCCAAAAGGTCTGAATCAAGATAATGAAATGAGACATTCTATGTACCGTAATTTCCGGACTATAAGCCGCGGCTTTTTACCCATGATTTGAACCCTGCGGCTTATACAACGGTGCGGCTAATCTATGGATTTTTACAGCTAACGCAGAGCCATCTCAGGCTCTGAGCTAACGTAGCTGCGGCTTATAGTCCGGTGCGGCTTATAGTCCGGTGCGGCTTGTATATGGGATTTTCCCTAAATTTGGCTGGTGCGGCTTATATTCAGGTGCGGCTTATAGTCCGGAAATTACGGTAGCTTCTAGCTCATGCCCTTTCCCTCAGTCCTTTTTTTTTTTTCAACAATGTATTTATTTTCCTTTTTTACACACACAACTGACAATACAAACATACAAAAAACAACAATGAACATTACAAGACAATTACTGGTATAAAGAAAGCAAAACAACAATAATAACAAAAAAAAACAAAAAAACAACAACAACAGCACTACTCCTCTTCAGCTCCATCCATTAAATGTGACAAATTATTGTTCTTTATGTAACTTATAAAACGTCCCCACACCTCCTGAAACTTTTCTTGTTTGTCCTTAAGAATGTATGCAATCTTTTCCAAAGGTAAACATAAACATAATTCCTTGAACCACTGTGTAATACTTGGTTTGTCTGGCCTCTTCCAGGTCAATGCTATCATTCTCTTAGCTTGTAAACGACATATATCTATAAACATTTGTTCATTACTCTTTATCTTGTGTCCCTCTGGGTATAGACCGAGCAGGAAGAACTTTGGTTCTGGTACAATATTTATTGACAAAATCTTCTGTATTTCCTGCCCGACCTTCCCCCAAAACTCCATCAATTTTGGACAGGACCATAGACAGTGGAACAATGTGCCTCTATCTTCACCGCATCTGGTGCATACATCTGGAATATTACAATTATACTTATTGAGTTTAACTGGTGTGATGTACACTCTCATAAGCCAATTGTATTGTAGAAGTTTTAGACGAGTATTCCCAGTCTGGGATTGAGCTTGTGCACAAGCTGTACTCCATTGTTCCACTGTTAAATCCTCCTGGATATCTGTTCTCCAGGCATTAAGTCTATCTTCCGAGGATTCAGGAGAAAAGTCAACCAATAGAGCATAGAAATCTGATATTATCCCCCTTCCGAACCAAAGCTTTCTCCAGCACAGACGTGGATGGGGCCAGCATGGATTGCCCCAGATTAGATCTAATAAAATCCCTCAGTTGCAGATATTTAAAGAAGTGTTTGCGAGGGATATCATATTTAATGACAAGTTCCTCGAACGAGAGCATACTCCCCCGCCCCCTCTCAAATACATCCCTTAATTGACCTATTCCCCTATCAGCCCATCATTTAAACCCCCCATCAGCTCTACCTGGCACAAATTGATTATTACCCCATATTGGGCTGAAGCGAGAGAGACGTGGATGTTCTCCCAAATATATATTGACCTCATGCCAGACTTCAATCATTGTTTTAACTATAGGATTGCTTGTAATTCTTTTTAGGTTTTTATAAGTATCTGAGTAAATATAAAGGGGGAGTGGCAACTTCAAGGAGCTCGATTCCACATCTTTCCATGCCGGCGCCGCATCCGTTGTAAAGTAGAACATTAGTGTTCTCAATTGAGCAGCCCAAAAATACCACAGCAAGTTAGGACACTGTAATCCCCCCCTATCATAGGGTAGATAAAGCAAGGACAATCTAAGTCTAGGACGTCTATTGTTCCAAATAAAGTTGGTAAACAATTTCCTGGTTCTAGAAAAGAAGTTTGGTGGAGGTGACAAGGGTACGTTTTGAAATAAATATAATAGCTTGGGAAGTACATTCATTTTGAGTATATTAATTCTGCCGATCAAAGATATTGAAAGGCTTGACCATCTATTAATTGAATTTTCGATTGTGGCTAAAATTGGGTTATAATTAGCATTCACCACCTCTTCCAACCTTGGCACAATTTGGATTCCCAAATAAGTAAAGGCATTTACTGGTCTGAAGTGACAAACATGACCGGGAGGGTTTGATCTTTCTTCCGAGTTCAGAAGCATAATGGATGACTTAGAGTTGTTTACTTTGTAGCCAGATATGCGACCATATGGTGTTATTAGATCAAGAATAGCTGGAACAGATACCTCCACATTTTTTAGGAATAATATTACATCATCAGCATATAAAGATATGCGGCGCTCTAGATTTGTATACTGACCTGACGAAGATCTGTGAAGATCGAAACGTTGTCTATTCAATAAAGTCATTATTTACCAAAAGAATGGTGTGCGGGCCCTACCTCCTTCCATAATTGCCTTATTGGCCCTGCACCCACTGTCGAGGTGCGTGTACATAGGTATGCTCTGAATATATGAAGTCACAACACCAACTTTGATGAGGCAGTATTGCTTTGTTTTCAAAATATACGGTTTTCTTAATTTCATGAAAAATGTATATTTTTCATTTCCTGAAAAATGAACATTTTTGAGTTAGGTGGTTTGTTCCCGACAGCAGAGATATAATACTTTTCCCCCCTTAATTTGAGTAAGATCCACTAGTTCTACTACAAGACCTGCATATCCACACAAGATACACAAGAAGTAGAAGGGTTATTTTAGGTCTGATAATGATACATTTACTCTTTTTTCGCTGCCCACTGGACCAGAGTCTGAGGGTACAGGGGGCTTTTTTTGAGTAATAGTAATAATATTGATAATAAACACCACCGGACTAGTTTATTTAATCCGTGAATACTCCTGCATATTCGGCGTGACAAATGTACCCTGAGGAACTAATTTGGGCAAGTTAGCCAGCAAGAAGATTACCTATTTAACTAAGCAGATTATAATTGATTAATCGACATAGGTATGTGATTATCCACTTTTCCTCATTTAACCCTGTCTACAAACCAGAATCATGTGATATAGCTGTTGCACACTGTGAAGCATTCTCTTGTACAGTACATAATGAAATCTGTGTGTCTTGCCAGAAGGGAGTGAGAGGCCGCTCAAAGAGGAGGCGAGTGATGAAGATGAGGATACGGAGTATTTTGATGCCATGGAGGACTCCCCTGCATTCATCACAGTGACGGCCACAGAGAATACACAACACAGGTACTGTAGGTCTCACCTAGTGACCAACACTCAGCCCCCCCAGAAGGAAAGCTGCCCAGAAGAGGTCTGTCTGTCTGTGGGTCTTTGTTCTGTCTGTTTATTTTTCCGGGGCTAATCTCTTAAACTGCCGAACCGATCAGCACCAAATTCCTTGTGCATGGTGAAGGAAGTACCTCTACACATTTTTCTTTCACGTAATTGTTTATTTTTCTTATAATGGCAGTAAACAGCACTTCAAACCTTGCACAAATATTTCCATGTTTGTGCTAAAGTTGGGGGGTCCCCACCCCCAATACAAACTGGACCCCCCAAAATAATTTGGCGACCCCCCCCTAGGGGTCGCGACCCACGGGTTGAGAACCCCTGACCTAGATCTGGAGATTGCTGCCTGGTTGGATAGAGAGCCTTTCATTCTGCTGCAGGAAAGTAAAGCAGTTCAGATTTCTGTTTCTGCGGCTGTGCAACATTTCTGGATACTCTTTTTCATAACCCGTTTTTCTTGTTTGATGTCCCCACATCATCTCGGATGAGCATTTGTCTTGATCAAATTTGACACAGTCACGTGTGTGTGTGTGTGTGTGTGTGTGTGTGTGTGTGTGTGTGTGTGTGTGTGTGTGTGTGTGTGTGTGTGTGTGTGTGTGTGTGTGTGTGTGTGTGTGTGTGTGTGTGTGTGTGTGTGTGTGTGTGTGTGTGTGTGTGTGTGTGTGTGTGTGTACGCTGCTTATCGTGAAATCCCATGTTCATTATGTTTCAGGCGTTCTCAGAGTAACTTGAGCGAAGCAAGCGGAGGCCATCCCAATGACTGGAACCAGGATGACCATGTAAGTGTCTGACTGACACACAGGCCTCATGGCTTAGTTTTAATACATACTGCTGTCCTTTCTGATGGCACCCCCACACCCCAGTGGTGCCAGAGATGTACAGCTGCTCTCTGCATAATTCCCCTAGATCTTAATTGCCACTGTTTTCTGTTCCCTCACTTCCTCTTCTGTTTATGTTCATTCTCTGTCACCTTTTCAGTGATTTCAATTAGAAAAAAGAAAAGCATATTTTTACCGTACCTTACCTTACCTTAGGATTAGGTTTAAGGACTGCAGTGTTTTGCACTATACAACACTCTCACCGGGGGAGAGCAAGCCTACAGACAGATAACCTCGCATGTTTGTTTTTTTCTTTTCCAACTGTTCAAAAGCTATATAATGCGAGTTCAATGCTTTCGAATTAGAAATCTTTTCTGCAAGTGTTTCCATACCCCCATTTGCGCATTCCACTTTTTCGAGATAGCCCAAAAATCCCCCCCCCCCCCCCCCCCCTGCAAGCGCAAAAGTGTTTTCGCAAAACCACGGCTTTATGGAAACATGATGTTGCAGATCCCCTCTTGACAGTGTTCCTCCATGTTTGACACAAGGTTTGAAAGGTTCCTATAATTCCTGCACGTCACACTACCTTCTAATCCCAGGTGTCTCCAAACTGTAACGACCTGGCGGGGAAGGAGCTGCAGCCCCGCAGACGGCACCGCACACACGTCCCAGATAAACCCAACTACTCGCTCAACCTGTGGAGCATCATGAAGAACTGCATCGGCAAGGAACTCTCCAAGATCCCAATGCCCGTAAGTGTTGAGCCGCACGGTATGTGCACGGTCAATTAACACAGAATCTCACTCGGTTTTTAGTCCATGAGCCAGAGCTCCAAAATTTAAACGTTAATTATGAATTGAGTGGGAAAAACCATATCTATATTAGATTATTATCACCATGAAATTTCCCCAATTGAGTACTTACACGAAGACGATGATTTATTGTATTACAAATTTTACATTTTTAAATATGCAAATGAGGCAAATATGCAAAATAGTCGAAAATATGATAAAGCTACTACTGTGGAAGGGTTATCATGTATTAATTTACTTGTATTGATCCTATAAACAATTTAATATAGGGTATAGTTTTCCCACCAATTTTGGAGCTCTGGCTCATGGACTAAAATCCTAAAAGAACTGAACCGGTTCCCATTGGGAACCAACCGGTGGAAAAGGGGTCTTGGTGTGTGCTAGACATTGCATCTTCTGCGTTTTCCCCTTGCAGGTAAATTTCAACGAGCCTCTGTCAATGCTCCAGCGGCTGACCGAAGACCTGGAGTACCATGAGCTGCTGGACAAGGCGGCCCGCTGTGAATCCTCCCTGGAGCAGATGTGCCTGGTCGCTGCCTTCTCCATTTCCTCCTACTCCACCACGGTCCACCGCACGGCCAAGCCCTTCAACCCCCTGCTGGGCGAGAGCTACGAGCTGGACCGCAGGGAGGAGTATGGCTACCGCTCGCTGTGCGAGCAGGTAAATAACACACACACACACACACACACACACACACACACACACAAATGTACTTTCTCGCGCGCACACACAGAGCACGCACACACGCCCTCACATTTGTTCACTGATTCTTTTATGGAATACTTAACGAAGCATCAGTCCTGCTGTGCGGTGTTCTCTTTTATTAATATTCTATAAAGTAATCCATTTGCTGTAACGGTAACCTTTCACTCCTTCCCACCCGCCTTCTTTTTCTCAGGTGAGCCATCATCCTCCTGCAGCTTCTCATCATGTGATTTCCCAACGAGGCTGGACCCTATGGCAGGAAATCACCATAGCCAGCAAGTTCCGTGGCAAATACATCTCCATAATGCCTCTGGGTGAGACGCTGTATAACACTGTATAATTTCTAGGCTGTGTATAATATCAAGGAAAACAAATGAGTAAAGAAATTGGACACCATACTAGGTGAGTGCTATTCTGTATACAGTACCACTTGAGATTAGGAGATTTCTATTGCATAACACCCCCACACAAACATACACACGCATGCACTCTCTAAAGCCACAGAAACCGGCATGAGAATGAATGGGATGGATTTTATGACCCCTCGTGACAGATGCATAAAGTATCGCATAAAGAGAACTCTCTCTGGGATGGTGTAGGGCATGGGCCTGTCAGCCCAGGATAAATGATAATGAGATAGATTTGATAGATGCACATATAATAACGCCACACTGGTATTTATCTGACCTGTTTCGCATTATATTCCTCCTATGGGGATTTGCGTAATGTTAGGGACTTGCGGTGCAATGCTTGTTGTTTATTATCTTGGGTTAAGCCTCTGTGGGGAAATTATGACATTTCCCATCAACTGCACGAGATGGTGATTTTAGAAAAAGAAACGTACTGTACTGTCACTTCTTCCTCTTC
Source organism: Protomyctophum parallelum (assembly GCF_964188405.1). Classification (NCBI taxonomy): domain Eukaryota; kingdom Metazoa; phylum Chordata; class Actinopteri; order Myctophiformes; family Myctophidae; genus Protomyctophum; species Protomyctophum parallelum. The sequence continues at coordinate 10,577,821 of NC_139710.1, forward strand.
ATCCATATGCAATGTAGATCACTGAAATACAGACATAATATTATTCTCCAAAGTGACACCATCGGCTAACCCTTCTCTTGTTCCGTTTATTCATTTCTCTTTTCTGACCATGTCTGTTCTCAGGTGCCATTCACTTGCAGTTCCAATCCAGTGGGAACCACTACGTGTGGCGGAAGGTCACCTCCACTGTGCACAATATCATCGTTGGCAAGCTGTGGATTGACCAGGTCAGTTTGCTCCCCTTCCTCATTGGCAGTCTTTAAAGTACCTGCTTAAATATGCACACTTTGGGGCCCCTTGCAGTGGAAGTCCCATGTATGGGGTCACATAACCCAGCAACCCTATGCAAATTACGCCACTGCCAGTCTCATACCCTGTTTATATCTAGGCATTGTGAACGGCGCGTCAATCTGCTCGTACTCTTCTCTCACACACACACACACACACACACACACACACACACACACACACACACACACACACACACACACACACACACAGAGTAAAATCCTTAGGGTTAGGCTTAATTCAACACGAAGAGTGTAGAAATGATACCAAATGGACCCATACAGGTCCATTTGATTCCATTTGTAGTAGGACCCAGGTTGCCTTGGTCTCTGTGCATACAATATGTCCTGTCTGTGCCTGCTGCCCTGCACTGTTCGGTGGACGCCAGTGCTGCGTGCCCGTGCATTTAGAACGTCTACCCCTGATAGCCTACTACTAACCCCACCACATCCACGTCCACAACTGAAGAGAGAACTCACACTAAGGTTACGGCATGAGTGGGAACTATCAAACACTTGGTTTGACAGCGTTAGTGGGAATTAATAGCCTACAAACTGCAACTGCAGCCTACAAACTGCAACATAGCGGTGAATGTTTTCTGTTGCGCATGGTGGCGCATGAGCAACGTAACATCTCGTAGCGTAACGTCAGAAACACAGAACACCTCAGCTTCTCCCAATACAGTATGGAACATCTTATTCTGAATTTCAATTCATGAAACATTTAGCTTTCTTTTTTTTTTTTGTAAATGTTTTGAAATAATATGAATTAAATTAAAAACAAGATGTAGGAAACAAAAGACAAAGGGACCCACAAAAATGTGCTTGCGACCCACAAATGCGTCCCGACCCACTGTTTGGGAAACAGTGACCTATGGTATATAATTCAAGCAAGCAGTGCAGAGTGCTGTGAAGAAGGGAAATTGGAGCATGGCGTTACAGTGCACCAGCGTTGTGGTCCCTGGGGCTTTATCTCACTTTGATCTCAAATAACACCATGAAATGCAGTAACAACCTCTCCTTTGTGCGAGAAAGATGGCCCTGTTAATCTACTGTACCTGTCTGTTTGTCTAAATGCCTTGTGTGTCATAGCTTTTTGTCCAAGAGATTCCGTCTTTCATTTGTTTTATTTTTTGAATGTCAGGTTTAATAATACATAATTACCACTTTCATGGAATGTATTCTGCCTTTTTGTGTTGCTGATTATATTTCATCTGTCTGTCTGTCAATACAGCTTTGTTGTAGAACACAGACAGGCATAACGAAATGCATCACTTCATTACCAAAATCAGAAACGCAGTGGTAGGCTGATTGTGAAGTCGAGATCATGGCTATATAACTTGAGGAACCATTCAATGGAGCCATCTTGAGAGGTTTTTGCTATTCCTATACTTTCAATAGGGTGATGTCACGTTCTCTTTCTAGACAGTGTCAGGTTCGATCTTTGAGACTGGCTCGATAAACCGCAGCATATTAAAACAAAAATGATTTTTCAATAAATCCTTTGTTGATGGGTTTTGATGTCTCACTGAATTTGAAGTAATAATGGATATTATTGCATGTGTGTGTGTGCGTGCGTGTGTGCGAGCATGTTTGTGATGGATACACTCGTAGATGCTGATCATTTGTTTTAAATCCACTGGATACATGTTATTGTAGGGCATGCCTCCTGGTCGAAATTATCAATCTACTTAATACGCCTGAGAAAACAATCCACCATCATGAGGTTTATGATATACGGTGTACATTTAGATATCGCCTGCTGTTATGTTAATTGATTGTAAAATAGTAAGAAGAATGAAAATTGTGACTATACTACTATAGAACACTGGTACAGTACATGTTTTTCTTTCTCCCTAAGCTTCCATGTCTTTCCTCTCTCTGTCTCTGTCCATCTGTAAACCTCTTCTGGGTATTGATCTGATTTCATGTTCTCTGTTCTCTCTCTCTCTCCCCCTCTCTTTCTCTACCCCCTACTCCATCTGTCTGACCCTCTGTCTCAGTCAGGGGACATTGAGATTGTCAACCACAGGACAAAGGAGACCTGTCAGCTCAAGTTTTTACCCTACAGTTATTTCTCCCGGGAAGTTCCCCGCAAGGTAAATCCCTTTCAGGTTCAGCCTACATTGATGTGTGGTGTGCCCATAAGCTTGGCATTGAACTTATGTTGTGCTGCCTCCTGCTGGATAGTATCTGCATGCTTAAACTAATTCATTCCACAGAAACTAAAGAAGCATAAGCTCTTGGAATATGACCCATCAGTTTTATTATCTCTGCCAGGAGATTGTGTGTGTGTGTGTGTGCGTGCGTGCGTGCGTGCACGTCAGGAGATCATGCTTTCGGCTCTGTGTGGGTCTGTCTGTTTGAGTTCCATGCTTATTTATTTTATTCCTTGTTTTTCTCTCTTCTATCCAACCATCTAGGTGACGGGTGTGGTCGCAGACAGCGGGGGGCCAGGCCCACTACATCCTGTCAGGTACCTGGGATGAGAAGATAGAGAGCGCCAAAATCGTTCAGAGTAGTCGTGGGGCAGTGCTTCAGAAGGCAAGCAGAAGACTGTCTACCAGACCCTTTCCCCCAAACTACTTTGGAAGAAGTACCCTCTCCCGTAAGCAAGAAAACAACAACAAAACGGATTGCTTTGTCCTAATATTGTCCTAATATTGTGAGCTACTGCCCAGTTCCTCTTTAACTCTTACGCTCTTCTTCTCCTGGCTCTGTAAGGGAGAATGCTGAGAACATGTACCATTTCTCGGCGCTGGCGCTGACCCTCAACGAGATGGAAGACGGAGTGGCAATATGTGACAGCCGCATGCGACCTGACCAGAGGTTGATGGAGGCAGGTCGATGGGACGAGGCAATTCAGAGAAACAGAGGCTGGAGGAGAAACAAAGAGCTGTGAGGAGGCGGAGGGAAGCGGAGGTCACAGATGCTCTGGATGAAGGTGAAGACAGAGGGACAGAACGAAGGAATAGGGCTGGTTTTATTTGTGATAAGGAAAGAAGAAAGGGACATACAGTAACTATAATAACTATACCTACACTAAACATTAAAACCTTATCAAGGCAAATGTGCTGCTTAACAAAAATGCTGCCCTTTTCTCAAATAAAATGTCAGTTTTGTCGAGCAAAAGGGTCATGTAACAGTTACATTGGTGACACTGAAAAAGACAGATGTGTGTACTACAGAGACATACAGTATAAGTTAATATCATGATTACATTATACATACAGCAAGATTGCAGGTTTGTTCATATTATATTTGGATTACAAAGCCAATGCTGTGTGAAAGATGCAGAATGTGAAATAAGGTTCAAGGTAT